>NC_080035.1:62362339-62671714 GCF_030020395.1 Manis pentadactyla | reverse complement strand
TGTGAACATCTCATGTGACTTCTCCTTTTACTTTGAATTCCCTGATTTTGTTTCCCACAAACCATCTCCACGTGTTTACTTAAATGTTCGCAACAACAAAATCAAGGGTTCTATTTTTTTTGGGGGGGGGTGTAATTTTAGAAATATTTTTAATCTCTGAAATGCAATAAATTTAAATTATAATTTAATTAGGAACATACATTAGCTATAAAAAGGAAGCAATATGAGATTAATATCATGGCAAATATATAAACACCAGGGGAAATTTGTAAACTCCTGATGCTGTCAAAACTGTTTCAACTGAAGGACCTTCTAAGGAATGACATACTGAGCCAGAAACTCTTGATTTTGGAATAAACAGTAGCAGTCAGTGTAGAATGTGTCGGTGTTATTTTTATGGAAACATAAATGAGCCTTAACATCACTTTTCTCCTGTGGCAGAAAACCCAAGCAAAACTGTGTCTTGGTAAACCACTGAACAGTATATACATTTTGAAGGAAAGACACAGAGGTTGTTTTCCAATGAAAAGAGAGAAAATTGTAAAGTACAAACAAAATTCAAACAGGATGTTTTCAAAAACTCCTTAAAGATCGTTTTCAGAATGCTGTTGATATGTCCCAATTTATTTGAGAAGAGCACCGGGTAAGCCAACTGAGATGGGATTTGTACCTCAACTCCATCAAATGATGCATTTTAGTGACTCAAAAGAAAACAAGTGATTAACCAGCCTGGATTTTAATATTACAGTTAAATCAAAAGATTGACTTCACTAATTACACTGTTATATTGCTTTTTGTTATATATATCTAGCCATGTCTCTGAAGACAATACTTTTACATAATACTTAATAACATGAAGATATTCCAAGAAATGTTCTTTTCTATTGCATTATGATTGAGAGCATTGTGAAAACAGGAAGGCATTGAAAATAGGAGGAGATGTGTGATAGAATAATTATTATCTGCTTTCCATGGTATTTTACAGGCAAGTGAAAATTTGTTATTATGGCTTGTTTTATTACCAGAAGCTTAAAGCTGCTTTTTGTTTTAGAAATAAACTTTGAGTTTTAGAAATAAACACAGCTTAACTTTGGATTACCTCATGTGGAAAACACAGATTACTCTTTTTCCTCCTATTTCTGTATCGATAATTCTTTGTATTATTCTGGTCCTTGTGTACAGGGAACAGTGTGAGGGAGCTATGAGCCATGCCCTTTAAAGAGTTCTTGGTGATGTTCTTAAGATTTCCAGCAGCCATGATCATGGTTCAAAGGATTTGCGACTTTTAATATTTCAGCAAAATCTTCCAATGTTACTCTTAGTTTGGAATGCTGAAACTAGAATTCATGGTTGCATGTTTCCATTTCAAGGAAGTAAGTACAAAAGATGAAATCAAGTCCTGGAAACAGGAATCATGTTTAGTGGTCTTGATGTACTATATAAAAATCAGTGTGCTTTTCACTTACCATCTGCTCCAAATCCTCCTTCTTCTTTAGAAAATGGAGACAGGAAGTACAAATGTCCACTGTAACCTACAGAGAAGAGAAAAGGCTCTTTTGACCTGTTTTCTGTTTTTGGATTTGTTTGTTTGGTTTTGGCGAGTGGGCTGCTAAAAGCAGCTCGTCTGTGTCCCCGTTGTGGGAAAGACCCACCAGGGGCCACCCTGTGAGCACAGCGCCAAGTTCCTCCACCTGCGAACTAGCTGGTTCTGCTCGGGCAGCCTCAGTCCCCTGGCCTGTTGGACCTGGTTTTTCAGGAATATTTTTATGATAGTTGGTGTATGAAAAATATGGAAATGTAGTTTATTTTTGTTGTTATTCTTGTTTTAGCTGCACTTTTTGATACAGCAAGTCACTGTGACTCTCATTTCTAACACACACAGGTTGTGCTAATACAGTGTGAGGACAGGACAAAGCCCCAGAGCATGGGGACATCACCCTCTTTATAACTGCTGAGTTATTAATGCTATTCTTTTTTCTCCCTCCAAACAATGGCACTCTGGTAAGGCAAAGGATGTTTGGGGCCCCAGTGTGCTCAGAAAGTACTGAGGAATCCAAAGTACCTCGTTCCCAATGGGGCAAAGTTCAACTCCTTATCATCCCACATTTTCCACTGGACACATTTGCTTTAAGTTTTAGGCAAGACGCTGGGGCTCAAAGTGAAGGGCCACTTGAGGGAACTGTTCTAATGGATGAGGTTAAACTAGTCCTCTATTATTCTAAACCACATTATTAAAGAACAATAAACCAAGGGGAAATGGCATTGCTCTGTGCATCTATGTCCAAACACAGAAATTCAGGAAGACATGGAAATTTGATTGAGTGCTTCCTAGGTACAGTAGGCATTATTTCCCAAACACTACCTTTTCATGCAAGGTTCATGAAGTAAATATCATTATACCCCATGCTGAACAATGAGGAAACTGAGGCACAGAATGGTTAATTGTCCAAGGACTTGAACTCTTTCTATTGCAGAGCACAAACTCCAAATCAACATATCAGAGATTATTTGAATTTAACACATTATGACAAAGCAAAGTAAACTCTTTTCAAATACTGGTATATTAAGATGGAAAATGCCAAGTATTCTCACCATGGCAAGGTGGCAATGTAAGTGGAATAAAAGACAGAATTAGTTTTTCTAAAACAGAAAATGGCTGGACAGTTATTTGCCAGTTAAAATCCTACTGAAAATTTTATTTAATTGAACTTGTCCTGAACACATAAGACCATCAGCATAAATTCAAGCCAAAGAACCATCTGTTTTCTTCTTTTTTAATGACTTTGTCAGCATGTGTTTTTTCCAACACTTGTGCAGAATTCCTGAGAGCCACGTAGAGCCATGCTACGGAACCCCAGGAGTACCCTTGGAACACCAGGTTCTGATTACTGTGAAGAAAGCAAGAGGCTTTCTAATTGTTTTAGAAGAAAGGAAGAAAAATACAAAAATCCAGCATAAAATTTTGGAGTCTGACGTCAAGTCTTGACTTGACATGCTCTAAAATTGGGCGCAAACATAAAGTCTTTCAATCCTTAGTATCAACTATTAGAAAAACATCATGCAAAAAGACTTGGTATTTCCGTAAAGTTTTCCTAGAGAAAACCATAAATACTCTTTGAGGCTGGTTTCTGTCATTTAGTCTGTCTTGACCTACTTCTTATGGCAGCCATGGAACAAACCCTTCTCATCCTCCAAAATATTCATTATAGATGCAGCCAGACTTTCAAAGTTTATTAGAAGGTTAGGTCCTTGGCTACTTGGGTTAAACTTAATTATAAGTACTTAGAACTTTATACACAGATACATAAACATAAATTCTGCCTGGATCTTGCTTTCCTTTGCTTTCTTTGTTTTTTTGTGTGTGTTTGTCTATGCAGTGCTATGAAGCAAACACATGTAAGAAGAGTCTGGCCCATGATATGAAAACAGAATCACATATGAACTGTTATTAGTCATGAGGATGCATTTTGTGGTTTGATAAAAGCTGTCTCTGAGAGAAAGTGATGGCGGGGTTGTATCAGCCTCTCTTGGACTTGGAGAGGGAAGGATTAATTAAGAGTGGATTACTGGGTTGCAATCCAGCCTCCGCTTCCTGTAGGGCCAGCTACTGGAGTCCCCGTGCTTCAGGCTTCTCTCATGGAAAATGGGGTTGATAACTGGCACTGCAGACTTCTGGCTCACTCCTGCTTATAAAGATTTCAATTCTTCACTTATCATTACTGTCTCCTGTATTGACTTGGATGTTTTCCGTATCCATGTAGATTATCCTGGCAACATCCAGACCTCTTATTTTCTTGTCCTCCCTATTTCAAATACACATTTGCATGTTTGGAAATAAAAATACATATTATGCTTTGTTTGTAAAAATAGAATTCACCATGTCAGCAGATGTGTATGAAAAGATTTATTCAGCAAGATTCTTTTAGACACAGGGATGACACAGTAATGACATATAGAAATGAACTGTACAGTGTTTATGCTTTTGAAACCACAAGAGAGGAGGGAATGGAGGTGCAGTTTGGGAAGATTTGTGTGGAAGGAAATCCCTGAAATAACAGGGAAGTGCTTTGTGTGGTGAATAAACAGGAATATATTGAACATGAAGGTAACTCAAGATCATTTGCTGGCCAATCCTCTTCCTCGCAGACTTATCAGTGCAAAAAATTACATATTTCTGCATCACCCTGCTCTTTTCCCTTCGACTGCATGCTGCTCTTGCCTGGACAGACGCTCTGGGGAGTCGGGCAGGAGAGTCAGCCATCAAAATGAACTTTTTTTTGTATTATTGTACAAGCAGAGAAAAATAAGTTGGGATGTATGGAAAAATATTTCCACAAAAGGAAATGAGAGCATGCCAAGAACACAGGAGAAACACTTACTTTTGAAATAGATTTTTTTTTTTTTTGCAAAACCAAATCACAATGCCATTTCTTCATGTTTTCAATGAGAAATTTTATTGATGGTAAAACTACAGGTCATTATAGAGACAGTAAAAACAAAATTGAGAACAACTGGAGTGGAAAATGTTAGCAAAGTTTTTTTAAAAAGCAAGAGCACAAATGAGATGTTTTAAGGAACAGGTTTTATAAAGCAGAAATTAAATCAGAGGCAGTTTAAAAAACACACCTGCTGACCAAGCACAGAGAGGAAAGAAGGAGATGGAAGTTGTAAGATTTGACATAAGGTATTGAAGATATGATCTATCATTACACAATACGAGGGAGAATAGAATAACTGAAGGGGAAGATGCAATCAGAGACAGAGAGCAAACCAAGGATTGTTTGATGAGAAAAACATCATCAGCTGATGTTGTTGAAGACTTACCAAGCCTGAAGACTAACTAAAGAAAAGATTCATAACTGGTTATAATCACCTGTGGACTTTATTGGCATTCATACCTTTAAAAATAAAATTATTTACAAAAAATGCAAATAAAGTGACAGTATGTTTCTGCATAATCACTTAACAAACCAGAAAAGTAATGATGTAATATCTACAAATGCTGAGTGGAGAAATTTTTAAACTAACACATTTATGGCCATCACAGATATTTAACTCTCTAAACTTAGCTCCAACGTGTAGTTCCTGAAAATCTTATTTGAAATAATTTTAAGTCACTGAGAAATAAATCTAAATTACTAATAGCAGGAAACAGACCAGCCATGACCTGGATGTCATATAAAAATTGAAGTTTTACTTGTCAATATGACAGAAAAATTGAATACTAAAGAATAACAATCATATCATTTGACCCGGGAATTCCACTTCTAGGAATTTATCCAAAGAAAATAAGATCGCAGATTCAAAAAGACATATGCACTCCTATGTTTATTGCAGTATTATTCACAATAGCCAAGATAAGGAAGCACCCTAAGTGTCCATCAGTAGATGAATGGATAAAGAAGATGTGGTATAAGAAGAAAACAAATCCTACCATTTGCAACAACGTGGATGGAGCTAGAGGGTATTATGCTCAGTGAAATAAGCCAGGCAGAGAAAGACAAGTACCAAATGCTTTCCCTCATTTGTGGAGTATAACAACGAAGCAAAACTGAAGACTCCAAGAAGGGGCTAACGGTTACCAAAGGGGAAGAGTGGGGGAGGACGGGTGGGGAGGGAGAGAGAAGGGGATTGAAGGGTAATATGATTGGTACACATGGTGTGTGGAGGTCATGGGGAAGGCAGTGTAGCACAGAGAAGATAAGTAGTGACTCTGTGGCCTCTTACTACACTGATGGACAGTGACTTCAATGGGGGGGAATTTGATAATATGGGTGAATGTAGTAACCACAATGTTTTTCATGTGAAACCTTTATGAGAATGTATATCAATGATACCTTAACAAAGAAAAATTTTACTGTGCTTCAAAAAAAAAAAAGGAATAACAATCTTTAAAAAAATAATTTATGTTGTTATCAACATAATATAACTGACATAGTTTACAATCCTAGATTAAACCAACAAATGCTATTTCAGAGGCAGGTTTAAGAAACGGAAGTAAAATGAGATAAGCCATTCATTTTCTATGAAGGAGAAATATTCAACTTGATAGCATATGAATCTTGATTTCAGAATCCTCACGAATGTATAAATAATATTCATAGAGGCATAAATATGATGGGACCTTCAACCAGCAAACAAAACACAGTATTTCTAACATGAAGATCAATTAGATACAAAGCAAGAAAACACTAAAACATAGATGGAACAAGATAATGTATTTAAGTTCTTTGTGTGTTCTGTTGTGTGTTTATGTTTACTATCTTGCCTGTAATTCACTGGCCTTAAATCTGTGGGTTTGTTTTTTTCATAGTTCTAGAAAATTCTCAATTTTTCTCTCTTCAAATATTTCCACTCATCTATTTTTTTTTTCTTCTGGAATTCTGTTTTTTTTGTGTGTGTATTCTCACTCCTTCCTCCATGTTCCTAACTTTTTGTTGAGAGAGCACAATATTTATTCAGCCTTCCATTTTAGAAGAGTGTTTTTGCCTGAACTTTGTCCATCTGTTCTATATGCTGGAAGGTTTTTTCAGGTACATTCTCTAGTGCATTAACTCTTTTTAATTCCTGTTTATTAAATTTTTTTCATTCATGCTAATAAAATAAGTGCTTCATTACAATCATCTTATTTTTGTCAATGTAATCATTTTTAAAATGTGCTATTTCTTATATTGCTGGATATACTTCCTCACAACTACATCCTCCTCTGCTAAAATATTAAAATACTTGGAAAATGATTTTATTTGTTTTACTTTTGTAATTTTTGGTTGTTATTTTACAAGGAGACTGTCCATCCCTACATTTAGTGAAGTTAGAATAGGACAAAAGAACATTTCAAAACTTTTGACAAAAATAAGATGATTTAAGGCCAGTGAATTACAGGCAAGATAGTAAACACAAACACACAACAGAACACACAAAGAACTTAAATACATTATCTTGTTCCATCTATGTTTTAGTGTTTTCCAAATGCTCTTTGGGAACAATACAATTCCTGGTTCAGAATTACTATGGTAAAAGCTATTAAAATCAGTTTAGTTTGGAAATAATTCCTAATCCAAGGAGTGGTTGTTATGCATGTGTGTGCACCTAGTTATCTGAGGAGTGGGTGATTTATCTGGGGGAAAAGGAAGTACTACAAAGTAGCAATTTATATCTGCATGACAGGTGGTCAAAATTATTCTGTGCATACCATAGGAAACATACACATAAGATCTAAACATTCTCACATCCCTCTCTCATCTCGCTGATATGGGGAGAGATCTATGCAGATGTGGAGATAGAACACACCAAAAAAGAAGGCAGAACAGTGAATGTGACGGTAGGTAGTGATCATGTTGTAAAGTAGAAGAGCTTTGGAGGTTTGAGACATAAATGTGGAAGTAAGAGAGGGAGGAGCAGCTGCCAGCCTGGGAAGACAGTGAGCTGGCTTGCTATAAAAAAATGAGATGTAAATATTTCCCAGTGGCAAGCAAATTCTCCTCCCTCCTCAGTAGCCTCTTATAGATAAATTGAATGAAAGATTGGAAAGCTTCTAATTTCCTTTTGACTGATGTGTGTGATTTGACATCTGGAGTTGGAGGAGATGGGAGAAAAGCCAGCTACAGCGATACTCGTTAAGCAAGTGATTTTTATTAAGAACACAAATGCTATTTTCATCAGCATTCTTCAGATATGTCCTTGAAATATGGACAACCTTACATGAATGCCAGGGCATTTTTTTATTATTGGATGTCCATTCAAATAAAGACATAATAGGAAAAATTTCATTTGAGTACTTTCTTTACAGAAAATATAATGCATTCTTTTGGCAGGATAATTATTATTATTGAAATCTATAAAAATGACTTTAAAATTGGCTTGATCATTTCAAAGAAGTGGTTATGTGAGTTTTCCTGACAGGAAAGCAGATGCTAGTATTCTATTGTATACTTTTTTCTATATAAAATGACATAAAGGAGTATTTCACTTATCTGATATAACATTAAATATTTACAATTATGATGTATTTAGTGAGATATAAGCAGGCACATTAACATAAAATATTCATAAAGATTGCTTGGCACATGCCCTCATATTTTTAGGAATATTAAAATATTCATTTTATTTTATTTTGCATATTAAGATTTTGGCTTTTGTCTCTCACTGTATGTTGTAATTGATTCAGTAATATGTATAAAAATAGCACTGATAATTCCCTTAGCATAACACAAGGTAGTTAAAGAATAATGATCATACTGAAAATTAGCCTACTAGTTTATGAACCGGTTGATATTAAGAAGCCCTATCTGTATTTTGGTCACATTATTGAAATTAGTTTGAAATGTATGTCATCTAAGATGGAGCTTCATCATCCTTCACCCAAACACAAATACATGGACAGATGACTTTTAGTAGCACATGCACCACATCTCAAACTTTGGGGCTTAGATGGCATGCACAGTAGTAAAGTGACTTTTGTGTGTGCTTATAAATAGACAGTACAGTAATAAATACATTGGGTTCTAAGGAAGAAGGTGTTTGTCTTTTAATTGGTTCAACACGTTTGAGCTCTGTCTCGGACAAAACCCACAGCTTTCCAGAGAGCAGTAGCCTGCCCTTGACAGGCTCATGCCGTGCGGGACCAGGCCTGCTAAACTCTGGAGGAGCAGCCCAGAGCAGGAAGGGGCAGCAGTGCGCTGTGGTTTCACAGCCCTAAAATTCTACCTTCTCTTAAGTTTTCATGACAGATCCTGGCAGTGGTGATGTAGAATGGAGGCATTTGTTTACAGATGGTGAAAAGGGGTTAACAGATAAAAACCAATTTTAAACAGTATCTATGCCAAAAAGCAAAGACAGGACTTCAGGGGCCATCCAGTTGCCTACCACCTGCTCATCCACAGGCAGTGCGGAAATACCTGCTTACAAAGGGACACACACATCAGGCAACCGACAGTGGCAGAGGGGATCTAGGTAGAGTGCAGGGAAGATGGGAAATAAGCTGCCCACTGAGCCGTTTCCAGTGGCAATAAACCAACTTAACATAACCCTGTGCTTTTGCAGGGACACAGGTAATATGGTCACGGTAAAGGTGGAATGCAGAAAAGCTGCCTCTGGGAAAAGGAAAATAAAGCTAGTCTGGAGATCTGAGAGCAGTATCAAATTTGGTTACTATATTCTCCTCCACCTTGCTCAGCTCCTCTCCTAATCTAAATAAATGGCTCCTCAATTTCCACCTTATTGATGTAACCCATCCTAAATGGCACGTCACACGCTGAGGTACTCAAAACTCTCCACAGTCGTAGTTTGAGAAACTACGTCAGCAGCCTATTCTTGGGGGCCTCAACTGCACACTGAATTAGCAGGTGATGGACGCGGTTAGAATAACTTGCTTTGCCATGTTTTGTGGAGTGAAACATATAAAGATTTTCCTAGGGTTTATTTCTGTGAAATTTAAATCCATTATCTTAAAGGTAATTATAAAACATTCCATAGAATGTTTTCTGTTACTGACAAAAGCAGAAGATCCATAGCATTTTATCCCCCTCCTTCTATTTTCCAGATGAGGAAATGGAGATTCATGGCTGTGGAGAAGGAAGCTGGGCAGGTCCTGGGAAGAGGACACAGTCAAAATGCAAAGAAAAGGTAAGAGAGAATCAATCAACTGATAGCAGAACAGGTGATCTAGGAAGCTCTCTGGTACAAGATTTAGGAATAAAGTGCCACAAAATGAGTTCAGGACTTAAGCAAAGTCCAGGTAAGCCTCCGCGTGTTTATCCTGAAGGAATGAGGCTGCAGGTCTGGAAGTGGGACAGGAGAGGCATCAACAGGAAAGGGAAGGAACTCTATCAGTGTGAAAACAGGTATTTCATGCTTTTAAGTGGAGTCTTTTTTAGCCAAAAGTATGTTTTTACCAGTTATGTCAGTTCCCATGGGCCAGTCTTTGTTCATTGCTTCAGCACCAATTTGCTTCAGCACCAATTTACTACCCTGGGGGTCTCTGGTGGTCTCCTCTCCTCCCTAGGATGCTGGCAGCCCCAAAAGCTGCTGTGATCAGTACTAATCAGGGCCCACTTTGCCCTGACTTTCTTGCCCCATCTCGCCCTGCACATCCAGGAGATTCATGTTACCTTAGACAACTTGCTCCAATTCTGAGACAGATCCGTCCTCAATGTACAGGATGGGTTTGCAGAATTGTCAGCTCTCCTTCCTCTCCCAGCCCTGTAGATGTGTGCAGATCTCACGGAAGTTAGACAGTCACTCCTTTGTGCTTATCTGTGGCTACCAAACTTTTCAAGTCCTGTGAAACTCCAGTGGATTTCTCAATCATTGCTTTTGTAATTACTAGTTGTTACACGAATCATGATTTAGCGATCAAGCCTCCCAAGATACCTGAGGGAAATCAGCTGGTGGGATTCCCAGAATGCTTACCCTATCTGACATTAAGCACTGTAAAAGCTGTGTCAGGTGACAAGGATGTAGAGTTTCACAGAACCCAGAGACTACTGGGAAAAAATTATGATGCCTTTTTAGTGTAAATAGGGAAAATTTGGTATAAGTATGATATGTTTTTGTTTAAAGATACCTTTTATTAATATTCTTTTAAATTGGAGTGCTTGAAATCTATAACAGACCTGCTCAAGTCAGGAAAACAGAAACCCAACAGTGCTTTTACGAGGGAGAACTTAATACGGGATGCTAGTGAAAGGGTTACGGGAACGCTAGCAGACAAACAGGTACCAGTAAGGTGCCACAGTGATGCGATCACCTTGGTGATCAGAGGCACAGAGGTGGGCCCGGGGACCTCAGTAGAGGCCTGTGAACTGAGCCGGGGACCTTTGAGCCCGGAGGGTGGGGTGGGGGCGGCGGCCTGGCGGGGCTGGAACTTCATGAACTTGGGGACGGCGCTGCTAAGCTGGGATCACAACTAAGCGAAGGGTGCCGGCGGATGGCTTTGAGAACCTCCGAATCTCAGACAAGAGCCCACAGAACTGGCCCCAGACGTCTGAAGAGAGGAGGTACCTCTGGACTGGTGCTGTTTCTGAGGTTGGTTCTGGCAGAGAGATCTGTGGCCAGAGATAGAACCAAGGTTCTGTGGGGACCCACAAAGCCTGTCAAGGAAGGGCCACTTTGGCCGAGACCTGGCAGGACTACAAAACGTCGGGAGCCAAAGCGGCCGGCCCTGGCCTTCCCTCTCCCTCTAGCTGCCCATCCACACAAACCAGAAGCAACAAACGCCGCTGATGAGGAGGAGCAGTTAGCTCTCCAGCATCCCCGAGCGCAGAACAGAGACGTTTGGGGTGGGGGTGGGGGGAGCGACAGCCCAGCACCAGCCCGATCCGCCCACAGCGACCACACACAGCCGTCCAGCACACCTGGGACTCCACACGGCAAGGGCTGTGCGTATATCCTGCTGCCTAACAGGGCGCGAGTGTCCTTTACACAAAGAAGGTGCCTGGCCCTCTCCCCCAAAACGGGGGCCTTGAAGAGTTTTAGACATGCTGCATATGATTAGCCAGTCTACCCTCAAGATAGCTCAGTGAGTTAGACACTGTTGTAATTATCCCCATTTCACCAACAAAGAAATGAAGACACAAATGAGTAGGTCCCACAGCTGGTACAAATGGAGCCAAGCTTTGGACAACAGGCTGACTCCAACGTCTCAGTAATTATTTCTCCCCTGCCTGGAAAACAGACATACCAGGAGAGACTAGCAAAGACCATTTCATTGTTGTGGGATGATGGCTATTTTTAAATTTTCTGTATTTTTCTTGTACGCATTTTTAAATGTTTCTAAAAGGAATATGTTCTGATTTTAAAATAAAAGATTTTTTAGCTAAGAATATAACAATAGTTGTGAAGAATGTATACAGTTACAATCTCTGTAGAAAGTGACTTGGATTCCAGTAAGAATCTGTACAAAAAATAAGACTGTTCTTACCTTAGGTAAAGTCAGAGCCCATTTTTTAAAAAATACATGGTATATATAAATTTAAAAATTAAGAAGAAGGTAGGATTATGCATGATTTTGATTATTTTAAATTTTGCTTTCTGTGCATTCAATATATATTGTACAAGGAAATACATTAATACTAATTTTAACCAGGAAAAATGGTATTTTTTTAGTTCACATTATTTACCTAGTAAGCTCATTTGTAGGAATTTTTAGTAACAGATGTTTAGGACAGTATTGGTTATAATAATGGAACCTCATGGGTAACTAAATCCAACATTGAGATTAATTAGTTAAACAGTGATATAGTTATGTAATAGGATCTTATGAACACATTATCATATTTTTGAAAGATATTTGACTTCGAAAACAATTCAGACTGTGTTACTAAAAAGGAATATGCTCAACTATATACATATATATATGTAGTTGTATATATATTATATATATATACACACATATATATATACACACACTTTGTTTCCAGTTTTGCAAAAACAAATTGCAAAGATAAGAAAGATAAGTACATATCCCCACATGCACATCCCAGCCCTCACACAGAGTACAGGGAGACACCAAAATGTTCAAAGTTGTTCTATCTGGATTGTGCAATCAGGGTGAAATTAGAATTCTTTATTCTTTGTTATTTTTCCAAATTTACTGTGAGAAAGATGTTTGTTTTTTCTCCCACAGGCAACTGATATATATTCCTAATGCAGAGGCAAAACATTTAACCCTATTTTATATAGTTGTCAGAAATTTGGAATGGAAACAGAAATATTTTTCTGTTTCCTTGGTGCCTAGCAGCACCTTAGGGATGTCAGCCTTCTTATGTAATGATGAAAATTCCAGCTTTCTACTTTGCTAACAATTTTATAGTTATGACTTAGGTGTGAGTAAATAAAACATATTATATGAGAGAATATGAAGATCTCTGGTTCATCATAGAATTAGCTGAAAACATAAGATGTGCATATTTTAGTTACTCAGTATAAAGTTTTAGGTAGTAATTTTTAATCCCAAGAACAAAAAAATCATTAATGTTCCCTGGCATTCAGCCAGCATAATGAATGCCCCAGTTCAGATGGTGACGTTTGTAAATAATAAAGGGCAGCTCACGTTTTTATCAGTAGTCCATTATGTTTCTTCTACGTCTTACATTTGCAGAATTGTTTATAGCATTAGGCTTTGGAAAGGTCATATTTGATTGCTATTTTTTGAACCCTTACTGTTCAAGCTATATATATATATGTATATATAACAGTCTCTTCCCCTATTTCAGTTCTGTCACTGATTGCTCTCTCAAAAGCTAGAAACACTTTGTTTTCCCATGGGCAGACATGCTTATTATCTGAACGGAAGATAAGAAAATAAAATTATTGGCAGATAAAACCAGGTTTTATTTAGAAGGGTACAAACTGAAATCTTGAAAATCTGAAAATGTTTTGTGTTTGAATTATCTGAGAAAATGAAACAATCAGGCTGTTGTGATTTTAATGGACTATCAGGAGTTGCAAAGATAACATCAGGGAGCATTTTAATAAATATTTGTGATCACTGGCAGTATGGCCAGCAGTGTCAGCTAAGGTGGTGTATATAGCAATGTAACTTTCTCTAGAGTGCTGTCACACTGAGGCAAACAACAAAACGTTTCATCAGCTAAAGTCACAAATAGGCTCTCTAGGCAGTCTAAGTGGCATGTTCATCTACTCAATTCCAAGGTTTTTTTTTTAAATAATAAAAAAAAGAGTTCTATGGGGCTAAGAATCAACTGTTGTGTTTTTGCAGAATCTCCAGCATTTCACAGGGTCTGTGATGCAGTGGGTTCCCCATTGGTAGGTGGTGAATAAATGGGCAGGGCACTCTTAAATAGTTTAGGCTGTGTATGCGTGAAGTCACAGTTTCTCAAATGGGCAGGAAACTGACTTTTACTGTTTTTATCATGGCTGTTAGATTTATGAGAAGATTGCCTACGTATGTTTTCCTGTAATTTTTGTATTTTGGTAACTTGAGCTAACAGAGTCCATTTTTATTATGTAAATGACTGGAATAAAAGGTTATAAATCTTACACCTCACTGACAGGGCAAATTAACATACAAACACACAACATCTATGGATAAGTGGTCTATATTTTTTTCAAAGCAAGAATCAAGACTTAAAATATCTGACCTGACATTTGTAGGTCCTTTGTGGAAAAACAAAGTATTTGAGCTAAAGGCTACTTCTGAAAACCAAGATCTTTTCCAGTCATAATTGTAAATGGTTTCTCTTTTGCATTTGTGATTATTACCTCACACAAATGAAATATTTCAGCAGAACGTTAACAAAGTCTGAAGTAATACTGTATATAACATTCAGTTTGGACCCCCTCAGCTGCCTGAGCCAAATCAGTAGTCAGCAGCTGCAAAACAAGAATGTCAAAAAACGTCCAAAGAGTTTATTCAAGTTATTTTGGAACCAAACATCTTTTAAAAGGCGTCAGGCAAAGAAGCTAAAAACGAAAGATAATATCATAAATACGGACAAGTTTTTTGAGGGATTGAATTCATTAAATTCCCAGGAACCAGAAATATCTTCTCTCCAACTTCAGAGCTTGGCTTAAGACTTTTTTTTTTTCTAATTTTACTCAGTAAGTGAAAGTGATCGTACTGATCTTCCCCTTTATATACAGTCAGCTATGTATTTCAGGTAAACAAATTCCTGTTTTTTTTCCTATCTCAGTTCTTCGGTTCTGACCTTTGAGAACTAATGATTCAATTTATATATAGCCTAACGTCTGGGACTCTACCCACTCTTGCTCCTAGTTGACCCTGTTATCTAGCCCCACCCTGAAACATGGTTTCCACTAACCACCCGTGGTGGCTGTTTACATCAATTAATATGAAATACAATGTAAAATGCCAGTTACTCTGTTGCACTAGCAGCATTTCAAGTGCTCACTGGCCACATGAATGTAGGGTTATTGTTCTGAGCATATGGATATAGCACATTCCCGTGATGTCCTACAGTTCACTGGCCAGCCTCTGCCTAGCCTATGCAAGAAAGGAGCTGAGCTGAAGACAATGAGAGAGGTTAGCCGTGGGAGACTGGCAGGAGCACACCTCGTGCCCAAGGATAGTCACCGTGCATGTCACTTGTCCTCACACACTCTGTGATGGGGATTACTGTCTCTGTTTGTAAAGAAGGAAATTGGAACTTAAGAGGGTAAAATAATTTACCAAGGATCAGATGATTCACTGATGGAAAATACAAGACTTGATCTCAGGCTTTTTGTCTCCTAATTCAGTGTGTGTTGCTGTGCTAGGACACATTTTCCTGGAAAAGCAGAAATGTGAGGTTAATACCAAGGGTAGACTCTGGGGTGTGAGTATGGAATGGGGAGAGCTGGAAAGGAGCTGGGGTAACTCAAGGCTTAGGTATCTCATCCACTGATTGTGCTATTTAAGTATTTAGAAATTCTGTTGGGGTCCCAAAGAGAGTGAATTTGGGACAGCCGCTGGGGCAGTGGCATGCAGAAGTTACCAAAATGTGGAAAGACAGCAAAAATGTCAGTGGTATGTCCTGATGTCATATGGATTGAGAGCCAGGGAACATGCATAGTTCAATTCACTGTTTATTACTGATTAAAAATCCTAGACTCAAGTTATATGTTAACTTGTAGATCTCTGGTAGAAATGCAAATGACCGTTCTCGAGATAAATTTGAAGATTACGTGTACGGCTTTTTTTGAAATTAGTCAGTTTTGTGTCTAACTAAACAATGCTATCCTATGATTGCTAATTGATGCCCACCTTCTCAAGGGCTTTTTGTACGGGTCATAATATCTTACCAGGTCCCTCAATTGATGTGTTAAATAAATCTTTCACATATATTCATCTTATATTTATAAATTCATTATAAAAGAGCGTTTGAAAATTACATATTAGAAGTTTTGAAGTTTTAACCAAGAAGCCCACCTGGACCCTCCTGCTGGGGCCCAGTACACTGTGCTGGTTTGGAAGCTGTTACCTGCTCTTTAGCCTACTTCAGCTCAAGCACACCTTCGCTCCCATCCCTGAGTGGATGGATCCCAAGCAGCAACAGAACTCAGCTCTCCCCTTCCCTCTCTTCTGATCTTTGTCTCGGCACTGTGCATGGCAACGTGCTTCCCCCCTCTGGCAATAGCACTGGTGAGACATTCCAACTAGTGGTCTGATCTCTATTGGATACATTGTGAATGCTGTTCTCTGTTGGGTGAGAGAAGGCAGAGATTTCGGTTTGTCAGTCTTTTGGGTTTTGTCTGATTGTGAACTTGCTTAAGTCAGTCAAGAGTTTTGTGTCCACTGGGAAGGGGAATAGCTCATCATCTGCTGAAATTGTCTTTCTGTAACTTTCTTTTCACCACTGACTGCAGTTGTTGAACTGCAGTTATCTTCTCTGTGTCTGTGTGCCTAGCATGCCTGTATTTCAGAAATAGCTTTTATGAGTGTGAAGTATTTTCCTAGTTCCAGAGGACATGAATAAATATGGGGCAACATCTGTTGAATTAAAGATGCTCACTTTGATTGGTTTACATAAATTGTTAAGTGCTTTTATTAGTCTGGTAGTTCTAAAGTCCAGAGAAAATAAGAAACTTTTGACTCTTTACATGTGCTAGATTTTTAAGGGGAAAACAAAATCCTGCGGGATAAGACATATTTTAAGAATCCAAGGCAAATAATCAAGGTGCGTCTTTTAGTAAATAAGACCAACTTAATCATTTTTTCTTAAGAAAGAGAAACATCTTTGATTTATCTATGGTAAGTATAATGCAGATATATATTTGATTTTAAAAGTAAGTTGTTGGTTTGTTTTCTCATGAAAAAACCAAATAATCTGAACTTCCTAAACTTTTCTTACTTGTTTACTGGTCAAATAAGCTATCATTACCCTTACATGATATTTAAGATCGCAAAAATATATTTTTTATTCAACTACATTAAATCATTACAATTTTAAATATTAACAGTATGTTTTGTAGTATGTCAGCTTGAACATAATTTTAAACATCCTTCAATAACTTGTAAACTTGGTTTTATAATGTACTGAGTGGATTAATAAATAATCTTTGGATACCTAAGTAATTTCTAAGTCAGTTTGAGGGCTAAACCTTTGGTTAGTAAGCACTATTTGGTATTTGTATACTTTGGCTTTGTAAGTTTTTATATGCTATGGAAGTACTCTATCTTTGGGTCATGTTACTAAACATGGTATAAATGTAATATCCATGGGTGTAAACAGTTGGGCAGTAAGTGTAATAAACTTTGCTAATTTGTAAAATGATAGCATATTACAGGCAGTTCTCAAGGATACAAATCCTGGCTTTATTTTGTGAGAAGTGAGTTGTTTGGGCTGAAAGCTGTAATTACAATGGATGGTTGAAACTGTACTGGGAGGGACAGTGACAGATATACAGCTGTGCATGCAAGCTGGTAAGATGGGTTTTTGTTGTTCAAGAAAGAGACCTTAAAATGTGGCTTCCCAGAGTAAAAGAGGAGAGTGACAGACAAAAACTGATGGACAAAGTTGTAGAAAGTGCACAGAAAGGACAATTAAAATTTTTCTCTCATTTAGAGTAAGTACAAGTAATAATTCTGAAAAGAGAAAATGAAATGTGTTAAAATGTCATCAAAATTGGCAATTATTCATAAGAAATAAAATGTTTTTGAAACTCTACAAATATTTAGTAATGTCAAACCAGACATTAGCTTTCTCTGTTAAAATGATGAGCTGGTCTTAGAGTTCTTAGCAATGGGTAATAAAGATTAGTAATTACCTTCTATGTAATCTTCCTAAGTAGCAAAGATTCCTTAGAACAATACATCTGTTAGTGTTGACCTGACTTTATCATTGGTTATTAAAAACAAGAAGATTATGTAACTTTCACTTTTGAATGAGCTAAGATACCTTACAATCATGTCATCTTCTAAATTTGTCACGTTGTGCCAAGTATTGTTTCTTAGGCATGCATAATCCTACCTTAACCAAGTAACTTGTCTTTCCTATACCATATTATGAACTTAGAAAAAATTTCCATGTGTCTTTCACACATAAGACTATCTTTGAGAGAGAGTCCTGGAAAATCACAAAGTCTTTTTTTACCTTAGGAAAAGAGAGGTGCTAGAAATAATTTAGGTTTATTTGGATATGGATACTGAATAATTCCAATATCATTTACTGAAAAGACATCAAATAGGTGGACAACAAAAATTGTTGGTTAGGATATGGTAAAATTCTAAAACTAGTGCATTGCTGGTGGGAATGTAAAATGGTGCAATCATTGTAGAAGACCATATGTTAGTTCCCAAAAAAGTAGACATAGAATTACCATATGATCCAGCAATTTCACTTCTGGTATATGCCTAAAAGAATTGAAAGCAGAGACTAGAAGAGGTATTTGTACACCATGAAGGTGGAAACAACCCAAGTGTCCATCAAAAGATGAATGGATAAAGAAAATGTGGTATGTACATAGAGTGGAACATTATTCTATTCAGCCTTAAAAATTTTGATAAGTGCTATAGTATGGAACAACCCTGAAGACATTACACTAAGTGAAATGAGCCAGATTCAGAACAAAAGGATGATTACACTTACACGAGGTACTTAGAAGAGTCCAATTCATGGAGACAGAAAGTAGAATGGTAGTTGCCAGGGGCTAGCAGAGGGGGCAATGGAGTTATTTTTAATGGGTTCAGAGTTTCAGTTTAGGAAGATGAAAAAGTTTAGAGATGGATATTGGTGATGGCTGTACAATGTCAACAATGTGCATGCTCTTAATGTCAGTGAACCATATTAAAAATGGTTAAAATGGTAAAAAACAACAATAAAACAAAAAAAAACCTCTTCTCATCTCAAAAGCAGAAAGGACCACAGGCCCTCTAGGGACCTGCAGACAAACCCTGAATGATAAACAACTTAAAACCAAAAGAGACCAATGCACAGCTCAACAGATGCCATCTGGGCCACCTGACATCCCTGACAAGAAAATGTTCCCCCTTCTACTGCCTCTTACCCTCTCCCTGGGTACCCCCACCCCCCAGGCCTCAATTCAGTCCTTTTGGGGGACAAATGTTAATTTCCATTAAGATTTCATTTAGAAATTTAGTTGTAGAACTGTGGACTGTTTTATTTTACTTTATATATACTTAAGTTTTAATATTCACTGAATATTTTATTTACAAACGAAAATTAAGCGTTGTGTGTGTGTCCCTGTGATTGTCTATATTCAGACCCTGTCTTCTTTTAATTCTTCTTTTGTTTAAGTTATCTTTTATCACTTTCAAAGGCATGGAGTATTTAAAGAAGAGTTTAAATTTATCTTGGAACCATTTTTAGATGTTAAAATGTTCTGATTGCTAATGTGATTTCTTGCTGTTTAAACAACAGCTGTGCATCAACACCCCATATTTTCCTTTTGTATTTTAATGTTTGAGCTACATTCTAAGAAAATGGCTATACTATTATTGCTGCATTATGTTATTGATAGAAATGACTGTAACATGGAGGTTTGAAATTAATTTGGTATCAAGGTTCCCATATAAGTAAGTATGGAAATGCAATTAAATGACCCAAACTACAGTCTCACAGAGAAGAGGCCAGACTTGTAAAAACAAGTGTATAGAGACAATTTCTACATCAATTAAATGTAGACTTTTTTCTATGAGTCTTTGTGAATGTTTTGTTCTGGAATTATACAGAGAGTGCAGACAACTTTTAATAACTCTGTTGTTTGCTCTATTTCCTACGGATATACCATGATACGGTGTCTAGAAAACTGCCTTTCAGTCATAGGAGCTTATAAGGAGGTTATAATAATAGCTAACAATAACTGAATGCTATTGTACCAGGCACTGTGGTGAGCATTTTCATGTATCAGAATATTTAATATTCACAATAAATTAAGTTTCTAATATTTATTAATTTTGTCCTAAAGGCACCTATAAGGGTTTGGATCAGAGGGAGATTTCTAATCACTCATCACTCAGCAGACAGCATCTGGCTCCGCCGTCCCCTCACTCTCACCCGGGGAAGCAGTGACAGCCAAGGGAAGGTCTGCGCTGGCGGCAAGGAAGGCGGTGGGGTGGTGCATCTCATCTGCAGAAGGGAGCAGACCCCTGCCTCCCTCTCCCCTTCACACACAGTCTGCTTTGAACTGTCTTACTCTAATGCTTCAGAATGTAAACAGTCTCCCTAGGGAAGTGATGGGCCTGAAGTCTCCAGTTTTAGGACATAAAGCCCCCTGGAATGTCAACGTGCTACTCAGGAGTTAGCTAAGTGTCTCCCTAACTCCCTGGCTAGAGCGCAAGTACCAAATTAACATCTGAGCTTGCTTTCAGCTCAGGGCCAAGTTCCAGTAGAATTCTGCAGAAATCTCAACTGTGCAGAAGTAACTATCTTTTCTCACAATGTCACCCAAACCCTGTTGTTATTTTTCAGATGAAGCAAGTTAGGTTAGAGAAGTTAACTTGTCCTGGGTCAAATTTTAAGCTACCAAGAAAGCCAGGAGTTTGATTCCATCCGTCTTTAAAGTTCTAACTCTTAAAAGTTAAGTATCTTGCTTATGTCTTGGTTGGAAAATGAATCAAATGCATAAAATAACCATTCTCAATTGCCACAGATCACTTTTACTTCACATTCTTCTTCAAACATGTTTCATAATAATGTAGAAAACTGGTTGTAACTTACAAACTAGTTAAGTATCTCTTACGCATTCATGAGAATTAACTCTGAACTAGGAAGAAAAAAAAATGAGTGAGGACAGATGGGGGTCATTAAACAGAGGAAGAAATCAGGTCCAAAGTTGGTAAATCTATATAGGTGCAATATAGATAGAAAAACTCTATTTTCTGATTGCTCAAGTGGGATATATAATCTAATAAATAAACTGACGTTGTTCACCACAAAGTATAGATGATTATAATAAATGAAGGAAATGAATACAAAAATAGGATTTTCTATAAGTTAGGCATATATGATTATCATAAAATGGGTGACTAAATTTTCATAGATCTTTTGTTTTCTAAAACGAATGACTCATTTAAACTGTAATCTGTCTTTGCCACATACTTTGTTACTTCTTTGCTTAAAATTTTCCTTGAGAAAAGGATATTTAAAAATTAAATATTTAAGATATTTATATCTATTGCACAATTTCTTGGCATCAATATTTTTTCTCTACTTTAGAATGATTGACATTTAGGGTGAACAGTTATCTTAACACCTGGTCATTGCTGGTAGGTTGTGGTTGTGTTTGCCTTTTTCAGTATGATTGGTTTCTGCAGAGATGGTACAACAGGGCAGGAGGAAGAGGGAGGGAGGAGGGACTTTCCCATCCTTCCCACGTCTTGTCAGAATTATAAAATTTCTGGACAGAAAAGATAATTTGTGATTTCAATACAATCTTGTTAACCTTTGATTTTCAGATTTGGACAGAATATGTGAAAATATTGACTGGAAGAAAAACAAATATTGATCACCTAACAGTATTACTACTGTCACCATTATTGGCAAGGACATCAAGACTCTGTCTTCCTGACTATTCTGAACAAACAGGGAAGGGAATGTATGTGCATCAGAAAAGGGTAGGCATTCCATGGGGAAGAAGGAATGTCTGCAAGAGCTAGTGGTTTGGAGAGCGGGCCCCTGTAGTTCAAACTCAGAACACCTTAAACGTAGAGCAACAGGATATAATGCTAGAGACAACACCAAAACGTCCTGTTGGCTTCCCAGGGAGGGAATGAAGACAAATGGCCAGTGGAGGCTGAAATTATCATTCCCGTTTTACACATGAGAAGTTTAAACCGTGGAAGTTAAGTAACTTGCTCAGGGTTAAGAAAATAGCAGAGCAAGGATTCACTCTATTTACAGTGTAGGTATTTCCTATCATACTAAACTGCCTCTAAGAATTAACTCTGCACATAGTATTTGACTAATACAATCTATTTCAAGTCCTCAGGGTTATGTGACAATAAATCAATGCCACTAACTGACATCCTATTGCCTGTGTCTCCTGAAAGTAACTATGTAAGAATTTATAAATTATATTACACCTGACAGAAGAGATGTAATAACAACAGTGCAAAGAATCAGGATTAGTGGAGCCAGCGACGCTGCAGTGGAGAACCAGAGATGGCCCTAATGCTAAGAATCAGTAAGTGGAGAAAGGCAGTTAGGAAATGTTTACCTTCCACAAAGAAGCAAATGAAATATCAATGTTCCACCTTTCCAGAAGAACTGGAGGATCCTATAAGAATTTACCAAAACCTCCTGCAAGAGTCTTTAAATTGCACTTAGGGAAGAACAAAATTGTCTATGGCATTCCAGTCTACTCATTCCTCAGGAAGCTTTCCACCACTGTGCATGGGTTTATGTATTTAGGTACGTGGGTGAGGAAACAGATTCAGCACCCCGAACTGCTGTTGCAGGAGGGTGTCGATTTCCTCTTCTTGCCTGCAACTGAAGAATTAGAAAATAATTCTATCAACTACAGTTCATTTTAACCAGTGTAGGATTTTCCTTCAATATGAACTTCCCATTTTCTTCGCTAAACCTTTGTCTGCTACCTGAATCTATCATGTATTGATCTATAAACTATGGAGCATGAAATCTATTACATTCCAAAATATGCAAAGGATCATGAAGTCAGATGCCTGAGACACCTGCTCTGCTATTTATCAATAGAGTAGGAAAGGGGAATAGGGTGGGGCTGAGGAGAGAAGCAAATGAGGTATAGCCCAGAGAACACTGCAAGTTAGCAGCTGGACAGGCTTTACACAGCTTGTATCCAAAAGATTAATACCTTCATAGTTTGCAATATAATTTTGATTGATAGCATTGTTTTCTAAGGATGGAAAGTTGGACAGAAACCTATTTAACTGATACAAGAGGCAGATCCAAGTTTTATGGGGCCTGAAACATATAATTTGGACAGTCAACTTTACGGACAATAAAGCACAAACAGAGTTAGAAATAAAAACACAGGTACAGGGATTTGGAAGGAACCTGTTTAAGTGTGGGGCCTTGAAGCTTAACTGCATTGACCTCTGACTCAGACACACATTTAAAAAACTCCTGGTTTTATTCCAAAAAGGGTTTTAAAAAATTTTCATAGGGAATTTAGTAGTCAAGGTTCTATAAGCAACCAAATTCTCTAGGTGAATGGCACTTTTATTTTCTAGGTAAAAGGCAGTTTGTCTGCCATCTGCATTGCTCTAGGGTACCTAACACTGAGGAGTAATGAACTGGAATGAGTGCTGCCCTGTTGTCATGAGTAAATCTCTAATTTGTCACCTGTGGATGATGGCACCAAATAAATGATATGACATTTCTGGCCTATCATGTATAAAACACCATGTAGCTAAACAAAGCTATGTTGGTAATAATGTGTTACATAGCAATATGAATCATTTTCAAGATGGTTTTGAGTAAAATTTGAGTGAAAAAATGTACCTCCGTAATTTGAAAGATAAAATTGAGTTTCATTTCATTCCTCAGGATTTTCCTGCATTTCTTGTTCTTGGTTCTTAATTGTATTATTTTTTTCAGATTTTCTAGAGTTTCTTTAGTAATCAGGTATTATTTATTAATGACACATTATGGATGAAGTAATTGTATAATATTTATTTTATAAATAATATTTTTTTCTATCTCCTTTTTCTTTTTTTTTATTAAAGTATCATTGATATACAATCCTATGTTGGTTTCGAATATACAACACAGTGGTTCACCAGTTACCCACATTATTAAATCCTCACCCCCACTAGTGCACTTACTATCTGCCAACATAGGAAGACGTTACAGAATCATTGGCTCTATTCTCCATGCTGTACTGCCATCCCTGTGACCAACTTATATTATAATTGAGAATTTTTGTCCCCTTTATTCCCTTCACCCTCCTCAGCAACCCACCCCATGGTAACACAAGCCACTTCTCAGTGTCTGTGAGTCTACTGCTACTTTGCTCATTCTGTCTTGCTTTGCTTTTAAACTCCACAAAAAAGTGAAATCATATGGTACTTGTCTTTCTCCGCCTGGCTTATTTGACTGAGCATAATACCCTCCAGCTCCATCCATGTTGTCACAAATGAGAGGATTTCTTTTTAATGGCTGAATAATAGTCCACTGTATATACACACTTTTTCTTAAATCCATTTATCTATTGATGGACACTTAGGTTGCTTCCTTATCTTGTCTTTTGTAAATAATGCAATGATAAACATTTTAAACATTGAAACAACAGTAAAATGTGAACTAAATGTCAATCTTAAAAAATAAATGAAGAATCATTATTATAATGAAATGTTATAAGCAGAATGCCTGTTGAATCAACAGTGCATTGTACCCTCAAAGAAAATTTGCTGTATCATGCCTTCTGCACAAGTGAAATCTTGGTAACATATGTGAAAGCATTCACAATTCTCTTGGTGTGAAAAAATCTACAACTGCCTTATTTTTATCTCTTCTTCTATGCAATAAAAATATAACATTTCTGTAACTGACTGACATGCATAAATTCACTGTATGTTAGAAGAGCAAGATTAAGTCAGAATTCATTCAGCTTTCCTCTTACATACCTTCAGCCAGTTGTCATGCTCCCACAAAAAAATTTCTAATTAATTGTGTAAGCTTGAAATTATCTTCTTTTTTACAATATATAACCTCATTTTAGTACTTAGCAATCTTGTTCACATGCATTTCTAGCTTACAGTCGTTTATTTTAATTTGTAGAATAATAAAATCATAGGTTGTTTTTTATATCCAAAAATTTCTACTAAATAATTTTCAAGAGGACATTAGAGGGAGTTAATAAACATTGAGAAATTATGTCATAGCTATATTGCTTCATCTGATATCTTAATAGGTTAATAGTGTTAGTAAAAAGACACCGGTGCAAATTAGTAAAGTGAGCAAATAAGGTCCATTTATTTTAACTAATAAAAAGAGAAAAGACAGAAACATCTGGAAACTATGGCATTTAGTAAATACTAAATATGAAAATACAAAAAAACATTTAAAAATATACATTATATGGTTAAGGAAAAATTATAAATTAAAAAAAAAATCAGTTCAAGATATTCTCATTTCTTCTCTCCCCTTATTTGTTAAGCTTATTATAAAAGCATGAATGCATATCAAAGTTCATTGAGAAAATGCTTAAAAGATATATCCATGCTTAAATTGGGCAATATTACTCCAACCCCTTTCAAAAGATAAAATATAATATTCAAAAGCTAAATGTAAGGAAATATATTGCAGATGATACACAAAGTATTCATTTATATAATACAGAAAGTGCTCTTTGATAACTGCAAGTTTAAGAACAGAAAGAAAACTAGATAAGGAATATAGTCTGCAGGGTCTACTATGTAACTGGTGGATATGTGTAGCCATTAAAATACAAATTAATTAAAATAAAACAATTAAAAATTCAGTTTCTCAGTCTCATTGCTACATTTTAACATATTTCCACTATCTCTGAGAACTTTATTAAAGAGAGCTGTTTTAAACTGTCAGTTTACAGCAGAGAGACTACAAATGGCCAATAGCGAAGAAATGCCCACATTTGCTATTAGCGTGGGCAATGGTGATCAAAGTAGCAGCATATCAGGGCACGCTTACCACGCTGGCAGAACTTGAAAAGAACAAGGGTATTCTCTCTGCCTGGGACTGATTTATTCTCATCATTACCACAGGATTGTCAACTAAAATATCATTTTTAAAAGCCCAATTTATATGTGCCTAATTTATAGATTGTACTTTATCATTGGCATGTATGTATAGGAAAAAAAAACGAGGTATCTAGAGGGTTCGATATTATCTGGGGTTTCAGGCTTCCATGGGAGGTCTTGGAACGGATCCCCTGTGGATAAGGGGGAGACTGTTGATGTGTATGCATGTGTTATGTATTAATCTCTTAACAGCAGTTATCATTCCTGGCAATCTCTCCCATAGAAATAAAAGTTCAAGTACAAATTAGATATGTATGAGGGTGTTATGACCCCCACAAAATAAGAAAGAAGAGGAAAATAAAAATAAAGCCTAAAGACAAAGTTGGCCACAACAGAGAAATAAGTGGATGTGTTACACTGTACTCACATCTTGGAATACTCTGCAGCCATTGAAAACAGTTAAGATAAAACACTACAAGTTGATTTGGAGTGAGGCCCACAAAGACCTGAGTGAAAAATGAAAAGTTTATAAAAATTTGCATGAGTAGACCCATTTTTTTGCAAAACAAAAATGATACATATATGTAGGCACATATGTACACAAATATATACATATACCCATATACTAATATATGCATATATATGACTAGCTGGTCATAGAAAAATAAGAAGACTTCATATTAGATTGTTCACTTTGCTAACATGGTGTGAAGGCTAAGATGGAGAATATGATGTGAGAAAAGGGATAGTTAAACAAAGGCCCTTGAAAAGATACAGAATTTATTCATGCAATCATGTACAATTATATATGCCTATATATGTGTAAAGACATTAAGATAATTTAAAAGAAAATTCATGCTTTCTAAATCCAGGGAAAATTGAAATTACACAGATTGAATTTTAAAGTACATTTCTTTTTCAAAACACTTCAATAAAGATTTTTCTCGCAGCTTATTGCTTAATTGCTTCACTTAGGTGTCAGTTATGCTTTCTCTTGTTTACATAAAGATTTACCCAAAAGGAAAAACATAATTTTATTTAAGTAACGGTAATTAGAAGGATTGAAAAGCTGGAGCAGTGCTGACCAACGGAAATACAAGGCGGAGCCATTGAAATGTCAGCACCTCCCAGTTTGGCTGGCCACATTCTAGTTCCTAATAGTTGCTGTAATGGACAGAACAGTACCAGACAACCCAAAAAAAGGAGGGGATTGATTTTTAAAGGTTGCAGTAGTAAAAACTTTGCTCCTAAAATAGAATAATTTATAAGTAGTGAAACTTTTTTTCTGCCTCTGGCATACCCATGTAAGTGATATATAGCATCTCCAGAATAATAATCTGCCCAATGCTTCACAAATGGTTTTTCTTTTTGCCCCAAGTTTTATTGTGATGTAACTGGCATACAGCACTGTATAAGTTCAAGGTATAATTATTTGACTTGTGTAATATGAAATGATTACCACAATAAATTCAGTTGACATCTGTCATCTCATACAGATTCGAAAACGAAAAGGAAAAAGAAAAACGCTTTTCCTTACGATGAGGACTCTTGGGACCCACTCTCTTAATTGTCAAATACACCACACCACTGTGTTTGCTGCAGTCACCACGTTGCACAACTCTTTCCTGCATAAGGATACATGAGCACAGTTCTCCTTAGTGTCCACACAAGCTGTATTTGTTCTCAGAGAAACAGTACATTTAGAAGCAGAGGTGCAGTGGAGTAGTGATATGTGTGTGTGCTTCCAAAACTTTCTCCTTTAAGCACATCTTTACAGTCATCTGGAGAACTGTGCTCTCTGGATTTAGAATTCCCAGTGAGGAGGTAGGTGCCATGGTCTGATGTTTAAATAATGCTCATCTCGTGATTCTGAGATAATAATCTGAAGGGTGGTTTTTGATAAGCCCTGTCAGAAAGGCCTTGCTTCTACCTTGAGCCAGTGCCTAAGCTCTACAAGTATTTCTCTTGCTTGGCAATTTATCCCAATACTTTTTTTTAAAAATTGCACTGTTATTTTCCCTCTGCCTTGAAAAAACTTTCTTAACCCAGTACTGACCCACAGCACATTTTCAATACAAGGGATTCAACAGAAAGAATGGAGGATTAACGTGACATGTCTCCACTGACACTCAACGCGAGGCCTAGTGCCCCAGGCAGGTCATGTGCCTGCGGAGAAGCTATTAATGGAAGAGAAGGAATATAAATAAAAGGTTTCTGCTGTGAAAAACAGAATTTTGCAGCAAAACAATATGCTGTGCAAGCCCATTGATTGTCTGACTAACAATTGCCATTTTTCCTTCCCTTTTCATCAGATTTGTGTACCAGCAACCCAGCCCAGGGTTATGTGCCCTTAGCACGTTCCCACAGTGTAGAATGCAGAAACCCTTCTGCCCATGGCCATTCAGAAGGAGGGAATATGACAGGGATAAGATGAAAGAAAAGCTCTGATTCCTCGGAAAGGAAGCCAAGTGACATAGGGATGGATGGAGACTGTGCTGCCTGGTCAAGGAGAGAGTGGGAATCTCAGCCAGAACTCAGAAAAATGCAGAGCACCTGTGCGAGGTGACGTGCAGGTCAGGACAGCCGAGAGCAGCACCTGCCGTGTCCCAAAGCTGAGCGGGTCCTACCCAGGGGAGACGTCAGGCATCTGTGACTGCACAGCCAGCCACACAGGGACAGGGGAAAAGGGTGGTCAGGCCTTTGCCCAGTGACCAAAGAACAAAAGACCACTATGTCACATAGCAGCGAGGAAGCTGTCATAAAGTCCAAGGCCACAAAGTCAGGGCAGCCACCCATCTCCCTTACACCCAGATCGCCTTAGGGGAGAGAATCAGGACTAAGGATGTTCATCCAACAGGGACTGACGACTGCCTGCGTGTCAGATTAGAGCATGCTTGAGGCCAAATGTGACATTTAGAGAGTTTTCTGCCTGCTCAGAAGAGAGGCCAGCTTACTTGATAAAAATCTAAATTAGTCTTTATTAGTCATAAAAGTCTAAATTAGCCTACCCATTTTGTAATGAGAGTTAATTTTTGTCTTCAACAGATGAAGGACTGAATGATTTAATGCAATAATCATCATCACAGGGATATATGAACTGCGCTGAAGGAAACACAGGAGCTGCAAAAGAATGTTTTATTAGGGCAAAATGTTCTATTCCACAAGCGTAAACAACAAAAACCCACTTAGGAGTGAATAATGAGGTATGAAATTAAATATATAGGAAATCAAGTGATAGTTTCTATGTAATACTGTTGAGAATCAAAATACACCCAAGAAATACTGCCATAAAGAGCTGCTGACTTTGGGGCTTTATCAAGATACACTTCACTCTGCCTCTTAGCAGCCCAGCCCATGTCCAGAACGGGCCTACTTAGAGCAGGGCATCCTCTGAACAACATTCAGAATATTGTTGGTAATCCGCTTCTCTTTTGCTATGTTTAAAGATACTTGTTACCCTATAGGATAGAAGATAATTTTTAGTGTTTTTTCTAAGCATAAATGGCATTTCCATTAAAAAGATTTATCTAATTGGTAATGGCATCATTATCTTGTAATTTTTTTTGAGTATGAAACCGAAAGATTAAAAAGTTAGGAAACACAGTCTAGCTCTGTTTGGCAAGAAGTAATCTTTGATAATTACAATTCATTTTCTTTTCACATATATTTTATATTCAAGGGCTTTTCTAATTTGTACATAAAACTTCATTTTTGTTCAGTGTTTTCAGCTGTTCAGAATGTTCTGTATCTTCATCAATAAACATTTATACTCTGCCAGGTACTATGTTAGTTGATGAGTAGCATGAAGGTGATTCATTCTATCTTAGATTCAAATGGAATTCAACTTCACATATCCCAAAGCTTGGACTTGCATGATTTCATAATATTATTTTATTTGTAACCAATTACTATGGGAAATTTCAAATTTATTTCAAAAAGTAGAAAGACTAGCATGAGGACACCCATGTACTAATCAACAATGACCAATTCATGGCCATTGTCTCCCAGCCCTACTCCCCATTTCTCCCACAACCAGATGAATTGAAAGCAAATCCCAGACTTCGTATTATTTCACTCAATAAAGGTTTTTTTTTAACCTTGGTGGGGAGCCCTATAAGTAGAGGAAATAGTTAGCTTTTATGATTTGAAGAAAAAGATTTCAAAAGCATTTCTTCCAGCATCACAGTGGACTGTATTCCAGAAAACCCACATGCTGCATCATATATATTGCTTACATAACATTTTTGAAATGGCAATATTATGGAAATTGAGAAAATACTAGCGGCTGTCTTCGTTTCATAAGGAAGTGAGGCAAGTGGGAATTGGGCATGGCTGTAAAAGAGCAGCACGAAGAAACCAGGCATTGACGGAAGTGTTCTGTGTGTTGACTGCATCAGCACCAACACTTCGGTTGTGATGTTGTAGCATAGTTTTGCAAGGTGTTGCCACTGGGGACCCCAAGTAAGTAAAGGATTCATGAGATCTTTCTATGTTATTCCTTACAAGTGAATATGAATCTACAATGAATTCAGATAAAACTTGATTGAGAAACCAAAACGAAATACTATCCACACTTGGGAAAAAAATCTGCTGTGCATAGAACTGTACAAAGTTTAGTACCTATGATACAAAGAATTACCACAATCATTAAGGAAAAAATAAACCACCTAGTAGAAAAATGTGAAAAGATATAAGCAACCATTTGGCCATCCTTAGAAGTAAAACCACATGAAAAAAAATTTAATTTCAGTAACATAAAATATGAAGAGATAGGTGATTTTGTATACACCAAGTAAGTAAATTATAAGTCTTTCAAAACCTAGTGTTTGTGGGGATATGGAATAAGTGTAACGCTCTGTTTCTGAAGTTGTATATTGGTTCTTCCACTTTGTAAGTATTGGCTATTTACATGTGATCGAATTACGCACGCTCCATGACCCAGCAAGGCCAGTCATATACATATTCACCCAAGAACCATTACAGATACGTGCAAGACAAATCATATTCTACGATGTTCTCAGCAGCAAGGTTTAGAGCTTAAAAAAAGTGAACTCAAATGGAGAATATATAAATGGTATCTTCAGATAATGGAGCACAGCATGGCAATGGAAATACATAGAGCACTTTCATCGCTTAAAAACAGCTTAAAGTGAACAACATACACTTCAGGTATTAAACATTCAGTAAAACACAAAAGAAAATGAATGACTAAAATGAAACTGAGATGACTGGTTACATCTGAGTGAAGGAAGAATGATGCAATTTCAGAGAACTCAGGAAGCTTTAAAAGTGCTGCCAATTTTTAATTTCTTAAAATGAATGGTAGACACAAGTATCTATTATTTAACATTTCAAAACTGCATGTGTATATATATATGTCACATGCATGTCACATACAGTTGGCATATATATGTATGACATTTTATAAATGTAAGTATGGCATTAAAAAATAAAAAACACTGAGATAGGCTTTGCATTATCACAGTTTGGATTTCAACCTGCTGCATTCCAGGTGTGTGATGTAGGGCACTTGTTAACCACTGTGAGCCACATTTTCCGAATTTCCAAAATGGGAAAGATACTTCAAGGAAAATAGTCGACTAAGCTTTTTTAATTTCTATTATTCTCATTTCCCTAAATTTCTGTTTGACATGAAAACGGTCAGGCTTGGCAGTACAGGGACCCGATGCCCAACAACGCTCACTACCCCCTGGGGGAGGGGGTTTTGTAAAGGGCTCTGAACAGCGGGAGCAGGAGTGGGCTCTGCTCTCCCGAAGACTTTGTAATCAACTACTATCCCCTTGGCAGTGACTTGAGCTTTGTTATTATTGCTATTGTAAAAGGGAATTCATTTAGATGGAAATATAGAATACGGTTTTTTGAGTAATGTGCCTTACACTGGTCCCTAAATTAAGACCTTAGAAGAAGCCTGTTTAAGCGTAGACTGAGTATGTCCACTATACATCTACAGCAATCTGTTATTTAAATGCTTGAAATAAAATCAAACGGCTAGATGTATAGCCTTTGTCAAAGTGAAACTTCAAAACTTAAGTTCTCCTCATTTACAGAAGTTAGAGATATTTTTTCAGATTAGCTTTTAAGCTGGACAGTTAAATTTGTGTGGTTCACTAGATATCAAATTACTATTCTTTTACAGTAAAATGGATTTTATTTATGTGATTTTTCACTCTTTTCTTTACCTTTTCTACAGTACCTCACATTAGGTATTTCAGGATGTGGCTATAACTCTTGCATCTCTCAATCCACATAATGTGAGCAACTGAATATGCAGCTACAAACTGCTTACTGGGAAGGCTTGCCTTCAACACCATCATTCAGGTACATTCCATGCAGCAGTCAACTTCCCACTAGGTGTTCATGATTCTGCAGAGGCCCACGATTTTTTCATCAGTCAAAAGTTCTTATGGCACTCCCCGTGAGACCACTGGTCTGCGTTCAAGTCACCAGTTCATGCAAACTTATTTGGGCCCCCCACACCTGCTCAAGCCTGGTCTCTTCCATACCATTTCTACATGGTTGTGGACTGCTGTTCAGCACATCTAGTCTCACAGATGTTGGCATCAGACATCATCAGTCCATGATGCAAAATGGTTATGTGAGGCCAGATGAGACACACCTTCAATCTCTACTAGGTCTCAGGAGCAAGCCAGAAGCAGTTCCCTTAAAGAGCGTAAGGCATATGTGCAACGGGAGAGAACTTCTCTTCAAACATTTAGGGATCTGTGCTGGAGTGATCCTGTTGAAGCTTGTCAGAAGTAAGTTCATTTGCCATAACCACTCCAGTTATCATTGGATATTCTGGGTTTTAAGGCCCAAATATCAGAGAAGCTTCACTGCCTGGGCCTGGTGGAGAGCCTTCTTTTGTTCTATGCCTTATAAAAATAGAATCTTTATAGGATACAGAGAAAACCGATCAACCAGCACCCTAAATATACTCTATGTTGACTACAAAGATTAAAAAGACCTATACAGATAATGTGTTGCATTTTAGCAATAGGAAGTACAGAGTGCAGTATCTTATCTTCCACTTTGGAAGGGAAGATAAGTCCCTGGACACTCAGAAATTTCATGAGCTGGTGGGCTTCTGAATCTTTGCGGTGTTTAACCCACATTCTGCATTTAGTTTTAAGTCTAAGGCATTTTTAATTTTAGCTATTCCCTGCTCCTTGGGTTCAGTTAGCATGACATCATCTATGATGTAGAACAGTGAGATGTTTGCTCTGTAGTGAAAATTTTTACAGACTAAATTATTGCTGCTTCAGTGGGTCCTAGCAAAGTAGTAAGACAAGAGCATTTTCCACATCAAAGGTAGGGATAAAGGATCTATGTTGATTAGAGAATGAACAATAAAATAATGCAAAGGAGATCAGAAAACAAGCATATATAAAGACAAAATATGAGTTAGGAAATAAAAATCAAGAATAGAAATAAATCCAAAAACTGGGTTTAAGACACAGAATATGTAATTTTCTTTTAAACTTGAGAAGAAAAAATTTAAAACCTCAAATTTTGAAAAAGAATGAAGGAAGTAAAAAAGTAAGGAAGGCAAGAAAAATCCCAATAATTTAAAAGAATCAAAACAACTTTTTTACCCTATTACTAATACAAGTTTTAATCTAGGTGAAATAAATACTTTATTGGAAAAATAAAATTTTCTAAAATGATTCCTTGAGTGACAGGAAATGAAACAGCCCAATTTTAATTTGATAAATAGGAGAAAATTTCAATGTATTACCTACATACAAACCATCAGCTTTAAGGGCAGTAATCAAACCATGTTAAATAGTACTACATACAATGTTAAGCAGTATACATTTAGCCTTTTTCTGATGTATTTTGTGTCCCAATTTGATATTGTTACTTTTACTTTATTGAATCAAAACCAAAAGTCTACTTCTATTATATTACTCATTTTTATGAAGAACAGATTTTGAATCTTAAAATGCTATTCCAGTATTAATGGAGATCTGCAATCTTTCACATTGTATCTACAAGTATGATGACTATATTTATACAAATATTTCTTAATTCTAAAAAAATCTTGCATTCTTGGATTAATTTAGTCTTTATTATTCTTTTAAAATGTTGCTGGATTCTATGTGCTAGCATTTAGGATTTTTGTTTACCTTTTATAAAGGAATTTGTCTGAAAATGTCTGTTGGGGCCAACCTTTTTCATTGTTATTGTTATTTTTTTCTCTAATAAACTATCAGCTTTCACTGTCTTACATTGTCTGGAATAGTGTTGCCCATCTCTTTTAAACCTGCTTCATTAAAATCCTTTTGTTGCATTAGGTTTACACTCACACTCAGTAAGATAAGTTTATTTCCTCAGATCACAGCAGTCATAGAATTTGATGTAAAATTTCAATAAGAACAGAATTCCCCCGGGTTGGCTACACAATTTGTAAGACCCAGAGGAAAAAAAAAATGTGGGCCCCTCTTCAAAAATGATTAGAAATACTAAGAGGACAACGGCAGAGCATTACACTAAGCATGGGGGTCTTCTGCAAAAATTAAGTAACGGAGCACGAGTTCAGTCCTCTGAATGGCCCAGGTCACACCTCCATGAACCCAGCACTGGGGCCTGAAATCACCTCTGTCATAAAACCACAGGATGTAAAGCCAGAAGGGACTTGGAAATAATATCTTGACTTTATAGAAACTTGAAATAAGGATGTCATCTTAGGCTATACTTTCAAAAAGTCTTGCTTTGTTACATTAGGTGGGGGTGGGAGGTAGGGCTGGGGGTTGGTTGACCACAGTCCTAAGTCTTCTGGACCCAAGCTGCTGAGCTTTACCCTGCCATAACTAATTTTGGTTTCAACAGGTATATCCTCCTTCTCAGTTTGCACCAGATGGCTGATTGAACCACTTGTACACGGGGAGGATTGCTCGTGACACGGCTTTGACTTAGAAGAACTTCATACTCTTGTCCACTGTGCTGTATATACTATTGGCCACTAAGTTGCTCTCATGCCGTCTGGACCTCAGTTTCGGTACTAGCAATCTCCTTAAAAATGACTACACACATGTTCTCAAAAATTAAGTAATGTAACACCAATTCAGTCCTCTGAATTATCATCAGGCACATTAACAGTTAAAGCCAATAAATGTAAAAAGGCAGGTGTGAGGGTTTTAAGGGCAAGTTTAATAACAGTACTTAATCTGAGCTACAGAATGGAAGCCACTCCAAAAGTGGCAAAATCAGGTTGTGCGTGCCATAAAAACGGCTAGTTCTGACAGGCATTATACAAGGAATATGGTGGCTTATTACCAGTAGGCAAATTTTTTTGTTAACTAAGTTCTGCTTTCTGTTTATATGCAGAACCGTCGCATAAATGTCCACTGTTCAGTCTCTGGGGACTGAAAAGTCAGGATTATGTCACTGAGGAACACTTACTTTAAACCCCTTCATTTAACATTTTTAAGCCCTCTGAATGAATCAAGCCCACATTTGTACTTTAAGTGGTGTTAGAACATTTTGTCCTTGATGAGTTATTGTCTTTGGGTTCTACAATCATTTAAAATAATTAAACATATGAAATTGTCTATGAGAAAGAACTAGCAATTACTCTTCTATTGAAAAATATGGAGAAACTGTGGTATAAACCTGCTAAATCCTCTTGTCTAAATTCAAAATCAAGGACCAGTGTTCTAAAGTACCACATAGGTCTTCTTTCATTCTGCAATAGAAATTACCTATGATACTTAAAATTTTTACATCAGTTTAGTTTTTGAGTTAACTTTTAAAATTACATTGTCTATGCTTTTTTGAATATATAAGGATCACAAAATACTGTGATAAAATTATCCATATCCATGGTTACGGAATTCAACTTGGACTAAATAATAGAAATGAATATACATACATTTCAAAATGGAGACACTTCCATCTTAGATTTGTCTGCAATTAGTACAAGCATATACATTTATCTGTAGATTAGTGGCCTGGAACCTTAAGAGACTAAAACTGCCTCCTTTTTTTAGTTTTGGGAACTGATGCCCCCAGAGTAAAATGACTTCCTTAAAAGCATTGCAGTTTGTACCTGGCAAAACAATAGGATTTCTGACTTTAATTTAGTGCTGTCTGCCACGGAGTGCCACCTGAAAAAATGCAAAGAAAAATAAGTCAACCTGACTCATTTTTTGTGCATTGCCAGAGTTACTTTCAGGTGGTTTTAGTCATCTGATTGCTTTAGCCATCATATAGGTAATGTGTTAGTCATCATTCATGAAGGGCCCCCACCCATAAGATGGTGAACCTCCTGATTCTCTTCCGGGTCCTCCGTTCCCGCTGGAGCCACCTGAAGCCCAATCACCCCTCGCCCCCCTAATCCCAGCACCCAGCCAATAGCCACCAGCCCCGTAGAAGTGACCCCACAATCACCCCATGCCCCTTCCTATATAACCCAGCACCTTTCCCTAATAAAGCGGAATTCTCCGGTGAATTGCTGCTGTGTGTCACTCCTTTCCTTTCATTGGTGCGGAAACCCGGGAGACGGGACACCCCAACTGGGCCCCATCTTCCCCCCCCGACACCAGCAGCAGCTTGCCCTCGTCCTCTTTTTCCGGCGCTGGCTCCTCACACTCACCACTCCTCTCTGGCCTTTGGGTAAGTTTTCCCCTGGAGCGGGCCGCTCTTCCCCGAGCTATTGCAGCGCCATTGACCGTGATCGTCCGGCAAGGCCCTGACGCTCGGGGACGAGGAGGGAACTCTCCCCGCCTTAGGCCTTCACGGCTGCGGCAGACCCTCAGCCCCCTCCTCCGACAGCCATAAACGGGGTGACTCCTTTGTGGATGAGAACGCTCCCTTCCCCCCCCTCCTTCCGTTCTGTCTGCCGAAAACTCCTAGTACTGGGTGCCTCGGACTCCGGCACTCTGCCTTCTTGGAGAAGTCGGGGTGACGACCCACACTTCCTAAGAAACCGACTCGTATGCGAGTTTCCGCAGACCCCCAAGGATCATCGGGGACGCCCCTTGTCTCCTTGCCGTCTGCTCCCAGTCTGAGAGTCTCCGTTCGTCTTCCCCTGTGTGTCTCCTTCTCTGTCCTTTAGCCACGGGAGCCTCCTCATCCCTCCCTGGAAGCTCACCTCTTGAATGCCTGCTCAAGCATCTAGCCACCCTCTCCCTGACGCCTGATATAAAACCAAAACTTCTCCACAAATACTGCTCCCAAGATTGGCCGACATACCCCCTAGACAATCACAACCAATGGCCCGCAGGGGGAGCTCTTGATCCTAACATCACTCGCGATCTCTTTAACTACTGCCAGCGCCTGAAAAAATGGAAGGAGATTCCCTATATCGAAGCTTTTCGCCTCCTAGCTCAAAATCCCAGCCTCTGCACCACCTGTTCTCCGCCCCAAGTTCTCCTAGCCTGCAGGCCGCCTCCCTCCCCTCCACACACTCCCAGTCCCTCCTCGATTACCTTTGACCCAGCCGACGAACCTCCGCCATACAGGCTTCCCCATTCAGCCCCTCCCCCTCCTACAACCCCTCCGCCCTCTTCCGCCGCTGCCCCCGCCTCCCCCTCCTCTCCAACAGCCCCTCCCCTTCCTCCCCCACCATCTCCTCCCCCACCTCACCCCCCCTGCAGTTCAAGCCTGAGCCTTTCAGCTCCCCTCTAAGTTCCAACAGCCTCCTCTGTCTTTGCCCCCATCACCTGTTTCTCCCCCAAAGACTGAGCCAGAACCCTTCAGTCCCCCTCAGACTCAGTCCCAAGGGCCTCCCAAAATTATCGCCCCCCCTCCGAGACGTAGCAGGATCCGAAGGCATCATGCGCGTTCACATCCCTTTCTCCTTAAGAGATTTAGCCCAACTTAAGAAACGCCTAAGTTCCTTTTCCACTGATCCCACGACATATATCAAGGAGTTTCAATAGACCCTCCAGTCATACAGCCTCACACATCATGACATTTTCATGCTCCTGGCCAATACCCTCCTTCCTGAAGAGCGTAGACGAGTTTGGGACTTCGCCCAAACGCACGCCACCTAAACCCACAAGACTGACCCCACCTATCACCCTGGCCCCACCGCTGTCCCCGAACAAGACCCACACTGAGATTATAACACCACTTAATAGCAAGTCTGAAAAAAAACAGCTCATAAATAATCAATTTTCAAAAGCTCCCTCCGAGTTCTTAGACAGACTCACTCAAGCCCTGTTACAGTTACCAGCCTACACCCAGAAACGCCTGACGGGAGACATGTCCTTATGACATACTTCCTGGCTCAAAGCTACCCCGACATTAAAGCTAAACTCAAAAAGTTAGAACAGGGCCCTGCTACCCCACAGACTGAGACCCTAACAGTGGCCTTTAAAGTCTTCCATAACCAGGAGGAGGAGAAAGAACGCCATAAACAAAAGGCTGATCAGGCCAATTTCCAAATGCTGGCCCAGCTGATAAAACCACAACCTGGGCGCCCCTCTACAAACAAGCCCCCCCCAGGAGCTTGTTTCAAGTGCGGAAAAGAGGGACATTGGTCAAGGTCGTGCCCCTCCCCCAGATCTCCTACCACCCCATGCCCCGGATGCCACAAAAAGGGCCACTGGGGGTCTGATTGCCCAGCCACCTGAAGGGGAGGCTGGACGAACAACCCCCATCCTAAGCCCGCCGTAGTGGGGCTGGCAGAGGAAGATTGATGGGGCCCGGGGGCTTCTCGTCCGACCATTTCCATCACCAAACAGGAGCCCAGGGTTACTTTAATAGTACACGGTCGCCCCATCTCCTTCCTCCTAGATACAGGAGCCACCTTCTCAGTCTTGCGGGAATACCAGGGCCCTGCCACGCCTGCCATTACTCCTAGAGTCGGGGTAGGAGGTAAACAGATTTTCCCATTAAAACCCCCCCCTTTTATGCACAATCCGAGACAATCCCATACCTTTCTCCCACTCCTTCCTGGTTATGCCCCAGTGTCCCATCCCCTTACTAGGACAATACATCCTTTCTCTCCTCCATGTTTCCATAACTATATCCACTCCCACAGCCCCCAGTACTCCCCTTCTGATGGCCCTCATAGCCGACGACCCCCCTCTACCCAATGAAAGCTCCAGTTCCGTCCTCATACACCCTGTAAATCCCAAAGTTTGGGACATTACAAGCCCCTCCGTGGCTCTATGTCCTCCTGCCTCTATCAAATTACGTGACCCCTCTCAGTATATCTGTCAGGCCCAATACCCCCTAACCACTTCGGCCCTCATAGGCCTCCAACCCATCATTCAAGATCTTTTAAACAAAAATTACCTCAGACCCACTCAGTCCCCATTTAATATCCCATATTAGCTGTTAAAAAAACCAACGGATCTTTCCGCCTTGTCCAAGACCTTCGCCTCGTTAACATGGCCATCGTCCCTATCCGTCCCTTAGTCCCAAATCCATACACCCTTTTATCGCAGATCCCTGCCTCGGCCTCCCACTTCTCAGTCCTAGATCTCAAGGACGCATTTTTTTCTATCCCTCTGGACCCCTCCTCCCAAGATTTTTTCGCCTTTACCTGGACGGACCCATACACAAGACATTCTGAACAACTCACTTGGACAGTTTTGCCACAAGGCTTCCGAGATAGTCCCCATATTTTTGGACAGGTCCTAGCTCAAGACCTCAAACAGTTTCATCATGATCACTCTGAGTCCACCTTATTACAATACGTGGACGATCTTCTACTCCGCACTCCCTCGTGGGAACAGTCTTAACTTGACACTGCCTCCCTACTTAACCTTCTAGCTTCCAGAGGTTACCGAGTATCCCCTGTCAAAGCTCAAATATCTACCCCTTCTGTCACTTACCTCGGATTTCTTCTATCTCAACAAAGAAAGTCCATTACCTTAGACAGAAAACGGCTCCTCTCTGACCTGCCCATTCCCAAAACCAAGACAGAAATCCTCTCCTTTCTAGGCCTGGCTGGGTATTTTAGAGCGTGGATCCCTAACTTCTCCCTTTTGGCAAGACCCTTATACGACCTCAGCAAGGGCCCCCCTGAAGAACCATTATCCTCCTCACCCCGACACTCCTTCATTAAGCTCCATAGAGCCCTTGTGGAAGCCCCAGCTCTCCATCTTCCTGATTTGTCGAAGCCTTTCTCATTATACATTCATGAAAGGTCCAGTCAAGCTCTAGGAGTCCTAGGCCAATATTATGGCCCATCCTTTGCCCCAATAGCTTATCTTTCCAAGCAATTAGACCCCACAGTTCGGGGATGGGCCCCCTGCCTACAGGCATTAGCAGCTGGACAGCTCTTGCAGAAGGAAGCTCATAAACTGACATTCGGGGCGCCCCTTACCATTCTGTCCCCACATCACCTAAAGGATCTCTTAACCTACAAAAGTTTACAGACTCTCCCACCCTCCAGACTCCTGACCTTACTGTCCTCTTTCCTCCAAAATCCAGACATTTCTTTCCTCCCCTGCCCGCCCCCCAATCCGGCCACTCTTCTTCCTCTACTCTACTCTCCTCATACTCCCTCGCATGATTGCCTGGAAGCCCTTCACAACTTCCTTCCATGCCACTCCACAATCTCCGAAGGAGCCCTCTCACACTCCGACCTCATCTGGTTTACTGATGGGTCCTCCTTAAACATGAGGGCACCCATTACACAGGATACGCAGTAGTCTCCCTCGAAGACGTCATTGAGGCACGAGCCCTACCCCCCAGTACAACCAATCAACAGGCCGAACTCATTGCAGCCACCAGAGCTTGTACTCTGGCCCGGGACACATCTCTCACACTGTATACTAACTCCAAATACGTATTCCACATTCTCTTGTCTCACACGGCAGTATGGAAAGAACGAGGCCTCCTCACCACAAAAGGGAATTCCATCACTAATTCAGCCTTGATTACTAAACTTCCAGAGGCTTCACAACTCCCACACCGACTGGGCATAGTCCACTGCAAATCACATCAAAAGGATGACTCCCCCATTACAAGAGGTAACAATAAAGCTGACAGAGTAGCCCGGTCGATTGCCCTATCAGAAGAAGCCTCAGACAGCGATCCGTCTACCCCTGCGGTTTTAGCCTTATTACAAGACACCCTCTGTTCCCAGGACAGAGAGTCTCTCTTCCGCCTCTTACATGATCTGTTCCATCCTAGCCCCCAATCCTTAATCCATTTTTTACAATCCTTTTTCTCTCTCTCTCCTGAAGACAAAACCCTACTTGACCAAATCACCCGCAGGTGCACCATTTGCCAACACACTAACCCTAATACCCCCCTCAAGGCCTGACCCTTCCCGGCTCATCAAGCATGGGGTAATGTCCCCGCCGCAGATTGGCAAATAGACTTCACTAACATGCCCCCCATACAGCATACCAGATACCTACTCGTGTTAGTAGATACATTTTCAGGATGGGTCGAGGCTTTCCCCACCACTAACAAACGAGCATCCGCAGTTGCCTCTATCCTCCTCACCCAGATCTTTCCTAGGTTCGGGATGCCCACTTCCCTCCAATCAGATAACGGCCCTGAATTCACTGCCCAAATCATTCAGAACCTCTCCAAGTCGCTCTCACTCCCCTGGCATCTACATTGTCCTTATTGACCACAGGCTTCGGGAAAAGTAGAAAGAGCCAATAGGACTCTAAAAGACATCCTGACCAAACTATCTCTAGAACTACACCTTGACTGGGTTCGCCTACTTCCCTTAGCTCTACTCTGCATTCGGGCCCTCCCAAAGAAACCTTCCTTCTCGTCACCCTTTGAGATCATGTACAGCCGCCCAATTCTACCCCCAGGGCTCCCTTCCCATAAAGGACCAATTCCTCCCAATATGGCCCTTCCGCTACTCTCTCTCCTCTGTACCGAATTGTGGAAATATCAAGATTGGCTCCTTCCTGATCCATCCGCCTCCCAAAATCCTCCTGTCTTACAGCCCGGCCAACTAGTGTTTTATAAGCCGCCAGAGGATTGGCCCTCTCTCACCCCAAAATGGGAAGGTCCACACCCAGTTATTCTCTGCACCCCCTCGGCCGCCAAGCTCTTACTGCCTGATAACTCTGTCACCCCTTGGATTCATATCTCCAGGTTGAAACCAAACACCCAGGACCCACCTTCTCTGGACACTCAAGACCCATCAGTCACAATCCAGAGTCCTTCGGATACAGCCCAAGACGCTGTCTACTCTACCACGCCTCATCCCTCTGATCCCTTGAAACTCCGCATCTCCCGTTCACCCCCTTTGCCATCCATACCTGAATCATGACTTTTTCCTCCTTTACTGCTCTCTCGCTTTTTTCCCCTCATTCCTATTATCTTCCCCGCCACCCCAGCCTCCTTTGTATGGCGATTCAAAGTCAGACAGACTTACACACAGCATCAAACAAAACTTACTACCCTCATTGCCACATCAGACTGCCCTCTGAAAGGCTGCTCCGAGCCTTTATACCTCCACTTTCCTCCCTCCACCGAAGTGTTCACTAGCAGCTACCTTTATTCTCCCTACCTCTGCTTCCTGTATGACCAAAAACAAGCCTATTGCAGGCGATGGCCAGACACCTACAGGGGATGTCCCTACAGGTCTTGTGCCATTCACTACATGGGTAACTCCCGGTACCCACATTATTACTCCTCCAACCGTTTCATAAAATATCCCAACAGCTCATTTTCCTTATTAATCCCAGATCCCTGGAACTCTCGATGGGCCACCAGAGTCACAGCCTCAGTTTACTATGGGGGTCCTTGACCCCCCACGGTACCCTTCATATCTCTCGAGAGTACGTTCCCTCTCATTCCCAGATCCCTCAAGTTGCATCCGACATCAGACATTCCGAAAAAGTTATTGTCCAAACTCTTGACGGCGCCTCTTCATCTTCTTACCCCCGCTCCTACTCTTGGTTACAGCTCATCCAAGACACCACCATCTTTCTCAACCACACCCTCAACACCGCCAATTGTTTCTTGTGCGCATCACTACAGCGCCCACTGCTGGCCGCCGTGCCCCTTAATATTTCTAACTACTCCTTCCATGCAGAAGGACAACCCTTCCGTCCCCTGGCAGACATACCCCTATGGGAACCAGAATACGCAGATAATCTCACCATCCACCACTGTGTAGGCCCAACCCCTCCCCCCTCCAGCGCACTTCACTGTCTCTCTATCTACACCCCTACCTCCGGCTCTAACACTTTTACGCAAACAGGTCACTTCTTTTGGTGCAATGGCAGTCTTTTTAACTCACTGCCTCCCAACTCCAGTATACCCTGCATTCTTGTCACCTTAATCCCACAGCTTACACTTTACAGCATGGCAGAATTTCTTGAGCTCCAACCTCCCTTGCCCTCACGCACAAAAAGGGCTGCTTTCCTTCCCATCATGGTCAGTATCTCTTTGACCACCTCAGCCATTGGGGCAGGGTTTTCGGGAGGAGCCTTGGGTCACTCTCTATGGGCAATTAAAGATCTCAACGCCAAACTTGAGGGAGCCCTGACATCCACTGCCGATTCCCTGGCCTCTCTCCAATGACAGGTCACTTTGCTAGCTAAGGTCACCCTTCAAAACCGGCGGGCCTTAGATCTGCTTACAGAGAGGCAGCACCTGCGTCTTCCTTCGGGAAGAGTGCTGCTATTACATCAACGAATCCGGCATTGTAGAAACTGACATTACCAAACTCACCGACCTTGCCCCCAGCCTCCACTCTGCTTCCAATTCCAACCCATTCTCTTTAACACTAACAAACCCCTTCCTCACCTGGCTGTGGCCCATTGCAGGCCCCATAATAATCATTCTCCTCGCCTGTCTCTTCTTACCCTGTATAATAAAGTTTATCAAATCCGAAGTCGGTAAAATCTCTAATCAAACTTTCAACCAGCTTTTACTCAGGAACTACCAGCTTTTAGCCACAGAAGATCCCTCACCCTCACGTGACCTCCTCACCACACGCTGAGATGGACCCCTCTCTCTGCTGGAAACTGTTCCTGGAAACAATGGCCGCAGATGCCTGGCTTCTGGCACCCGTATCCTCTTGGCACCATTGGAATCAACAAGTCCTCGACCTATGGTTACAAGGAACCTTCATTGATTTCCAACCTGAAGAAGTCCACATCTACTCGTCCTTACTGTGGGGAGTCCTATCAACCCTTTCCCCCCAGTCCTCAAGCCCTCACTCCCTTCTCCGTCCCCATTCAGCAGGAAGCAGTCAGAGAGAAAGCAACGTCCACAACCCCATAGAGGAGAAAGGGGGAATGAAGGGCCCCCACCCATAAGATGGTGAACCTCCTGCTTCTCTTCCGGGTCCTCAGTTCCCGCCGGCGCCACCTGAACCCCAATCGCCCCTCGCCCCCCTCCCACTCCCAGCACCTAGCCAATAGCCACCAGCCCCGTAGAAGTAACACCACAATCACCCCATGCCCCTTCCCATATAATCCAGCAGCTTTCCCTAATAAAGTGGAATTCTCCGGTGAATTGCTGCTGTGTGTCACTCCTTTCCTTTCAATTCATACTAGGTTGTATCTGAGAATTCAAATTGAAAGGAAAGTGCTTATAATAGGTTAATAATGGTGTTTAGTCCCAGGCAACAGAAATTCAGGGGCTTTTCTTTTTAATTCTTTCCTGTCTTTTTAAAGTATTCTATCATTTTTCAGAATTTCATAGGGGCTGGCAAATTCACTTGGCAGAGCTTCTCCCCAGAAGAGAGAAGTGGGGAAGGGGGAACAAGGGTCCTTCTTGCATTGATGACCTGCGGGAACATGGGCTGTCACAGGTCAATGACTTGTGAGGAGGCAGCCCAACTGCAGATGGTCCACAATCCACGATGCAAGCTTTCCCTGTACCGGACTGTGTCTTCATGGAACTTACTAAATTTATGAAAACGTGAGTGTGACTGGACTTTTAACATGGCTGAGTAGGAAAGGAGCCCAGGTCTGCATATAAATGAGCATAAAGTGCAGTAAGACATTGCACACAGATTCAGAAGTGGAGATGACCAAGAACTCAGAGGAAACATAGGGGAGAAGGCTGACATCACAAAGGCTGGGAAACTGAGCATTTATCTGTCACTCCCAGGGTATGCTGCCCCGGATGCACCTGGGTTGTAATTTGGGGCCAAGAGGAAAACTGGGAGGCATGCTGGAGGAAGTAGGGAGTGACTCTGAGGCGGCAACACTGGTCCTTGGAAGGGTATACCCAAATCAGAGGTAGGGTGTGATAGCTGTTGAGGTTGGCATCACCAGTCCGAGAAGATGTACTGCTGAAAAGCAGCTATTTCAGAGAGCCTGATAAGGACTTCGTAGAGAGATGGAGTTCAACAGGAAGGGAGGGAGAGAGGAGGGGAAATCAGGACTTCTAGGAGGAGCATAAGGGTCCTTCTCATCTCCATTACAAGCAAAGGAACAGGAGTACTGCTGGTCTCACTACAGGTGTGTGGTCAACTAGGACTGAAGCCAGGACCCATGTACTCCACCCTAAGCTACTTAGCTTGTTGGAAAGTACTGCATAGAAAGGATGGCAAAAAAGGAATCTGCAAATCAGTGAGTGCCACTGTGCTGGCTGAGGAGGTAGAGGGAGAGGTGGGGCCAGGGAACTACAGCTGTTGCAGATGGGACTTGGCTCCCTGTTACTGCAGCTTCCAGTGACTCCTGTATTACACTTTTATCTTCTACAGTGACTACTTATTGCTCATAAAAGTAAGAAAAATATAGTTTTAAAAAAATACTTGTATGGCACATGAATTTGGACATTAAGTTGTGGTTTTTATTTCTGAGTTTCTTCCTCTCCTCCTCCTCCTGCATATACAGAGCCAGGACCTTTTGTTCCCCTTTGTCTTAGGTTTATTACAAAAGGGATATGTGCTTATAAGCAATGAACAATCCAGAAATGATATTAACAATAACGTTTCATTTACAATAGCACTAAAAAAGAATACTTATGAATAAGTTTAATAAAGAGAAATGAAGGCTTATAAACTAAAAATTATAAAACATTCCTGAGAGCAACTGAAGCAAATATAAGTAAGTGAAGATCCATGTCATCATCGTGGGCTGTAACACTCAATACTGTTATGACAGCAGTACTCCCCATATTCATCTATAGTTTCAACTTAACTACTATCAAAATTCCAGCACTTTTTTTTTTGCAGAAATTAACAAGCAATCTAAATGTTTATAGATATGCAAAACACATAAAATAGTCAAAACAATCTGGAAAAAGATGAAGTTGGAGGATTTTACTTACCAATTTTAGAACTTACTGTAAAGCTCAATATCAGGATAATAAAGACAAACATATGGACAAATGGAACAGAACTGAGAATGCAGAAAGAAATAATTCTACTTATAGTCAATGTATTTTTGACCAAGATGCTAAGAATATTCATTGTGGGAAAGGACAATCTGTTCAGCAAATGGTGCTGGGACATGGGATGTCCACATGCAAAAAGATGAACCTAGACCTATACTCACACCACTCACAAGACTAACTCGAAATCAATCATCCTAAATGAAATAACTAAAACAATGAAACTTGCAGGGGAAAATCATGGAGACCTTAGGTTAAGCAAACATATATTAAATAAGACACTGAAAACACAGACCATGAAAGAAAACAGTAATCAATTGGATGTCACCAAAATTCAGAATTTTCATTTCAATATTCACTATTAATATACACCTGTTGGAATGGCCAAAATCCAGAACCCTGACAGCAGCAAGTGCTGGAGAGGATGCGGAGCCCAAGGAGTGCTCAGTCACTGCTGGGGGACTGCAGAGTGGGGCAGCCACTTGGAAAGACAGTTTGGTGGTTTCTTACAAAACTAAACATACTCTCACAATATGATCCAGAAATCAGACTCCTTGGTATTTACCCTAAGGAATTGGAAACTTGTGTCCATACATAAAGCTGTATATGGATGATTATAGCAGATTTATTCACAATTGTCAACATTTGGAAGCAACCAAGACGCCGTTCAGCAGATAAATGGATAAACTGTGGTACATCCAGACAGTGGAATAAACTCAGCACTAAAACTAAATGAGCTATCAAGCCATGAAAAGATATGGAGAAAACTTAAATGCACATTACTACATGAAAGAAGCCAATCTGAAAAGTCCACATACTGTACAATTCTGACTACATGCCATTCAGGAAAAGGCAAAACTTGGGACAGTAAAAGATCAGTGGTTTTCAGGGGTTGTGGTGGAGCAAGGGATGAGTAAGTGGAACACAGAGGATTTTTAAGGCAGTAAAAACAGTCTATGACACTATAGTGGTGGGAACATGTCATTATACATTGTTCAGACCTACAAAATGCACAATGTCAAGAGTGAACCCTGATAGTGCAGCATGGAGAATGTAGTCAACGATTCTGTAACATCTTTCTACATTGATAGATAGTAACTTCACTAGAGGGGGTGAGGATTTAATAATATGGGTAACTGTTGAACCACTATGTTGTACATTTGAAACTAGCATGGGATTATATATCAATGATACTTCAATGAAAAAAAAGTGAACCCTAGTATAAACTGACTTTGAGTGGTTATGGTGTGTCAATACAGGTTTATCAATGATAACCAATGTCCTACTCTGGTGAGGGGTGTTAATAATGGGGGAGGCTGTGTCCATGTGGGATCAGGGATATTTAGGGTATCTTTGTATCTTCCTTTAAATTTTGCTGTGAACTTAAAATTGTTCTAAAAGTAGTCATTAAAGAAAGTCACCACTAAAATGAGAAGACAAGCAACAGATTGCTAGAGAATATTTGCAAAATAGCCAGAATTTACTAAGAACACTTAAAACCCAATAAGAAGATACTCCAGTAAGATAAACTAATCAAAATGGGCAAGATATGAACAGACACACAGACAAAAGAAGGTATACAAATGGCTACTAAGCAAATGAAAAGATGTTCAAATCATTTATCATTAGGAAAAGCAAATTAACAGTATGAGATACTATTTCACACCTACAGGAATGGCCATATTAAATAAGACAGCAAAGATCAAATGCTGACAAGGATGTGGAGAAACAAACACCTTTGTGCATTTCTTGAAGAAATGTAAAATGATGCAGCCACTTCAGAAAATTTCTTCAGCAATTTCTTAAGATAAATACAAAATTACTGTATGACCCTACAATTCCACTGCCAAATATTTACCCAAGACAAATAAAAATCAGAATGTTCGTAGCAGCATTCTTTTTAATAGACCAAACTGGAAACAGACTAAATGTTCATCAGCTGGGAATGGAAAGACAAAAATGTGGTATATTTACACAGTGGAATATTATTCAGTAATAAAAAAAAAGCTAGCTACGGATATAGGCCACAGTGTGGATGAACCCAAAAACATTTTGCTAAGTAAAAGAAGCCACATACAAGAAAATATATTTTGTATGATTGCATTTACATGAAATGTGCAGGAAAGGCAAATTTAGAGAGACAGAAAATAGATTAGTGGTTGCCTGGGGCTCAGGGTGGGAATGGGGATTTGTCATAAATGGGTATGAGAGATGAAAGCATTCTAAAATGGATTTTTGATGATGGTTGCACCACTTGTTAAAGTCACTAAAAATCACTGAATTGCATATCTGAAATGGACAAATTTTATGATATATAAAATATGCCTCAAAAAAGTTGGCAAGTAATATATGCATGGCAGATTAATTAATTTAGATATTAATTGTGCTTTTTCTCAATAAAGAAATCAAAGTCAATAGGTTCTGCATACAGCTAATTATGAATGGATTTTTTAACACCAAATAGTAATGCAACCCACAGCTGAATATTAATCAGCACAAAGCTATGTATTGGAACATAGCTGGTTTGTAAAATTTCCTACCCTTTGTTTTTAATATTTTTAATAACTGGGGAGATTATGTCTCTGAATAGAGAAATGCTGATATCAGAATATTAAGTCAATGAAAACTAGCATGAAAAATTGTGTCAAGATCATTTCTGAGTTACTGCTTAATATGTTACTATATAGTAAACATACCTAAAAATAATGGTAATTGATTTTGAAGTCATTTATGTCCTCCTGAAATTCTGGATCTGAATTATTTTAGATATCCTTTCTGCCTAAGAAGAATCTGATAATTTGTTACTAGGTAATTAAAGACTGTATTTAACATTTATTTTCTCACTTTCAAGTAAGTTGATGAGTAAAGGGAAGATGAGTTGGTTCATCATAAATAAAAAGGAGAAGGGATCACTGGTAAATGAAAATACTAGCTCCAACAGTGATTGAATAAACAGAATAAGGTGAACCAAACCATGAACACAGAGGAGATGGCTTTGCGGATCCAGGACTTATGCCATTACACGGGTCCACGCACAAAAGGACCCACTCTTGGCTTAATGTTCTGCTGTTGTATCTTGATATTGTTTAGCAAGGGCCCTCACCTTTGCTGGGCCCAGAAAATTCTATTTTGCACTGGGACCAGGAAATTAGGAAGCCAGTAGTGCATGAAGAAAACGGAATCTGAGAGGTAGCACTTTACTGTATTAGTTCTACTTTAATCGTCCTCATATGCTGAAGCGTTTCCTCTCTGCATGCTTAGAGTTTGAGAACAAAATGTTTGCCTTTCTGTGGTTGTACTCAGCTGAAATAATTCATGCAACATTCTAACTCAAAATCATTGTTTTACTCAATTTATTTAGTTCTTTGCAGATATTAACTAGGCTGTCAAAAGACTGAGAAAATGTCGGACAGTGGGACCCAGTCAGCAGTACCTGTTTTGCCAGCGAGCTCATGGGAGTGATGGACCACGGGATTCTTTGCTGATAGGAAGGAACAACAGCTGTCCAGAGGTCTCCCTGCTGGGGGCTACTCCACTCCCGGTTTACACTCTGACAGAGAAGACAAGGAGGAAGAGGTGCCAGACAGCATAAATGGTACTTATTTTGAAACCAAAATCCATAAATTATGCTATATTAAACACACTTGTGAAAGCAAGCTGGTGTCATCTGCTAATGATGGTCTAGCTGCTGTAGAAGTATGTGAAGGCTATCAAAAGCTTTTTGTAAATGAATAAAACATATTCCAGAGAGCATATATTTTCTAGGAAATAAAAAATCTATTCTCTCTCAGCTTCTTATGAAACAACGCTCTTGTTCTGACTTTTACCATCCTTGGAATCCTTACCACGCCATTTCTTTCACCCCTTGTGAAGGAATCTAAGTGGTGATACCTCCACATTCCCTTTGCACTAACACACATGCAGGGCATCACCCCAATTAGCTGGTAGTGGCCGCCTCAGGGCGTAGATGGGGGCTCCTAGCTGCACCCTTCTCAGCAGGAAAGTGGGTTGTGGCTGGTTTGGGATGTCTCACCATGGGGGACGTGGAGGTGGGGGCTGTGGACACAGGAAGGTGTGGCTGTGGGTCTGATCTTATAGAAGGATCTGCTCTACTACTACCAACCGGCCAAGTGCCCTAAGGTTTGCAATTTCTTTTCTTTTCTTGCATTAGATTGCACTTGAGAAACACTGATTGAGTTCTATATTTGCTATCTTATATCCATTTACAACTCATTTGACATCACAAAGGAGGAAGGCCAGAATTAAAATGAAACCTAGACTGAAACCTTGAATAGTGCACAGCGTGACTGAAGCAGAAAGTTAACAGAATGAGTATCAAGGCCTCCTGTATTTTTCTTCATGGTCTTCTTCTCTGGAATGCCCTTGTTTGTGAAATAACTCTATTCATTCTTAAAACCTGGCTCCCAAGCCGTCTTCTCCAGTAAGTTTCCTGCCTTTCCGAGCCCAGGTCACTGCACTCTTACCTTTGTTTTTATTTTTGCGCTTTTCACCGTCAATAACAATGAGCTTATTTTCAAGACTGGTTTCTGCTCTAAACAGTGAGCCTCCCCGAGAGGATGTGAACATGGTTCAAGAAAATTTACTTTTCAAAACACCTATTAGAGAAGGGCTTATAATTTGGCTTCCTAACATGGCCCCCAAAGGCCTTTTATATTTATTATCAATATAACTGGGCATTAACAAGAAATGTTAAACCATCAGTAATATGTTGCTAAGACTGACAGAAATACTTAGATACATTGGTATTTCTTTTGATTTACCTCCTCTTAATGTATCACAGACTCCTCAATCTGGTAGGTGTTTACTAATCATCTATGAAGGACCTTGTCTTAGCTTCCTAGGGCTGCTGTAACTAAGTACCATGACCCGGACAGCTTAGCACAATAGAAATGTATTGTCTAACAACCCCCGGGAGAAGAAATTAGAATCAAGGTGTCAACAGGGTCAGGCTCCCTCTGCAGCTTGTATGGGATAAACCTTTCCTGTCTCTTCCTAGCTTCTGGTGGTTTGCAGGCAATCTTTGACATTCCGTGGCTTGTAAATGCATCACTCCAACCCTCTGCCTTCACATGACTGGCTTACAAGGACACAAGTCATACTGGATTAAGGACCCACTATACTCCTGTATGATCTCATCTTAATGTAATTCATTTTATCTGCAAGACCTGTTTCTAAAGAAGGTCACATTCTGAGATAGTGGAGGTTAAGACTTTAACATGCTCTTTGGGAACACAATTTAACCCTTAACTGACCCATAACTCAGTGATTTTACTTATATTCATCTACTTATATTTCTACAATATGTTTTACTTGCAGCAATGAGAATGCCTTAAACTCCAAATAAGTCAAAAATATTAAAACCTCTAACTTGATCATTTAATTATAGAAACTTATTTTTTCCTTATGTTAAAACATGGCTGGACTTCACTAAGATTTAACAAATATGCATGTTTGCAAATTGGAATCATTAAGTGTCCATCTTCAATGATTACATATTATTTTTGATTCTGAGTACAGTCCCTTATAAAATAAATCCAGGTTTGCTGATGTCACAAGCAGACTTAGTTTGGTTCACAAACATCATATAATGAAGAAAACCACAGAATGCTAATAATAATGAATGTTTTGAATAGTTAAAAATATTATGAGTAATATTTCAATCATTTGGATGTAGCACTGCTTTGCCTTTATTATCTTAACAATTCCTTCAGTTTTCTGCTTTATACTTGGCATATAGTTAGAGTACATTTTTCTCCAGCAAAACTCTAATAGGAAATAGTGTGCAGAAGCATTACTAGCTTCATTTTTGTAAGACATTTTTTAAAAATGTTATTTTGGTATCATTAATCTACAATTACATGAAGGACATTATGTTTACTAGGCTCCGCCTTCACCAAGTCCCCTCAACATCCCCGTTCACAGTCACTGTCCATCAACATAGTAAGATGCTGTAAAATTACTACTTGTCTTCTCTGTGTTGCACAGCCCTCCCAATGCTCCCCCACACTATACATGTTAATCGTAATGCCCCCTTTCTTTTTCTCTTGCCCTTATCTCTCCCTTCCCACCCGTCTTCCCCAGTCCCTTTCCCTTTGGTAACTGTTAGTCCATTCTTGGGTTCTGTGCTTCTGCTGCTGTTTTGTTCCTTCAGTTTTCTTTTGTTCTTATACTACACATATGAGTGAAATCATTTGGTACTTGTCTTTCTCTGCCTGGCTTATTTCACTGAGCATAATACCCTCTAGTTCCATCCATGTTGTTGCAAATGGTAGGATTTGTTTTTTTCTTATGGCTGAGTAATATTCCATTGTGTATATGTACCACCTCTTCTTTATCCATTCATCTATCAATGGACATTTAGGTTGCTTCCATTTCTTGGCTATTGTAAATAGTGCAGCAATAAACATAGGGGTGCATCTGTCTTTTTCAAACTGGAGTGCTTCTTGGGGTAAATTCCTAGAAGTGGAATTCCTGGGTCAAATGGTATTTCTATTTTGAGCATTTTGAGGAACCTCCATACTGCTTTCCACAATGGTTGAACTAATTTACATTCCCACCAGCAGTGTAGGAGGGTTCCCCTTTCTCCACAACCTCGCCAACGTTTGTTGTTGTTTGTCTTTTGGATGGTAGCCATCTCATTGTGGTTTTAATTTGCATTTCTCTGATGACAAGCGATGTGGAGCATCTATTCATGTGTCTGTTGGTAATCTGAATTTCTTTTCTAGAGAACTGTCTATTCAGCTCCTCTGCCCATTTTTTAATTTGATTATTTGCTTTTTGTTTGTTGAGGTGTGTGAGCTCTTTATATATATTGGATGTCAACCCTTTATCGGATCTGTCATTTACGAATATATTCTCCCATACTGTAGGATACCTTTTTGCTCTATTGATGGTGTCCTTTGCTGTACAGAAGCTTTTCAGCTTAATATAGTCCCACTTGTTCATTTTTGCTTTTGCTTCCCTTGCCCAGGGAGATATGTTCATGAAGAAGTCACTCATGTTTATGTCCATGAGATTTTTGCCTATGTTTTTTTCCAAGAGTTTTATGGTTTCATGACTTACATTCAGGTCTTTGATCCATTTCGAATTTACTTTTGTGTAAGGGGTTAGACAGTGATCCAGTTTCATTCTCTTACATGTAGCTGTCCAGTTTTGCCAGCACCATCTGTTGAAGAGACTGTCATTTCCCCATTTTATGTCCATGGCACCTTTATCGTATATTAATTGGCCATATATGTTTGGGTTAATGTCTGGATTCTCTAGTCTGTTCCACTGGTCTGTGGCTCTGTTCTTGTACCAGTACCAAATTGTCTTGATTACTGTGGCTTTGTAGTAGAGCTTGAAGTTGGGGAGCGAGAACCCTCCCACTTTATTCTTCCTTCTCAGGATTGCTTTAGCTATTCAGGGTCTTTGGTGTTTCCATATGAATTTTTGAACTATTTGTTCCAGGTCACTGAAGAATGCTGTTGGTAGTTTGATAGGGATTGTATCAAATCTGTATATTGCTTGGGGCAGGATGGCCATTTTGACGAGATTAATTCTTCCTAGCCACGAGCATGGGATGAGTTTTCCATTTGTTAGTGACCTCTTTAATTTCTCTTAAGAGTGTCTTATAGTTTTCAGGGTATAGGTCTTTCACTTCCTTGGTTAGGTTTATTCTTAGGTATTTTATTCTTTTTGATGCTATTGTGAATGGAATTGTCTTCCTGATTTCTCTTTCTATTAGTTTATTGCTGGTGTATAGGAAAGCCACAGATTTCTGTGAGTTAATTTTGTATCCTGCAACTTTGCTGAATTCTGATATTACTTCTAGTAGTTTTGGAGTGGAGTCTTTAGGGTTTTTTATGTACAGTATCATGTCATCTGCAAATAGTGACAGTTTAACTTCTTCTTTACCAATCTGGATTCCTTGTATTTCTTTGTTTTGTCTAATTGCCTTGGCTAGGACCTCCAGTACTATGTTGAATAACAGTGGGGAGAGTGGGCATCCCTGTCTTGTTCCTGATCGCAGAGGAAAAGCTTTCAGCTTCTCGCTGTTCAGTATGAGATTGGCTGTGGGTTTATCATATATGGCCTTTATTATGTTGAGGTACATGCCCTCTATACCCATTTTGTTGAGAGTTTTTATCATGAATGGATGTTGAATTCTATCAAATGCTTTTTCAGCATCGATGGAGATGATTATGTGGTTTTTGTCTTTCTTTTTGTTGATGTGGTGGATGATGTTGATGGATTTTCGAATGTTGTACCATCCTTGCATCCCTGGGATGAATTCCACTTGGTCATGGTGTATGATCCTTTTGATGTATTTTTGAATTCGGTTTGCTAATATTTTGGTGAGTATTTTTGCATTTATGTTCGTCAGGGATATTGGTCTGTAGTTTTCTTTTTTGGTGTGGTCTTTGCCTGGTTTTGGTATTAGGGTGATGTTGGCTTCATAGAATGAGTTTTGGAGTATCTCCTCCTCTTCTATTTTTTGAAAAACTTTAAGGAGAATGGGTATTATGACTTCCCTGTATGTCTGATAAAATTCCGAGGTAAATCCATCTGGCCCAGGGGTTTTTTTCTTGGGTAGTTTTTTGATTACTGCTTAAATTTCATTGCTGGTAATTGGTCTGTTTAGATTTTCTGTTTCTTTCTGGGTCAGTCTTGGAAGGTTGTATTTTTCTAGGAAGTTGTCCATTTCTCCTAGGTTTCCCAGCTTGTTAGCATATAGGTTTTCATAGTACTTTCTCATAATTCTTTGTATTTCTGTGGGGTCCGTCGTGATTTTTCCTTCCTCGTTTCTGATACTGTTGATGTGTGTTGACTCTCTTTTCCTCTTAATAAGTCTGGCTAGAGGCTTATCTATTTTGTTTATTTTCTCGAAGAACCAGCTCTTGCTTTCATTGATTTTTCCTATTGTTTTATTCTTCTCAATTTTATTTATTTCTTCTCTGATCTTTATTATGTCCCTCCTTCTGCTGACCTTAGGCCTCATTTGTTCTTCTTTTTCCAATTTCGATAATTGTGACATTAGACCATTCATTTGGGATTGTTCTTCCTTCTTTAAATATGCCTGGATTGCTATATACTTTCCTCTTAAGACTGCTTTTGCTGTATCCCACAGTAGTTGGGGCTTAGTGTTGTTGTTGCTGTTTGTTTCCATATATTGCTGGATCTCCATTTTGATGTGGTCATTGATCCATTGATTATTTAGGAGCGTGTTGTTAAGCCTCCATGTGTTTGTGAGCCTTTTTGCTTTCTTTCTACAATTTATTTCTAGTTTTATGCCTTTGTGGTCTGAAAAGTTGGTTGGTAGGATTTCAATCTTTTTGAATTTACTGAGGCTCTTTTTGTGGCCTAGTATGTGGTCTATTCTGGAGAATGTTCCATGTGCACTTGAGAAGAATGTGTATCCTGTTGCTTTTGGATGTAGAGTTCTGTAGATGTCTATTAGGTCCATCTGTTCTAGTGTGTTGTTCAGTGCGTCTGTGTCCTTACTTATTTTCTGTCTGGTGAATCTGTTCTTTGGAGTGAGTGGTGTGTTGAAGTCTCCCAAAATGAATGCATTGCATTCTGTTTCCTCCTTTAATTCTGTTAGTATTTGTTTCCCATATGTTGGTGCTCCTGTGTTGGGTGCATATATATTTAGAATGGTTATATCCTCTTGTTGGACTGAGCCCTTTATCATTATGTAATGTCCTTCTTTATCTTTTGTTACTTTCTTTATTTTGAAGTCTATTTTGTCTGATACTAGTATTGCCACACCTGCTTTTTTCTCTCTGTTGTTTGCATGAAATATCTTTTTCCAACCCTTGACTTTAAGTCTGTGCATGTCTTTGGGTTTGAGGTGAGTCTCTTGTAAGCAGCATATGGATGGGTCTTGCTTTTTTATCCATTCTATTACTCTGTGTCTTTTGATTGGTGCATTCAGTCCATTTACATTTAGGGTGATTATTGAAAGGTATATACTTATTGCCATTGCAGGCTTTAAGTTTGTGGTTACCAAAGGTTCAAGGTTAGCTTCTTTACTATCTTACTGTCTAACTCAACTTGCTTATTGAGCTATTATAAACACAGTCTGATGATTCTTTATTTCTCTCCCTTCTTATTCCTCCTCCTCCCTTCTTCATATGTTGGGTGTTTTGTTCTGTGCTCTTTTTAGGAGTGCTCCCATCTAGAGCAGTCCCTGTAAGATGCCCTGTAGAGGTGGTTTGTGGGAGGCAAATTCCCTCAACTTTTGCTTGTCTGGGAATTGTTTAATCCCTCCTTCATATTTAAATGATAATCGTGCTGGATACAGTATTCTTGGTTCGAGGCCCTTGTGTTTCATTGCATTAAGTATATCATGTCATTCTCTTCTGGCCTGTAGGGTTTCTGTTGAGTAGTCTGATGATAGCCTGATGGGTTTTCCTTTGTAGGTGACCTTTTTTTTCTCTCTGGCTGCCTTTAATACTTTGTCCTTGTCTTTGATCTTTGCCATTTTAATTATTATGTGTCTTGGTGTTGCCCTCCTTAGATCCCTTGTCATGGGAGTTCTGTGTACCTCTGTGGTCTGAGAGGCCATTTCCTTCCGTAGTTTGGGGAAGTTTTCAGCAATTATTTCTTGAAAGACATTTTCTATCCCTTCTTCTCTCTCTACTTCTTCTGGTATACCTATAATTCCTATATTGTTCCTTTTCGATTGGTCACTCAGCTCTCTTAGAATTCTTTCATTCCTGGAGATCCTTTTATCTCTCTCTGCATCAGCTTCTCTGCATTCCTGTTCTCTGTTTTCTAGTCCATTAATGTTCTCTTGCATCTCGTCCATTCTGTTTTGAAGTCCTTCCAGAGCTTGTTTTATTTCTGTATTCTCCCTCCTTAGTTCTTGCATATTTCTCTGCAAGTCCATCAGCATGGTTATGACTTTTGTTTTGAATTCTTTTTCAGGAAGACTGGGTAAATCTATCTCCCCAGGTTCCTTCTCAGGGGAAGATGTAGAAGATGTCAAAGCTGTCTGGGTTAGTCTTGTGTGGATCAAATTTTTTTGCCTTTTCGTGTTGGTAGGTGCAATGATGAGGTATTGACTCGTCTGTCAGCTAGCTGAGCCAAGACTTTCCACTTGCTCCTGGCCTCTTTACTGGGACAACTGTGACCCCTAGTGGCTTGTGTTGGGCAATTGCGTGTAGACTGGGTCTCTGTATCTTGCCTGGCCGGTATGGAGGAAGCTCCCTGGCTGTGGGCGTGGCCAGCCTCAGGCTGCTGCTCTGCTTTTGCAGCGCCCGGAGGGGTAATGGACGGGGGGCTGTTTGGCTGTTTACCTCCGCGAGGGGTCTCAGAGCTGTTGCCCATGGGGTTAGTGTACCCGGAGTTCCCTGTAATTTCTAGCAGCTGGACTGTGACCTGGGATGCTTCCGTCCAGCTGTGGGGTCCCTGTCCCTTTAAGACTTTCAAAAAGCACTCACTTTTCTTTGTCACAGGGGCGCCGGCTTCGGGACTCGCTCAAAGGTCTTACTGTCCTGTTTCCCTAGTATCCAGCACCCCACGCACGCACTGTGTCTGCACTCTGGCCCGGATGGCTGGGGCTGGGTGTTCGGCAGTCCTGGGCTCCCTCCCCCTCCCACCCCGACTCCTCTCCTCCCGCCGGGAGCTGGAGTGAGGGGCTTTGGGTCCTGCCGGGCTGCGGCTTGTATCTCACCCCTTTCACCAGGTGCTGGGTTCTCGCAGGTGTGGATGTGGTCTGGCTGTTGTCCTGTGTCTTCTGGTCTCTCTTTTAGGGATAGTTGTATTTTCAAAAATATGTGTTTTTGTGAGGAGATTCCCACTGTCCTACTCATGCCGCCATCTTGGCTCTGCCTTCCTAAGGAGTCTGTAAGACAAAATTTTAAGCATAAGAAATGCTAAAACTCAGAGAGCAGTCATCAGCAAATAGCTATACCGGATTAGCTTGAGAGATTCTGTGATTAATAGCCATGTTGGCAATCACTGAAGCCTATTCAGATAAAAAGCAAAGGAAGAGCTGATTATAATGCACCATTCATTCTGTGACCAAGACAAAAATGAAAAACGTGATAGTCAAACTGTCCTGTGCAATTCTGCCAGCTTCTTGTAGGAATAATGTGTGAGGTGAAGCCAACTCCGTGTAAGCAGTGTGGCCTCTGAAAACACCCTGAGACCTGGGCACATCCTTTGTATTAGTACATTCATTAGGAAGGAAACAAATGAAAAATATAAAGTGAGCCCCAAATTTAAGCATGAATCAAGAGGAATTACCGTCCATATCCAACTGTCTTGCCAATGGGTTTCAGCCCCCAGCAAGTTCTCTATGGATTCAGTGTGACCAAAGAAATGATAGTAAAATGTTCTTGGGGTGAAAGGGTTATACCCAACTTTATTCCCACGGTAGCAGGTCAATCACTAAAATCCTGTTCACTCAGAGCGAGTCCGCATGTAGCAAGCTGGTCTCTGCCTCTGGGCCTCTCTGCCTGCACAGCCGTCCTCTGGCCCTCTGTCCTTGGTGCCTCCACCACCGCAGCCTCTGCTCTGCTCTCCTGCAGCCTTGCAGCCGTGCCACTGTGTCGCCCAGAGCACTGGGCAGAGCTCCTCCTATAGAGTCAATAGCAACACATTGCCCACATGTGTGTAGTGAGTTAGCCAACCAGGGCAAGGTGAGAATCCTGGCCACAGGAACTTTCATTTTATCCACACCAACACAGTACTTCAATCCAGTGGATAAAGTTAGCATAAAGGTTTTTTATTAGTAGGATATTGCTATGCCTTAGAGTTCTCCAGGATTAGAACTGAAAATGCCTGTAGCAATCATCACCATCGGATTCCAATCATGGTGATGATGACAGCTAACATTTGGTGGATTCCAGTGTTAGTGATTTAAGACTAGTACTTGAAAGCATTTTTTCTGTTTTACCAAGATTAGCTGTGGGTTTTTAGTTAAGTTACTAAATTAAAAGGAAGAACCTGAAGTCCCACAGATGTTAAACAACTTTGACTAGATTTTTGCTAACATTCCTAACAGTACTTAAAGCCTGTGATTCTATGATACAAACTGGTGAACTGTAATACAGAAGGAGTATTCTCACTTTTATTACTGTATTATTTGACTAAGATTTACTGCTTCATTATCTAAGCAAAACATTATTAATCAATCTATAAAGATGCAGGGCAATGGATTTTAAAATGTAATCACAAACTGCAAGATGAGGCTTCATCATCATTCTTTGATTCAAGTATGTTTTTAATAAGATTGGTAAGATTTTAGAGTCATCTGCTGTGATGTGATTATCATAGTTACATTACAGTATCATTCTTCATGCTTAGTCCCTCCCTTTAAATACAATATGTGTATTTTTCAGTCTCCAAAAAATATAAGGTGCCTGTAGCAGGTGTGTTAACAAGGTGGGCCTGTTCAAAACATCTTGGCATTGTCTTAGTATTCATTCTATTTTAAGTGAAAATACTGACTTGTTTAAATGAAATTTAAAATCTGATCAGTTACATTAACTGCACATAAGAGGATCTTCTTATGTACCACACTCTTTTATGGTGTATAACTACTCTCTTCCCTTAGTTTACACTCTTTCTCAACTGAAGCATTTCATAAATGATTCATGTAATTACAGCTTGTTTTGGTGAGATCACTAGAAAGGAGACCTAAAACTTTCATTTTTAAAGAAATTCAGTATGTTTTTAAATAAAGTTACCAAAAAATTATATAGCCTTTAACATTCAAATTGAGCAATACTGTCTTGTCTTATATTAATGGTAAATTAAAACTTGACCTTCTCCCAAATATACTGAAATTTGCTATTGTTATGGTAAAGATACTGGGGTCTCATTTATCACATCAAATATAGTCATCTACTGCTCTAGTTCCTGAACTCTTTAGCTGCTATTTGAGCTCAAGAAAGCCAACCAATAGAGCAATATGCCAATAGGATGTCTTTTGAATCTCAGTATTATTATTAAAACATTTTAAATCAACTATTATGCATCACTTCACATTTATGAATGAGGAAATAATTCGTATGTCAAGAAAAATTGTACTTAGCCTAGAAGTTAGGGACATTGTGGTTTTCTAAAGTGGTGTGAGGATTAGAAGGCCCTCAGGAGAAACTCCCTTCCCTACCTTCTCCTGTGAGGAAGACATTTCCCACACAATCAGGATCCAAGGTTCGAATCCTTTAACATGCTTTGAGGTTTGTAGGACTCATTCCTCTCATTTGTAAGATGGTAACACTGCTTTTATCATTCCCCACAGTTACTGCTAAAATCAAGTGAAATATTCCATATCAAATAAATTTGAAAAATATGGGAATGAATGCATATTCAAGTATGAAAGACAGATATACAGGGTGAGGAAGATATCAGCATGATTTTCAGAGGTACTTTCAGAATATGTACTTTCAGAATAAAAATTGCTTTATTGAGGATGTGTCTAGCCAGTGGCTTTCAGCCCCAGACAAGTTCACTCTTGATTTGGTGAGTCCAAAAATTGACAGTAGAACATTCTTGGGGTGAAAGGGTTTATACCTAACTTCATTCCCACAGGGGCAGGTCAAGCGCTAGAATCCTGTCCACCTCAGAGCGAGTCTGTATGCAGCAAGCTGGTCTCTGCCTTCAGGCCTCTCTGCCCCTGCAGCCATGTCAGTCTCTGTTCTCTGAGCTGCCATCACTCCAGCCTCTGCTTTCCTGCAGCCTTGCAGCCCTACAGCAGCCCAGAGCACTGGGCAGAGCTCTTTATATAGAGTCAATAATAATGTATTGCCCATACGTGTACAGTGAGCAGGCCGACCAGGACCAGGTGAGAATCCTGGCCATAAGAACTTCCATTTTCTCTACAGGATGAAATTAAGTAAACATTCCAAATAAAGTGAGTAATTAGCACAAAGGCTTCTATGACTATGTTTGTATCATTAATATTACTGGTTATTTTTACCTTTGTAGACCTTAAAATTAAGTGTAATGCTCTTCAGAAACTCATGTGATTGAGACTGATGGAGTTCCTGCCCCAGGGGCCACATTGTTTATGACATAATCATAATTCAATGACTCTGGAGCAAATTTGACATTGAATATAGTATATAGTATTTCTGTTTCTTCATCTATCAGTCTTCAATCATAACACTTCATGTGCTTAAGGAGTAAATACTAGGTTATGACCAAGAGGAGAAAATTATATCATCTTTTACTATTATGTATAATTTTCCTAATAATGGAAAGGGCATTAATTATGTGTGGGGAAAACAGAAGTTCCTATGGCCAGGATCCTCACCTAACCCTAAACTACTTGATGATGTAATTGGCCTACTGCTAGACTAATGCTTCCACACCCTAGGCAATGAGCTATTATTGACTGAGTCACTATACAAAGAGCTCTGCCCAGTGCTCTGGGCAGAAGCAGAGATGGAGGAGGATTATAGACCTGTAGACTACTGGAGCAGACGTGATTCTAGTGCTCACCCAACTACCATAAGAATAAAGCCGGGTATAAACAATTTTAGCCCGAGAATGTTCCATTGTCATTTCTTGGTCTCACTGAATCCACAGTGAACTTGCTTGGGGCTGAAACCCTCAGGCAAGATATGCCATGTCCATCTATTGGATAAAGAGGTAGCACTTATGTCTAAAGTATGTTGTGCATTTATCATGCTATACTCTGTGTCATGCAATGCTACCTACATCAATGTTGATAAACAGTCTACAAAATGTGGGAAGGAGAATATTGTGGATTCACTATCTGCAGTAACATTCCAAGTATCAGGGCAGATCTTAGATGATATAAACTTGTCCATACTGGGATAGGAGAGTGAAAACAGGACCAACTCTTGGCAAACCTTGGAACCAGCTAAAGGTCTTTTTTTTGTTGAGATTCTATAAATATTTGGTCCATCTGTACTGTGACTAGACCTCTTGACATTTTGTCATCTTCTGACTTCAATTTTAATATGAATTATGGTTTATAACTGGATCTTGTCAGAACTGTTTCCTAATATACTGTACTAAATTCCAAAAAGTACACACCTCAGAGCTGTTAATTAAAAGGGCCTGCTGGTATAAATAAACACATATGCTGCTGATTAGCCACCCTTTAGGGGTCAACAGTGGGGAACTCCTGCTGGGCTTCTGTTAATTGTTGTCCAAAATCTTAACAGGAACTGTCTAATGATCTTGCATGGCTTTGGCCATCTGGCCCTCTGAGTTTACTTGCCAGTAAATAGCCAACCTTTAGAGAAAGAGAGAAATATCTGTTATGAGAGGAATATAAGATATAACCTAGCCACACACTTGTGTGCATAAGGATTGATTTACCTTAATTCACTAATCAAACCGTGTATACCTAATGTAATTAACTTTTAGCTTTATTCTGATGTCAACTGCTTTCTGGCTACAAAATGGGCATTTTTGCTTCTCTTATAATAAACAGCATTAGGTGAAATTAGGACTTGCTAGTAATGCATATTTTATTTATGGTTATAAACAATGAAGAATGCTTCTAATATTAATATTTCTGATTCATACCTGACAATGTTATGTAGTGATGCTTACTGTGGTGAGGTAGTGTGGAACAGATGAACAGGTACGAAACCTGGTTTCACATATTCTAAAATAGACTTAGGATCTGTATTGGTATTAGTCCTCTAAATATTACAAAGCTGCACTATTAGTTGTGTTTTCACTACATCATCCTCCCCATTTTTAGCTGAATGTCATATAATAGAAACAACAGATTTAAATGAGCTAAACAGACAAGAGTGTTCATTGTATGACATTGTTTTAGAAAATCTGTTTTGTCTCATTTTCAAAGATGAAAGTTTCATTATGGGGGAAGAGATCCTTCATCTCAATGTGCATTATGCATATTTTTTCATAGATAATTATGTTGAAGAGTAGAATATAAATGGTCATATTTACTCTCATATATGTAATCTAATAAACTATGAAAAGAGATCTGATAATACTCTTAAACTTACCTAAGCAATGGAAATGGAAGTTATTAGGATAGTGTTTTTTTTGTATCTTTTCTTACTGGTATCTTTTCTTATATCAAATTGATCTTTTTCTTTCTAAATTTTCAAACTACTCCTTTTCCCAGATGATATAGCTTTCACCTAGGGCTTTGGTTAATTGTTGAGTGTTACTCAAAGAAAAGAAAGTACAAACAGAAAAATATTTATGGCATTGTCCATGTTGGTGTATGACTGATCTGTAAAGTAGCATGAAGAGGGAAATAGAGCCAGCCCATGACTATCAACTGTATCATGATTGCTTTTTAGTTATGTTGCCCTGATTCTGAAAAAATAAAATAAAAACAATGTATTTTGAAAGTTCTACAAACAAATTTCATATGGGAAACAGAATGTCAAAATCTTTTATGTTCTGGGCTTTATCCTACTTCTTTTTCTTCCATGGCAACTGCTACCAGACGTGAGGGTTGGCTAGAAAATGAGGAATCAACTCAACAAACCATCAAGTGTTTCTAGAACTTTCTTCATCCAAAAAATCTCCTTTACTTTCCAACTAGAAAAATCAAACATTTGTCTCTAGATAAAATTAAAAATCAAAGACAAAAGAAAAGAACTCTTGGGTGATTAGGAAACTCCAACCTCTACAACCTTCCAGAACCCATAACCTAGGCTGTCTGCCATATTTTGTTTGTCTTGCCACATCCTGGTTATACTATTGGTATTCTCCTTGGGAAAAAAATTAGTATTTTCATATTATCTTTTCATATTCTTTTTCTTCCATACATTTCTGAGACCCCTACTGATTTTTTCCAGTGTCTTTCTTCAGTGCCACCTAAATATTCAAGATTATCCATTCACCTAAATGTTTTGCCATTGTTGACAGTACAGAAGAAAAAAATAGTTTTCAGAGTATAGATTTCTTGTTACATATTTGTTCTTTTAAAAAAAATATGTCTGCTTAAGAGATTTCAGTAAAAAAAATCACCAACTCACAAAAAATTATTACTAAAGTTTAACAAATGTATTAAAAAGACCTGAAAACTGAAGTTATTTGTCAATATTAGAGTGATTCTTTACTTCAAGTAGACAAAGGGAGACAAGACAATTACACATATTAATTTACATTACATTTACATTAGTGTCCAAAAAACAAATAATTGTGCTAAAGTGGAAGAATATAAAGATTTAAATGTCATAGGAAATCACCTCAAATCAGTATTTAATTAATTGGGAAATCATTAATAAATTTGTCAGGATCTCCATTATGAACTTCCTTTGTACCTTGATGTTTTTTTTTCTAAGTAAGATAAAGTTCACATAAGCTCACCATTTAAACCATTTTAAAGTGTAGAATGGGATGTCTTTTAATACATTCACAATGTTGTACAACTATCACCAGTACCTAATTTCATAACATTTCCATCATCTCACAAAGGAACCTTTTACTTATTAAAGGTTCCTAAAGTTGACCTAGGCCCATTTGTTGAAAAAGATATTCTTTCCCCACTGAATGGTCTTGGCATTTTAACTGACTTGAACTTCTTTTGTTTGTAAGTCAGTAGTAAAGTAGGTAGTAAAGTCTACTTTCAGTCCTGATTTTAGTGTTGGAATCTTTCTTTTTTGAGTCTACCTAAAGATATCAGTTTCTCTCTGAGCAGTAATTAGCTGTTTTTAAGTTTCCCTCTGATCACTAATTTTGTTATAGGTTTTGTTATGATGTATTTTTATTTTCATTGATCTCACAGTATTTTCTAATTTTCCCTGTAATTTCTGTTTTGATGCATCAGTTGTTTAAGAGTAAGTTCCTTAATTTTCACCTATTTGTGAAATTTCCAGATTTCCTTATGTTATTGGTTTCTAATTTCATTTCATTGTGGTTGGAAAAGATCATTTGTGCAATTTCAGTATTTTTACATTTATTGAGACTTGTTTTGTGGCTTAAGATATGACAATTCTGGAGAATGTTCCATGTGTACTTGAGGAAAATGTATATTCTGCTGTTGTTAGGTGGAATGTTTGTATATATGTTAGATCTAGTTGATTTACAGTGTGATCAAGTCCTCCAGTTCCTTGTTAATCTTGTGTTTAGTTGTTCTATCCATTACTGAAAATGGTCTATTGAAGTATCTAACTTTTATTGTTGAACTATTTGTCCCTTCAATTCTGTCCGTGTTTGCTTCATATATTTTAGGTCTCTGTTGTTTGGTGCACCTATGTTAGCAATGGCTATATCTTTCTGATGAACTGATACTTTTATCATTGTATGTCTTTCTTTGACTCTTGTAAAAATTTTTGACTTGCCTTTTATATATTAATATAGCCACCTCAGCTCTCTAATGGTTACTATTGGCATGAAATATATTCCCTTTATTTTCAACTGATTTGTGTTTCTGGATGTAAAGTGTATCACTTGTAGAGAGCATGTAGTTGAATCTTTTTTTAAAATACATTCTGCCAATCTCTGCCTTTTAATTGGAGGGTTTAATCCACTTACACTTAATGTAATTACCACCAAGTTAATTACTATTTGTTAGTGTACCATTGTGATTCCTTTCTCATTTCCTTTCCTGTGCTTTTTTTAAATTTTAGTTATTTTCTTAGTAGTTACTCTGGGGATTACAGTTAGCATCTTAAATATATAACAAACTAGTTTGAATGAATACCAACTTAGTTCTACTAATGTACAAAACTTCTGCCCATATGCAGTTACATCCCTCGCTTTTGTTATTATTCCATATTACATCTTTATACATTGCATTTCTGTTAACATAGATTTATAATTATTGTTGTATGCGTTTAATAAAATCATGGTTATCAGTTGAATTGTGTCTCTTCCTGAAGATACCTCAATGTGCTTTATTTGGAGATAGGATTTTTAGAGAGGTAATCAAGTTAAGATGAGGTCCTAAAGGTGGGCCCTTATCCAGTATAACTGGTGTCCTTACAAGAGAGGAAGATGGTCAAATGAAGACACAGACACACAGGGAGGATGTCATATGACAACTGAGCCAGTGTGAAGTGCTGCAGATCAAGCCAAGGAACATCAAAATTGCCAGAAAACCATCAGAAGTTAGGAAGAGGCAAAAAAGGATTCTCCCCTCCAGGTTTCACAGGAAGCAAAGCCCTGTTGACACCTTGATTTCAGATTTTTAGCTTCAAAACTGTGAGACAATACATTTCTTTACTTAGTATGTATATAAAACCCACAAAGTACTAGATACTGTTAAGATTTACCTTAACATTCACAGTTTTGCCCTCAACTTGTATAGGAATTACTATGAAAACAAGTAGGCAAAAGGACATTTTCATTGGACCCAAATTATGTCATGTGTGCAGGAGGACAATAAGGATGAACTAAATTCTGATGGAGTGAGAGAAAGCATTTCATTTAGGAGTGAAATGGTGAGGAGTCATTACTGAGGCTGAGAAGCAATGGGAAAGAATTTTAGATGAGGGGACTTTTGTCAAGCCATGGAAGTGTGAAATTACATGAATTGTTTTGCAAAGTATAAGAGTTCAATATTGCAGGATATTAATGTTTCAAATGCAGATAGGAAGATGTACTGGTAATGACCATCTGTTATAAAGATGGAAATATGGGGGACATGGAGGAGTATTTGTACTCATATAACTAAAAAGAATGTGGTTTCTGGCATAACAATATACAGGGATTCAAATCACATCATCTGACTTCCTTTTTCTTTCCATCCTTCATCTCTTTTCCTTGACTTGATGTCATACTCCATGAGTTGACAAAGATAGTGGCCAAAGCTGGTGATTCCTATTCATCAGTTTAACTACCCCAGAGGTTGAGATTTTGGTTGTTATTGTCATTGCTGTTTTCCTTATGCTTTAAAGTTCTGGATAAGAGGGGGACTGGCTCATTTTAGGTCATTTTCTCTTTGCTGAACCAAATACACTTACCAAAAGTATGGGGTACTCTGACTTAGTGAGCTGGATCTTATATGCCTATCTCTGGGCAAGGCAGAATATAGTGCTAACATCCTTCTAAGCATCTAAAATGAGCAGAATTATTGCAAAATCACAGAGGGGAATAACTTCCAAAATAGGTTTATAAACAGAAAAAGAAAAAATAGAAATACATTAAAAGAAAATAAAAACCAAAGAAACAAATATCAACTTCTGAGGAAACAGGAAATGTGTATGACAGCTGAGCAGAACCAGACCATGGTATTATAAAATGGAAAATGTATCCTGTAGAAAAGAAAGAGGCATTGAAAAAAAAGAATGTAAAGGACAGTGATATAATGGCATTTTCATGTTAGAAAAATAAGTCTGAATACTACGTAGAAGACACAGTGAAGAGGGGTACAACTTGAGCACATTGGCCCCTGCCAAATAATGTGCCTCAAATACAGTTTCTTATCTGGATGCATTTTCCTAATACTTTTCATATTCTTCAGGGCTTTGGTATATGTCACAAAAATATTGGGCCATATTTAGGCCAGCTATTCAAATGTGATTCAATTGTGAAATATGAATAATACATTAAATACATATTATATATGATATTATTATATAATACTGATTTCGTTCAAAATACTGCATTTTAGATAAATGCTAATGCTTTGCTTCTGAACTGAATGTCACTCTATAACATTTTTATTTCCTGTACACACCCATGTGTTTATGCATAATGAAAACTGTACTATTTTGGTATACACACTTTTTATGTAAGCAGTGTGTATTCCAACGAAGATATTTTGAACAAAGCATAGCCTTCTGAAAGATGGTTGAGAAAGTAGTAAAATCAACCAGAACAACAGTGAATATTCATTAAAACTCAACATGTGCTAATACCCTACATCTTATTAAATTTCTTGATTATTTTTCCTTCCTTTAGTGTATATTAAACATTAGCCTGCAGTGCTGACTGCTGCTCTTTACATAATGAAAGATTACCCATATTCATGCAGGCTCTTACAATATTTATATTTATTTTAGATTAGTAATCTCATGTGAGTTTGTGTAAAAACACACCAGGAAAAAAAAGCTTCCAACTAAGACATCTTGCAACAGGGTATAAACATGGAAGACCAGCACTTTGAAAGTCCTTCATAAACATAAAGACACATATTTCTGAACCACAAAATATGTCAAGAGAGTGTGCTTGCTTATTTACTCTTCTGTTGCATATTATACTGGGCTTTTTCTTAAGTTTGTATTTGCATAGCATTAGGCACGCAGAGAAAGGAGTGTGTCTATTTGTATTTTTAACATTCTGTATCTTTGGCATAATGAAGGTAGGCAGTTTGCCCTCATATTCCCTTAATACATTCTTGTCATGAAAATATCTCCTCAGTGATTCACTAGTGTGGTGTGTAGAAGCAACCAGAGTATTACTGAGACAATCTTCACGTTATCAGTTAAAAATTTGGGCTCTTGGTTAAATCTACATCTCAAATGTAATTTTAAAATGCTGTGAGGAGACTTAGTCATATACTCCTTTTTCAGACACCCATCTAACACCCCCAAACATTTCATGTGTTTGTTGATACAAACTTTTCCGTGACTCAGATATGTCTTTCTAACCATGAAGAATGACATCACTTGGAATCTTATAGTAGTCAATAACATACTGATTCATTTAAACCAATTTTCTAAAGCATAGGGCAGTCTGAATGCAAACAGGAGAAATAAACAAATAGCACTGATACATTCTGAGAATAGAGATTAAGGTAATTCATGTATGTGCTAAATGAAGACAACACAGATATAAAGTCTTTAGATATAGAACAGGGGGCACAAGTTCCAGTTTTTATACTGGCACTTGATGAGTATTGGAGAAATTTTGGTCATTTTCTGATTTATTCAGTCACTTTTTAACCACAAATCATTTATCTAATGAATCTAAAATAGCATACAGTGAACCACAAATTTACCTAGTTGGATCTCATGTTATTACACCCATCCCATATCTTTGTTTTTAATATCATATTAAAAGTAACGTGTGAAATACTTAGAACAATGCATGGGACGTTGTGGGGCATTCAATATATATTTGCTGAATGAATGAATGATAGCATTAACTCGATATGAAATGATTCTAAAAGAACAACTTAGTAAGCAAAACAATGTTCTTAGCTAAGAATACATAGGGACTATCTAAAAATCAAAGAGAAACCAAACAAATAATATTTGTTATTTTCCAACACTCACAGTATTTTATTGTGTATACTTTGCTTTACAAAGTAGTTGTGTGCCTCGGCTTACAAGAAGTATCACATTATCACCATTTGGACAACTTCTGTAATTTTTTATTAGTGTATCTGAAACAACAAAAAGCATGGTGTAAACTTATCAATTCCATCATAGGTTAAAGACTTGCACGATGTCTTACGATAAAACAACAATGTACCTCCACTGGTAAGTTTTTTGGTTATTGGCAATGACGAAAATTGTTCTCTAGCATGTAGTTTGTTATTTATGAAAATCCAGTGTCCATTAAGCAGAGTAATTGTAATAAATATTTGCTTTTAAAAATGTTGGGAAGTCTTTTGTACATAAAAATGTACATATGACAAATACGTAAAGTGAGAAAATGAACTAAACCCCAAGAACCAATGCATCGCTAACATAAATATATTAGGACTTTAGAGTATCTTGTGGTCTACTTCCTGACCTTGTTCCCATTGTTCCTTCACAATTGTATCATTCATTCTTTTTAGGTAGGTGATAACCATTTCCTATTTCTTTGTAGATTTATCTCAATAGATATCCTTGAGTAATACATATAGTTTAAGATTTTGCTTGTCAGCTTTATAAAAATGAACTGGTATTGCATTTATTCTTCTCTGATCATGCTGTTCATCTCTCAGCATGATTTTTAGATTTGCCCAGGATGATTCATGTAGCCCCATTTCAATCATTTTCATTGCTCAAAAGTCACTATTTTTAAACTTTTTGCTCTCAGGAGTCCTTTTTCTTCTCTCCTTAATAGTGTAATTATTTTCCCTGCTAATTTCAGTTTACCATTTCATCATCCCAACAAAATGAGCATGTGTGCCATTCTCATAGTCATGGCTTTCTCCATTCCCCACCCCTCCTCAGCAGATTTATGATAAAAACAAGTAGAATTTTTGGTCTAAATTGTTAAGGATATATATCTGTTCTTGCTTTTTAAAAAATTTTTGCTCCTTGCTTTGTGAGAAAACATTAAATTTTACTAAGTCATGTGAAACCATTGTTTCCATAGGCTTGCACCATCCTCTCCTATTCTTGTTCTTCCCCAAGTGTTTATAAATAGATTTTGGCATGGTAAACCATTTGGCATGGTAAATGCCTTGAAAGGCTGAAGAATTCTTTAAGTATTAATCCACTGATAATTGAGTTGAATAGAGAATTGAATTGAAGCCAAAGTCATTCACTTGAATACTTGAAAATACTACTGATTTTCTTCTTCCATCAAAATTGCTGTTGAAGATTTAAGGTAGATCTAATGAAATTTGTTTTGTCCTGGGAAGATTTCTTTCTTCTCTGGAGGTTATGAAATATGTTTCTTTGTCTTGTCTTTCATTTGCTTAAGTTTCACAAAAATGTTTCTAGGTGTGATGTTTTGGGTACACTGACGTTTTCAAATCAGCTAACAACGCTTCTTCTCTTATCCTTGGAAATTCTAAGGTAACATTCCTTTTTTTTTTAACCCGTCCTTGAATCCTCCTTTTATGCAGAAGTTTCGGCTCCGGGGACACCAGGTTCCTCGGGTCAGATCTTGCGAACGCTGCGGTCTGAAGCATAAAGATCTCACGGATCTCCCCAGGTGGGATCTGCCTGGGTTTGTCCGGTCCTTCGGCATCGTCATCACACCTTCCTGGGGCAGGTCCTGGGGACACTTCCGGCTCTTCAGTTCGGCATCCCAAGCCTATTCTGGGCCTGTCGGCGGGGTACCATGTTGAGGGTGCAGCCTCCGTCCCACATTCCTCCGCCGCCACCCCAGGAGCCGGGGCAGAACCCGGCGCTGCGCCCTGAGGCACAGGCCCCGTGGGCACAATAACCCCGGATCGCAGAAACAGCAGCTCTGGAGCAAGAGCAGTGTCACAGCTGCGCCAGAAGCACCAAAGTGTCCACAGAGACGCCCTGCCTGGCCCCAGCCAGGAGGTCGCCAGGCGCATCCCGGCCCAGAGCCGCCCTCCGAGGGGTGCGGCACCTTCCGCCCCAGCCCCCCGCGCCGGGCTCCTCACCTCACGGCCGCCGCCAGGGGGGTCTGGGGCCCAGCCGCCGAGCCCGGCCCCCCAACTCTTTCCTGGACCACGACTCCCCCTGCTGAGTCCCAGCGAGGCCGGAGGGAGACGGCCACCTTCACCAGCCGCCATCGCGCCGGCCCGCGCTCCACGGGCCTCCCACAGGGCCTCGCACAGCGGCAGCAAAGGCCCGGAGTCCCCCTTTTCTGAAGTGCGCAGGCGCAGGAATAGGATGGCCCCGCCTCTGCCGGAGGCCACGCCCACTCTGGAAGCGGCAGGAACGGGTGGAACCTCGGTCCGACCTGCAGGTGCAACTGTTTGGCCTGCTTCCCAGGGTCCCCAAGGGGGCCTCTCCTTGGCCGGGAGACCTGGGCTCTTCGGTCCTGGGGCCTCTACCCTCAGCGCGCGTTCAGGGCAGCAGCGACGCCTCAGGCGCCGAGGACCAGCCCACAGGGCGACGAGGCCGGGGCTGCCTCAGGTGAGACGTCGGGGGCTGAAGGGGGCCGCGCCGCGGCGGAACGCAGGAGGGCGCCCGCCGCGGGGGGCTGTGCAGGAGGCGCCTCCGCCTGCCCGGGGGCTGGGTTCCCGCAGGTGGCGATGCGCACAGTGAGGGCACGAGCTTAGGCGCCCTGTGCTCCGTGTGGGGGGCTGAGGGCGTGTCTCAATACAAATGCTCCGGCGTTGGACTATCGCCTCTCCGACCGTACGCTGTGATGTCTCGACGATGGTCTTGCTCAGGTGTTGCCATCGTGCGTTTGAGGCGTGGACAGAGATTTAGGATGCAGCTCATGCCGAAATGTCTGCCAGTTACTCTGTCGCTGTCGATCGCTTCTCTCGCCCTGAGCTCCGCGCCGACACAGTGCAGCCAGTGGCCGTCCCACGGCGGTGCTAGGAAAGGAGCCCACCGACCGGCCCTCCTGCGCCCCGTGCGCCCTCCCTCGTCCTGGCTTTCCTGCACCCAGCTCTGTGTTTTCCTCCACACACTATCAACCCAGCCGGTTCTGTGGCTTTGTCCACTTCCCACAGGCCTTTGCTGCTGGCAAATGCAGCCATCGCCTTCCAGCTTTGCCGTGGCTGTGGGGTCTCCTGCTCATCATTTTCAGAAACACCAAGCCTACTGCTTGATAAACTTGAGATAGTGACTTTGTGCCTTTGACATTTCCTTCTCGTGACTGATGGATGAAGAGGGGAAGTTAGGCTGGTAATGCCCAGATGCTGTCTTCTCTCCAGTAACTATTTTTATCTTACAACAGTAATAATAAGATGTCTGTGTGCCACTCATTCAGCATGTTAGACACTCAAACAGTTGAAGCAGGAGATGATTCCCAACTCAGGTTGCAAAGTGGCCCCAGATAACACCCTTCAGACACAGGCAAATCATTTAGGAACACTACACAGGCTTGTATTTGGAAAAAGGAAGATGTTTGTTTCTAAGGATAATCAATAGATAACATCAACAGGAGATTTATAAAAGTTTATTTTTGAAATAGAGAAAGATGTAACATTGTCTTGAAAGTTCAGATAAATAGCTCAAAATTCATTCTTTCAGAAATTGTAAACTTGCTTGAAAACTAGGTGCAAATATGAATGTAGTTTAGTATGAGAACCAATTGAAGAGGTCGTAGAGCTGAGGGTAAGTTCCCAGCTAAAGGATGTTGCATTTCTAGATAAGCTGTCTGCCCTGCGATGGACTTCATACCCTTGATCAGAAGCCCAGTGCTGAGGAGACCAGAGCAATGACCAGAGGCTGGTCTCCCAGGCTTTCTGGACTGGCAGAAATGGGGAGGTGCCTCTGACAAAAGGATTTGATGGGGAGCCCTGGCAACCACACTTCTCTCCGACAATGAGGAGAGGGCTTTTAAGGCACAGTTGGTTGACTACATAAGTTAAAAAGTGGCACTTTTTATCCTTTAAATGCTATTAGAGAAATTCAAACTTGACACACACTTATAAAAGTCCATAAGGAAAAAACTGCTTAAATCCCAAAATGTTCAAAAAAGTGCTTCTTTCTTAAAAGTGGGAGTAAGGGAAGCAATTATTTTCTTCATAACTTTTTCCCATTGTCTACAATGAGCAATTAACCACATTTGTTATTGGAAAAATATTATTTTTAACAAGATTATAAACTAGCTTATAATCATTCTTTTTGCCTTCCTACAAGCTGTTGGAAATGCCTGCCATGATTTGTGCTGATTTTAATATTCTTTCTCTTACTAATGCTAATGTTCGCAATGAATTTTATTGATAATGTGGATGTTAATTTATAATAATGGAAAGAACAGGGTGGGAGGTGTACTACAGTGAAAGGGGCCTGTGGTGAGTAGTGAGTGACACCAATTGTTTTTGGTACATGGTCAGCATAGCTCAATCTTTGATCTATTCTTCTGCCAGTGCTCCAGTGCCAAGAGACTGGCTTTTGACATTCTTGGCATTCAATTTAGCAGTTTCTCCTGCAGACATAGCCCTAAATTTTAAGTGTTTTCCATTCTGACAATAATCATGTAACAGAAGTATCTCAGGACAATATAATGCCCAATTTGTTTAAATTGTGAGCAGATTGCCTTGAAAAATGAGCACTAGACAATAAAGATTGGGTATATATGTATGAATATATGTTTAGCTCTTAGTGATACCATCATAAAAAAAACAATTTGGTAGTTCATTCATTAACTGTTGATGATTAATTGTGAATAACTGTGTGATACAAACTCTTTTAGATGCCAGATTGTCCCTGGCTTCACAGTGCTAACACACGAGGGGCTGAGGCAGATAGCAAACAAGTGTACAAACAGGCATCCTTGTCATTAGATTTTCCATGCTGTACTACCATCCTTGTGACCAATTTACGTAATCGTAATGTTTTTAATCCTAGAGGATGCTCTAGGAAGTGATTTCTATCCTCTCAATGCACTAGGAGGACCACGAGATAAGCCTGACATTCAGCAATCCCAGAGTGTTGTAGAAATGGAAATACTATCACTTTTACATAATCAGACTTCATTTTACACATCCTTCATGTTAAACTCTTATAGTCTGTGTTTCTTTGGAAACCTAGACTACACTGCACAGGAAATTAGGCTCTGGAAATAGTGGACCTTTACAACCGTCCTGAGTTGGACCAAGATGGCTAGGCTTTCATAATCTCACATCAGCCCATCTTTGGAAGGGAAATGGTGTCAGGCAAGGTGTACAGCTGCTGTAGCCAAGGGGCTTTTCCCTTTTGGATCCAGCCCACCAACTCAGGCATCCTTGACCAGTGGCTGATGTCCCTTTCCTCTTCCTCCTTCCAGGAAGATAGTGGGATTAGGGTTGATACTCTAGTCTGTGACGTTGCTGCAGAAGGAAAGAGTTGGATCTACAGCAAGATGGGCGCAAAGGTGTGGTGAGAGAACGCCAGTGAATGTCTTTGGAACCATGAAACCCTCTGGGTCATGTACAGAGTCCAGGAAAAGCAGGGCCAAGCCTCATAATGCCCATCCTGAACCTATCAGAAAATGATTCGCAAACATGCTTGCTAATATGACCTCAGTGATGCGAGGACTTTTCCCTTCCATATAGTGAACATTTTCTTTCTTCCCTTATACAATTAAAGATTAAAGTAAAATCATTAAAGTAGAAATTGCACATACAAGTAAAAATGAGTTTAAGTAAACAATATCAATTTAAGTATCAAATTCTTCAAAAGGACTATTTTGAAATAGAACTTCTGAGGATGGGATTGATAACTAGAAGGAAAAAAATGAAAAGAGAAACATGAAACATTAAAAACACAGTAGTTGTATTCTAATTCTCAATTTTTAAAGGATGCTTTAAGAAAAAAATCTGCAATGAAGTTAACAGGCATTTCCTGAGTCCAAACCTCTTATAAAATACTGTTCAAGAATAGGAAAAGATGAGGACATGAGGGCGATAGGAAACCTACCCTCCTGGGGTCCAACCTACATGAATCCAGAGTCCATTCTTAATTATTTTATTTTTTATTATTGCTACTAATGGGCATCTTTGAAGAAACCCTTGACCTTTTTTGGGGTGCAAGGCAGGGTATAAATTTAAAAACTCAAAGAGTGTACAGATATTCTTAATATAACTTGGGATCAAAAGTGCATGAGAGGGCCCCAGCATGAGAGGTGATCGGTAAGCTGCCCTCAGTATGATGTTTGTTGCGAAGGAGTGAAATAACCTTTAGAGTTGTGGAGAGGAGGGGAGCTCTACCTTCTACAGCGAATTCTCTATACAACCATGGGGGAGGGGCCATGGGGTGGGTGGGCAGGGTGAGGGAGATAAAGGGGCACAAAAATTCTCAATCGTAATGTAAATTGGTCACAAGGATGGTAGTACAGCATAGAAAATCTAGCTAATGATTCTGTAACATCTTCCTATGTTGACAGATAGTAACTGCACTAGTGGGGGTGAGGATTTAATAATATGGGTAATCGTTGAACCATTGTGTTGTATACTTGAAACTAATATGTTTGTATATCAATGATACTTCAATTTAAAAAAAAACTGAAGGCAAAAAAGAGTAGAATATGTCCGTGGTTAATAGTTTGATTTGATTGGGAAGTAAGGTTTATGTATTCTAAAAGGGGGACAGGGAATTCTGCAAGACTAGTTTAGGGACCATATTTTAGAAAGCTTTGAAGACAATCGGGGATGCATGGTGACTTTGAGTCAGGGGCTAGTATATTTAGAACTGTGCTTTGGAAATGTTAAACCAGGCTCACTTTGGGATGAATTTAAGTTATTGGAGGTAGAAGGTTGACTGAACTGGGGGGAAGACAGAGCCTTGGAATGAACATGGAACTAAATGATGGCTCCCCATCTTATAATTATGTGACCCCAGCCAAGTTTATTAACTAGTCTCTTTATTAATTTTCTAATGTCTATAAAGGGAAGCAGACTGCCTACTTCGCAAAAGTTCACCTAAGCAAAAAAATAAGACAAGGTTTATAAAATATCTGAGTGTATTTTCCCAATAATTACTAGTTTTATGTGTCCATGTCTATCAACCATAAGGTGTCCGTCTATTTATGGTATTTTGGGAGTGTTAGTGGTAAGGATAAAAAGGGGGAAAAGAAAAGAACACTTAAATAGCTGCATTCATAGTTGTTCCCCCAACAGTAAATGATTCATTAAAATGAATGGCAGTCATCAAATTGCGGCAAATCATTCTGGAACTACCTTTTCACTGAAAAATTATTAGCAGAATAGATAAACAAGGATAATTTCATAAGTGACCAAGTAAACATCTTTAGTATCCCATGCATTTTACCTGTCATTTCTTCATCATGGAAAAAATGTGGCCAAAAAAATTCTGGTCATGTCGTTTGATGGCCTGAATTGATGCCAAACTTAAGGCTCCAAATGAATCTTGATTATCATGAGGAAATTTGATGATTCTGACAACAAGAAACATTCCGAAGACATTTTGGCCATGCATCAAATGAATAATCAGAATTCACAGAGTCATTACCAGGAGATTTCTGTCCTTTCTTTGCAAACAAGATTGGTCTTGGTTATGACATGTACCAAGTTTAAACTATTGCAGCAGAGAAGATTGTTTTTAAGCTGTCTTATTTCATTTGTCAGTGTTTTCACACAATAAAAAACAAATGATCTCCTCCACTTCTTCCTTAAGATGTTCCCAAAGGCTTACAAAAAGGAAGAGAAGAAAGCAGTGAAATAGAGCAAAGTAACTTAGAAGCCACATGGCACAATTACATAAGAGAATGGCAAGTAATGTAAATGTATATATGGATAACTTGCTATTATCTTAATATCTGTGTGTGTGTGTGTGTAGGTACATGACTATGTGAGAATATTGCAAAAATGTTGTTCAGGTCCATACTTAGGACAGAAAACATACTGAGAGGATTATAGGACCCACAGGACTAGTAATGTCAAAGGCATAGAAGGAAACCAAATAACTTCCTGGAATTACTTGGCCCAAATAACGTTTTTTGTGAATTTAAAGTAATATGTTTATTTTTTTAATTAAAATAATCAAAAAAATAAACTAATAATATATTATCCAAAGGTAGTCATTGTGCAATATTGTGATGTGTGTCCATTTTCTTTAAATATATATATATAGAGAGAGAGATTCATAAAATAATAGAATAGAAATTATGTTTGTATTTATGTAATTCTACCTATGATTTAATATTATCTTACTAGATAACCATATGTTAGTATCTGTTTTGCAAAAAATGTTTTATGGTGGCTTCATGGTATTCTGTTGAGAGACTAAATGAACTATTTCCCAGTACTTAAGACATTCGGATCGCTTCCAGATTTCAACTATTATAAACAATACTTCATGTAGTCATGTTTGTTCCCAAACAATCAAGCTTTTAGATGGATGTGCTAAGTTACCAAAAGTGGCCCTTTTCAATAAAAGAAAACAAGAAATACCAGGCTCCCCCCTGTGAGCCTCATTTTACCAAGGGAAGCAGAGTATGTGGCTGCTACTTATTTTCAGAGTGGTTAGTGAGTAAAGGAAATCTATTCATGAAGAAGAATGAATTCATCTGGGTGGTCACAAAGAGACTGCAGTTATGTTTCTTATAATATTATTACTTAACATTAAGTGAGTCAGTGCTGTCTGCCAGGCAATATTCTAAGCTCTTTAGATGTAAAAAGTTATTTAATCTTTACAGTAAGGTAGTAGGTGTTACCATGTGTCCCCATTTTATAGGTGAAGCAAATGAGTGACAAAAATATTATGTAACTTACACAGATACTATGTCACTCAGCTACTAGCAGAAGTATCAGGATCTGGACCATTTTGCCTGAAAACCTACTCATGCCAGGCACCTATCCTGCAATAGTGTCAGTTAATAAATATGGGCTGTGCTTCCACATATTGATCCTGGATCACATCTTCAGAATTCTTATTTACAATCTTGGAAGCTGGAAGGCAGTGGAATGATATTTATAGATTTTTCAGTTACAGAACTTCCTCCAAGATTATTACACACCCAAGATGGCAGTCATGTGGGAGGGCAAAAGGAGGACATAATCTAATGTGCCCGTAGGTGTGCCTTCCAAGGTGTTCTGAAGACGCTGACCCAGTGATTCTCTGGCCCAAAGGAGATGGCAGCAAAACAAGATTGGCAGATAAAAACAGATGATGTGCAACAAAAAATTGTGTCTAGTGAATGTTCGGCTCTCAGTTAAATTTAAATAGATGGAAATTTGCTCCTAGCTGTGTTGGAGTGACAAGGATTGTACTTAACCGACTATCATAACTAATTAGAAGAATGTGGAAAATACATAAAACAACTGTTTTCAGACACAGGATAACAAGTAGCCTCTGACTGTGATCTATGAGAGAAAGCAAATAAATGAGGTGAGTCTTGCGATGGGCAGCTAATGTTTTGCCTGGAGTCAATTTTTGGACCAGGACCAGGAGCAGAAGGAGGGATCATGCAACCAAAGCCCAGCATTCTCACTGAATGGAGGAAGAGGTGACAGTAAGTTAGAGAGGCTGAGCAGGGTGGAAACTCGGGGACAGAACCCTAGAAGGAAGGCATCTGACAGTGAGAGCACTAAAGATGCTATGAGAAGACCATGCGGCATGCTGGGTGCAAGGCCATGCATGCAGAGGATGGACTTTAAAAAGGCCAGGTGAAGAATGACAAGGGGTGGTAAGCTGAACATTTCCCAGAGCTCACACAAAGTACGAACTTGTCCAGCTATGACCAGACCAATCGGAGAACTCTCAATGGTTCATTGGGGCATTTAACAGAAATGCCAGAGCAATCATGGCCTGTAGAAGAGTAGAACATGCCCTGGAGTGAAGGCTACTCGATAGCCACACTAGCAAAGCATGAAAGTAGACTGCAAAGGGAGCATAGATTTTTTTTTCCACACAAATTTTTCACAGTAAAAAGTTTTTTAAAAAATCCATCCAGTTCTTTACATAATTTTGGAGAAAAATAATTGAAATTTCCTTCATAAATATGAAGTGGTATATGAGTTATAAATAAATATTGATATATTGGGTTCATCCTCAGAATTTTATTGGAGTGACTGTATAGTATAAGAAAGTGTAGACTGATTATTCATAACATTGAAGAGTAGAATTCAGTCTGAAAGTCCCATGGTAGTGGGTTGTCTCAAGAAATTAGGTAATTACTACAATCATTAAATAAACCATTTAGTTATATGGAAAAATAATTGTATTTCATAGCAAGGGAAAAAAAGCTTAAGAGAGCATATATAAATATGAATGTTTAATGCATACTTATATATCCATGTGAGCCTAAATGGAAGGCTCTTAGGACAATGAATGCAGTGTTGTACCTATCTATGTATCCAGCTATGTACTGTGTTTTTTGCTTTCTCTGTGTCATTGTTTTTCTACGTTTTCTGTAAGCACATGAATTACTTTGGTTTTTTAAAATATATAAAATCATTCAGAAGGCTATGTCATATTCAGATTTATGACACATTCCCTAGAATATTGTTGGCATTCAATTTATATTTAATGAATTTGTGGATACCTGAATTAATGAATAAAATTTTACTACTCTGAAAAATATTTCTCAGAGATAAATATATTATTTTGTTTCCTAATTAAGCAAAACTATACTGAGTAGTCAAAAGTAATAATTTGAAATTCTGAGTAGTCATCTTTTGTTCTTTGCTTAGATCTTTTAAAAAATATTGATTGTGCTTGTGCTCAGCTCTTTCTCCTTACATTAGTGTACACAAAATTTTAAAAGAATCTGACAATCCTCCATTAGAATTGAAAGTCTCAGCAGTATTAACTGATTGTTTGAGAACCAGAGTTTGATCCTGAGCACAGACTATTTATGATGCTCTAGTTTCTCTTCAGTTACTACATTTTTTCATTACATTATCTTTATAAATAGGAGTTGATAAGTGTGATAGACACCATGACTCAATAAATCACTGGAGAGTGTGGGGGAGAGGAGGCAGGATGGAATGGGAAAAAGGTGGACAGACCCTAGACTCATCTCAGATAAGTGATGTGAAGGAGAGGTGAGTGAGGAACAAGGAATGGGAGGAAAAAGGGGCATACGGAGAAGTCTGTGGTAAGCAAAACAAGCAAAAACAAATTAATATTTAACACAATTGTAAGTTATTTTCATTCAGACCTACAGTGTTTCATGGTGTCAGAATTCAGTGAAGCCTCACCCTTAATCTAATTCAGTTTGGTCAGCTCAAGTACTGATTAAAGGAACATCCAGAAAAACACAGGATACCAGCACAATTTGTAAAATAGAAATAATATTTTGTAGGAAGAAACCTTTATAACCAAATAATAGTATTTCTACACAATTATCATCATTTATTAACTCTATATTTATTTACAAGATATTTCTGATATTCATTTTGGACTTACATAATTGATTGGTATAAGTCTGAGAAAAGTAAACTAGAGAACATACATAAAATAGTTTTAGTTATAAAGTTGATCAACAGAAAAAAATTATTAAGATTAAGTTTTAGACGTAAAGTTGACTAACAGAAAAAAAGTTACAAAAATTTCAATCATAAGAAAAATACACTAACACAAACAACAACACAACTTGTGAAAAAATATGAAGAAACAATAAAAACAGAAAGCATTACATAAAATATAAACACAAAACCAAGAATAACCACATTTATTATATCAAAAAACTTTGTTTCAACTCATCTATTAGAATAAAAACACCCCCAAATGGAATTACAGAATAAGATGCAAGTGTATATTGTATGCAAGTCACTAAAAAGTGACTCAAAAACAGAGAATAATCAGATGTTTAAAGCATGCTAGGCACAAATCTGCAGATTTGGTGCAATCCCTATCAAAATACCAACAGCATTCTTCAACAAATAATTCTAAAATTCATATGGAACCACAAAAGACCCTAAATAGTCAAAGCAATCCCAAGAAGGAAGAGCAAAGCTGGGGTATTAGGCTCCCTAACTTCAAGCTCTACTACAAAGCCACGGTAATCAAAACAATTTGGTACTGGCACAAGAACAGACCCATAGATCAGTGGAACAGAACAGAGAGCCCAGAAATAAACCCATACATATATGGTCAATAAATATACAATAAAGGAGCCGTGAATATACACTAGGGAAAAGACAGCCTCTTCAACAACTTGTGTTGGCAAAACTGGACAGCTGCATGTAAGAGAATGAAACTGGATTATTGTCTAACTCCATACACAAAAGTAAACTCAAAATGGATCAAAGACCTGAATGTAAGTCATAAAACCATAAAACTCAGAGAAGAAAACAAAGGCAAAAATCTCTTGAATATAATAAACATGAACAACTTTTTCCAGAACACATCTCTTCAGGCAAGGGAAACAAAATAAAAAATGAACAAGTGGGACTATATCAAACTAAAAAGCTTCTGTACAGCAAAGGACACCATCAGCAGAACAAAAAGGCATCCTACAATATGGGAGGATATATTCATAAACAATTTATGCAATAAGGGGTTAACATCCAAAATATATACAGAACTCACAGCTCCAGAAACTATTTTCAAAGAAGGTTATTTCCTCAGCAGGAAGCTCTCATTGTTATGTTGTAGACTGCATGTTCTCTGCCCTCTTTTGAGGATCAGATCCTCTTCTGGGTGCACTTCCTTGGTGTGATCAGCTCTGTCCCAAACAACTGCCTCTGCAAAATGGCAAGAGAATCTGGGAACACTGCACTCTGCCACTTCTCTGCCTCTGCTTTTCCCCCCAGCCCTAGTCTTACAGATAAAGGACACAGCACATGTGTTGCTGTGTCTGTGTCATGGTTATGCAATGAAGAGAAGACTGCACACCTCCTTACTCAGGCCAAGAGGTGTCTTTTTAAGGAATTGGGCAACACACCCCTGGCTTGTAATCTAAGACCAAACTACAGAGCCAGTGTCCAGTGGGATACTGGAGCTGGCTCCTGCCTGCTCTTGACGGGATTGGTAAAGTATTAACACAGCCTTTATTGCAATTAAATTATATAAACTTAAATGAATTACATTAAAAAATAATAAATACTCAAGGCTCATCCCTTATTAAGTATTTTACTACTATCTATGCTCTTGAGACTGTTTGCATATTATATCTCAATGGCGGAACTATCACACATTTCCTCCCAAGTCTGCATTCAGTGACAGTGTGTTGTCAGTTTGAAATTGGTCATGGAAGCAGTATTTACACGGTGGAAAATGGCAAACACTACAACCAAACAAAGGCTTATTTTTTTCTTCTGGAGAGCTGATTGTTAAACATTTGACAACACACAGGTGATACACCTCCTCCGAGACAGAGACAGTTGTTTGTTGATGACTTGGCCTCCAGGAAACACTCCTGCACAGGAAACATAGAAAACTGTTACAATACAGAATTACAACTTAGCCATGCTTCAAGGTATGTAATCAAAGCTCAGTTATATACAGAAACAAGAACTAACCATGAGAAAAAACAATAAACATTTCAGTGTGGCTTTGTAATCCAGTACCTGACTGATTATACCCTTTGGCAGAAGAGCTCTGCAACCTCTCCTGGCAGAAAAAGGAAAATAACCTGATCAACCTGGTTTGCCATAAGTAATATATTCAAGGAAAATAGTATTCTTGCAGTTCCTTTAATACCAAGATTTCTAAAGTTGTTTGGAGTGTTTTTAGTTTCTGTACTTTTTGATTTTTTAATAAAAATCTTTATTCATTTATCCAGCACACACTTAAAAAGTATAATGGAGGTTTAAGGATGAATAGGAGTGGTCTCTGCCATCAAGATCATGATCTAATTGGAGGAAGTGGCAGGATAAACAGGAAATATCCATCAGCAGAATGAATGCAGTGATACAAATGAAGGATGGCTTGTGGGAGCACATGTGTGGATAAATGTATCTTCACATTTATATGTAAACATGGTATGGCCTCCTTCCCTCCCATCACCCTTCCCCCTCCTCCCTCCCTTCCCTCTTTCCTTCCTTCTTTCCTTGCTTCCTTCCTGTATACCCTCAACACTTCTGCTGGGTGAATCCATCTGAAATGTATGGTGATATCCCTCCTCCTCAGTTGCTTCATGTGGTACTGTGAAAACAAAGCCTATTTTAGTATCAGAAGATATTTTCAAGTATTTTTCTTCACTAGGCAAGCTGTAAGAATCTTCAGCTGTTTTGTTGCCATGGTGAGTGGAGTTGAAGTGATATTTCTAGTCAGAGAGGAAAATCTAGAAAATGAATGCTAATATGAAACAAACTAACAGCCATCATCCTTTAACGCAGTGAAGTTTAACCGTAAGAGTCATCATGTCCTCTCAGACAAGCTGAGAAGCATGTGATAGTGCGTGAAGACTGAGAGTGAGGGTGACCCATTTCTTCCTCTTTGCAAATTCAGTTTTGAGTACATCTAATGTTATAAGTTGTACTTTATTTCAAGAATGGGCTTAACATTTGGACATAGTGAGATCTTTTTTTATGGGGACAGAGAAAGTAGGTTTCAGTCAGTCCTCCAGAAATTGTTGCCTGCTGTTTGACCCAGGGAAATTCATAAATTTGCAGGAACCCAGTTTCTTTACCTACAAAAACAGGAAAAAAAGATTTAAAAAAGGTAAACTGATAATCTTTGTCCTTACAAAATTACTTTAATCGTAAAAGTATCATGTAATCATGTATCTTAAAAGATTTGCAAACTGTTAGGTACCAGACACACTTAATTTTAGTGTTGTCACATGGCCATAAAACACACGAAAAGTGTGTTAATGATCATGACACCTGATACAATGAATACAGAGTTCTAGCTGGTCAGTGAAATTCCCTCATTTCAGGTAAGCCATTCTGTGCCTTTCTTTACACAGTCTGTGAGATAGCATGGGTTTGTTTTGGACTTCTATAGCTATGACTGAATTCAGGAGACCCAAATCAGTCTTTGGTTCATTTTTTTTGTGGAGGTTTTATCTTATTTCTGATTTGTAGGAACTGGTCATGTATTCTGGGTATAAGTCCTGTCCTATTTGAACACTATGCAAAGAGGACATAAGATTGGTCAATAAGCACAAGAACAGGTGCTCAAATGTACTAGTGATTTTGGAAATGCAAATTAAAACCATTGTGACATAATATTTACAACCACTAGAGTGAAAGCAATTAAAGAGTATTGATCAGAATACGAGACAACTAGAACTCTGATATTTTGTTTATTGTAGAGTAAAATAGTACTTCAGTGAATTTTATTGCATTTCTCTAAAATTAAACATACACTTATCATAGAACCCAGAAATTCCATTCCTAGGTATTTTTCCAAAGGAAATAAAAATATATGTCCAAGAAGTCTTCTACGCATGTATACCACTTTACACATAAGAGCCCCAAATGGAAATAATCCAAACATCCTTCCACACGTGAATGAATACATAATTTATGGTATATTTATAAAATGGAAGGCTACTTATTAATAAAAAGTAATAAAATGCCAATTTATACTACATTGGTGAAATTGCAAAATATGCTAAATGAAAGATGAGAAGTAAAAGATTATTCTTTATGATTCTGTTTATATGAAGTTTCAGACAGGGGAAATCATATGTAATGATCTAAATCAGATAAATTATTTCGATGAAAAGTAGGCTGATGTTGAATTCAGAGGGGTGCAAAGAACTTTCTGGAATGATAGAAATACTCTCTACCTTGAATGTGTGGTAGTCATGTGGTTGTGTACATTTGATTATATGTTCAACTGATTATATATTTAGAATTTGTCCTTTTTATGTAAGGTGTGATTTATGAAGCTAACTTTAAATAATAAAGGTAAAATGAAGAGATTTTCAGATAAATACTTACTGAAAAAATTCATTGACAGCTGCCCCCACCCTAAGAAATACTAAAGGAAGTTCTTCAGGCTGAAAAGAAATCCTATGAGACAAAAACTCTGATTTCTCTGAATACTTTTATATATTTAGTCTTCATCTTTTAAAGCTCTTTTGCTGAAAAAAGGAATTTTATGTTGGTAATTTTTAGTTTCATCATTTTAAAGAAGTCATCCATTAACTTTGTGTTTCCATTATTTCTGATGAGATGGCTGCTATAGTTCTTATTGCTCTTCCCATGGATGTAAAAAGTCCTTTTTTTCTGTTGCTTTTAAGATTGGCACCTTCATTTTTAGTGTTTGACATTTGATTGTTATATCCATAGATGTATTTTCAATGTATTTATCTTTCTTGGGGTTTGCAGAACTTATTATGTTTGTGGGTTGATACCTTTTATGCTTAAACTTTGCCTAAAATCTCTTCTGATCCTTTTCTACCTCATTCTCTCTCTCCTGTTCTTCTGGAAATATAATTTCATGTGTGTTAGGCAGATTTGATTTCCTACAGGTCTCTGATACTTTGTTTGGTTTATGAAGTTTTTCCTTATTTTAATGTTTTATGATTTGAATATTTATTTACCCTTATTCAAGTTCACTGACCATTTCTTCTGCTTTGTCAAGTGTATTGTTACTGTCATCCAATTAATGTTTCACTTGATATTGATCTTTTAGTTCTTTAATGTTATTTAGTTTTAGTTTGGTCTTTGTTCCTCTGCTGAAATCCCCACCTATCCACATTATCTATTCATCTTTTCTTATATATTAATAATCCTTATCACCATTACTCCTCTCAGTTAGTTATTTAATTGTTAATGATTTTATCTTAGCCTTTCATTCTTGCTTATCAATTCCAACATCTAGGACATCCTTTGTTCTTACCCTATTGACTTTTTTTTTTTATTATGGTAACATTTCCCTGTATGTTTCTAATGATTATAATATGCTAAATATTTTATATAAGGATTCAACAGAGGCTAAAATGGATAACTTTGTTCTGTTTTATTTTTCTCCACTGGAAACACACTTCCCTTGTTAGCAGCCCAAGTGAAGTGGGTGACACCATGTTTCAGACTGAACTGGGACTGGGCGGCTGCAAACTTAACTAGTTTTACTTCACCTCTGGTTTCAGACTGGTGTCTTTGCCTTTTTCCCACCCCTCAGCCTCTTGTATGATTGACAGAGGGGCCATCCTCTTTCGTCTGTCCTGTGTTCTCCAGACTGAGTCCCCTTGTAGCTTTACTTACATTTGGCTTGGCTCTAGGCCCAGTTCCAGTGGTGCTCTGCCTTCCAGCTCTGCTCTTCCTCAGTTAGCAAAATTCCAGGGGAGGAGAACTGTCAAGTCAAGATACTTACTTTGGTGTTTGAGGATCTTCTAGTTACCAACCAGATTTTGCGAGCAACAATGTAACTAAAAGTGTGGCTGCATCCCCCTTTTCCTAGACAGGTCTCCCTGTTTCAGTGGTCATGTCCTATTTACCGGGACCTAGTGTAGGCAACTGGCCCGTGTGTACCAGCAGCTGTCCTTCTCTGCTTAACAATGAAGGTCTTATCTCTTCAGAGTTTATTTAGACTTGTTTGCATACATTGCTTTTTGATGGCATTAAATAGAAGCATGCTTTTATTTCATCCAGTGTTTTCTTGTTTCACTGGCAGCAAAGACATTCACATGAACTCAGTATTTTTATTTTGCAGTTTATTTATCTCATCTTTAACTGTAGATATTTTCTCCTTATCTTCTTGAAGTGGACAGCTCTCTGTATAACTCTGCTTCATTGTTCCAAAGGCTAGGTCATACATCATATTATGACAATACCAAAATGGATACAAATAATCTCCTATTGATGGCCAGTACTATTTAAAAAACCATGGGATGGACAACCTTGAATATATTAGATATATGAGATATGCATATATGATATAACTTTTCATGATTACTTAATTTTGGTAAATTCCTAGAATTGGAATTTACTCAAGAGGAACATTAATTTTAACTGGTCACAAATATTACCAGATTATATTTACAAATAAGTATTATAAATAAATGTTTCAAAATCTTATGAATGCTGCTTGCTCAAATTGCTATTTTTGTCATCAGTGTACAGCTCATTCTTTTAAGTTGTTTGTTCAATTAATGGGGCAGATCTCTTCCCCCACTCATTCTTTTAATATTTAATTTTCTTTTTGGCCAGTGAATTTTATCTTTACTAGTAACTAATAGTTAAATTTCATCTTTGAAGGCCATTTGTATTCACCCATTTACTTTGCCATTGCATCCTTTTTCTATTCCTGTTGATTTTGAAGAATTCTTTGAGTATCATGGCTATATAAACCTACTTATTATTAGTTATTTCTTTGTCCTAGTGTTCCTTACTATGTTGGGAGCTTCTTGACATTAAGTACAAAATCATAGTTACCTTTTTGTATCCAGGAAAATTACAGTTGCTTGCATAAACTAAACATTCAAATATTTGACTAACAATAAAATTGAAACAGACTGATGTATTCCATAATTATTTCTCTAATTAATAATATGTACTCCTCATGCCCTATTATATAAGCAATCAACTTGTTAAAATAGGTTGCAGTCTATTCTGCCTTCTATTTCAGTAGCTGTGCTTATAATGAACTTCACCATTATGCCTCTGGGTTGAGTCCCAGCTATACACTCATCAGGATTGCACTCAAAGCATGATCTATCATGTACTAATGATTCATCTATTTCCAGTGCACCACTTGTTCTTTCTGACACAGTAATTGATCTTACTCATAACATAGACATGACATAAGAGCCCTTCAATACTGAGTTTGATCAAGGTACATATTTAGAGTGTTGATGAAAAAATATGTTTCAGTCTTATTGAATCTAATTAAAAAAGAAAAAACCCTCTTCAATGAGCATATGTATGTGTGTAGACATGACCCTGATTCACTTATATGTTTGTCATTGAAAGCTAACCATGAGCTATGTTGATTAGAAGACCATTAAGAACGTCGAACATCAATGAAGCAGATGTTTTACTAAAAGATCATCGGGTGTTGATTGCTGTCATTTCCTTCTAGAACAGCTTTCCTAGTGGTGAGTCAGGATCCACCTGTATTTTAATCCATTATTGGATGTGTGAAAGTAAAAATTTCAGTATATAATTTCAGCTTTGAAAAGGACATAACCTTTTTCTAGTATTCAACTTAATATTTAATTCAAAGCTTTTATTCTGCTCAGACACAGTACCCTTAAAATTTTCCCATCTCCCACTGGGACACAGCTATATAGCTATACACACTGAAATAAGCGGGGCCAGGGAGAGTGTGGAGATCAGGTAGAGTTTGTTTCTTCTGTTCTTATTCATTGGTCCACATATGCTACTGCAGATTCCTCCCTGATCGGCGCGGCCGGACCGCGTCATAAAGGCTTATGCCCCTTTCTGGTCCTGCCATACCCCTGTATTAGTGGGCAGTGAGGAATCACTCATTGGAAGAATGGACACAAAGGAATAGGTTAAAACAGGGACAAAAAAAATGAAAACATTCTCACCACCACGTATGTGAAAAGAAGTCACTACTGAACACTGGGAATTATTTGATTTTTAATAAATACATATTAAACAGATACAAGTTTTTCATCAAATAGTATCATTTTCGTTTGCATTAGGAGTTGCCTTATTGGAAAGAAATAATTTGCTCATATAATATACAGAAATATGTGCATTACAAAAATAATTGAAATGTATAGTCAGTTACATTGGATAAATATTGCTGTCCTTTTAGGACTTGTGTAAAAAGAAGTGTAGTTTGATTTTTCAACAAAATTAGCAAGGTAGAATATAGAAAGCATGGGTATATCATGGAAGTGAGTCACACATGGGAATATCTTCATTCATGCCTGCAGCAGGGAAAATGTGTGGAAACTATTTTATAAAGCAAAGTGTCATGGGGCATGATAGCTAAGATACTAGTTTGCAGTAAAAAAAGAGTTAGGAAGCGTACATTTACATAGACTGAACTGGAAACGTTTTCAGGAAATAAATGGACAGAAGCAGAACAGAGACACTTGGTTGTTTTCTAATTAAATATATACATTTGATCATCTACTCTGTGCATTCATGAAAAATATGCCTTAAATAGGAGCTAGATGTCCAGGCATGGGAAGCAAAGACTCTGTGAACACCAGGCAGCAGTAACTGCAGGAAAGTGCAGGACAGTGTCATGTTCTGCATTAAACCATAATGAATGGGTTGGCCAGCCATCCGGTGTAATTAGCTCAAATTCCAAAAGCCTGTGCGACAGTGGCTCAGCTGGCCCAGACCGTCTTATGTGTGCATCTTGATCATGCCATTGGGAAAATGAGGACCAAGCCTCTTTGGTTTCTCTAGAGGACAGCTACTATCTCCCCAAAGTGTCTAGAATATTAACAGAAAGGAGACTGAACGCTGGCTCCCCAATGGTCAGTTATACAGGGTCACAAGCTTTAAAGCACATCAATAATTTGATCAAAATTGATTCTGCTGCACATGTACATGTAGCCAGTCTCTTTTTTGATGGATAATTGGATCATGCCTTTTCTTTCCTTGTTACTATTATTTTAAAACTCTAAGGAACATCCTTATATATCTATATATCTATATATCTATATAAATATGTATATATAGCCATATACATACATATTTTTCTTCTTGTAGGAATATTTCCTTCAGACTATTTCATGGAAAAGACCATTTTTGAATCACATGTTGAATTCATTTTACATTTTACATATATTGCCAAACTGGTCTCTGGGAAGTTTCTTTAAACTCATAAAACTACCCACAGTACTTGAGAGAAACCAGTTGTACTCACTGTTAATGTTCTGGCAAGAAAGGCTAATACTCAAAGATGGTATGAGAATGGAGAAAACTCAGAAGAGAGGGTGGTATGTGGCTGAGATTATTACTGTTTACTTTTTGGGATTCTATGTAGAACATTCCTCTACTAAACATTAGAGTTGGAAGAATTAGAAGATTAAATTAAAAAATTAAAATATATGTAATAACTGCTTTGAGAAATGTGACTAGAAGTGAATCAGAATGAATAAAGTGATTACAAAACAGTAGAAAAGGCAAAAGTCAAAGTCAAAATTAAGATTCATAAATTCATAATAAGGTCAACATGATTCTGCCTTTTCTTCTGTGAACCTCAAACACCAAAAGGAAAAATGAATTGCAGGTGAAGGTGTGGCATCTCGAGTTGGTCCCTGTGCTCTGAGCTCATGGAAGGTGCTGGGTAGGGGCATTCAGGTGTCTAGGGTACCAGAGGATGTGCCATTGAAATAATGTATAAGAGCCTCTAAGAGAGTCAACAGTGATGTCAATAATGTAACAAGGACTGGGAACATTAGGAGAAGATAAAGAATCAGGCACATTGTCCCAGCTAGAGTGAAAATTCCTAAGTGAATCCCACGTAATGCCCACCAAGCAAAACTTCTTGCATATTTGGTGCTCGACAAGTGTCAATAAGCATTTTCTTCAAAAAAATTCTAAAAGGTTGACCAACAAGGTAGGGCAGGCTTCTGAAAGAGAACAAGGAGAAGGGACACAGATACTTTTCAGGGTTTTTAACCCAGGACAGAGGGTAGTTGGAAGCTTTAGGGATGGAGGTGCCGCAGGAGGAGAGAGCCAGGAAGATGGTAGAAGGCTGTGCCCTGCTTCATCAAACCCCTTTCTGTAAACTTTTACTTTTTCAGGAACATATTCTATCCAAAGTATGGCTTGGAAAGGGCACATCAACTGAAGCCTGTGTAGGCTGAGCAGAAATGCAACGAGGGCACAGACATAGAGGCAAAGCAGATATGAAAATAAGATTTAAGTTTTCTTATATAGTGAAGTAAAAAAGATTAAGGGGTTTAGAAACTCCAGAGACAGCTTGGATTTTCGAAGCTTTGGAAATGTACTGAGAGCTGACTTTTTCCAACCGTGAATTATCTAGGAGTCTTTAGTGATGTACTTTTTACATGGGATTTTTATACTAAGATGAAAAACCTAGACATGTTTTAGATTAAATACATCCCTTAGAACTAAGTTGAGATTGGACTCTCACCATGCCTGTCAAATACTTGGATGTGAGGTGCTCATTGGTTGAGACAGACTGAGCAGGCCCTGTGATGGTCATTAATATGCCACCTCCAGGTGACCTTACGCAACCTTCTCTGAGATCTTAATTGAAACTATGTGAGTTGTACGTTTTAAGACTCAGCAGTTCAGGTGGAGGGCCAGGCCCTGGAGTTGGTGTGAGTTTACTAGATAAAGGCTAAGAAACCACACAGTGATAGGAATGTGGAAATTGGAGTGTAACTAAGCTCTGAGGGTGAAAACCCTTATTAAGAAATTGGAGTTGTCTGACCATGGCAAAGGATGTCTGTGGAAGCCACATGTAGTATGATGAAAGCCCTTTTCCCTGTCTCAGGACACCCTTGGGCTAGCTGCTCTGCAACTGGCTCCCAAGCACAGTTCTGAACTCCTGATGTTACCTGAGTGAATCTAGAAAAACATTTGTAGGAAATACAGTGCCAGAAACAAGAGTGGAGAATTTTGAGTTGGCATTACCACATGTCACTGAATTTTTGGGAAATGACAGGCCTCAGACAGAAGTGACAGATAGAAATGGAGTTTGCAGGGCCTGGCATTAAGAATTATATCCGGCTGCACATCCTCAGATTCCTCTGTTGCTAAACTGGTGCAGTGCACATGACCTAGTATGAAGTGACATGGAGAGTTCCCAGCATTTTGGTGTCAATTTTCTTCCACAGCAAAAACCACAGAAAACACCTCTGCTGTGATGCAGAGTTTAGAAAATCAGCTGTGGTTAGGTAAGACTGCTGTGGAAGCAAACTCTATATTGAAAGAAATATTGTTTTTTTTAATACAAAAGAGATCCCATGAGAGATTAAAGAATACCTAATTATTGTAATTATTGAAGCTAATTCAGGAGAAACAAGAGTGGCAGCATTGAATGATAGAAAACAGAATTCCACAGAGACGTTGGATTGTCTGCTCCCACCTGGGATCCAGACGCTGGGTTGATAGAGGTGCGGCTCTGCCCCAGCGGAAATCCTGGATGAAGTAGAAGGCTTAGGACTCTGGCTGGAGACCAGTGATTTGTTTCTGACTTAGAGCTGGTCACAAAAAGGCAGGTTTGAGCCCATTTGAATTTAGCTTCTGACTCTTGAAAGGCTTCTGTAACTGTGGTTAAATCCTAGGACTAAAGAAGAGCTCCTTAGGGGGTCTTATGAAGAAGACCCATCCTACTACATCTAATTTTTGTCTCTTAAATCCTGCATTGACCTAAAGCTCTGTTTAACTTCTTAGCCTCTCAGCTGTCATTTTGGATGTAAATAAGTCTCTCAGCCGTAGATTTTAAATTAGCAATATTCTGATGGGAAAAATGACATCAGATATCAAGCTCACATGTCTGCTGTTCCTTTATATATTTACTAATTTATTTTGAGATATATATATACAACAGGAGAACTTTTCAAAAATAATCTATCATATTATTGTTATTGATATATATCATATCATATAACAAACCTCTGGGTCATGTTATTTTGTGGGTATACTTTTCTGCTGTTCCACTTGAATATTTATTTAAGGCTTATTTCCTATTTTTCCCATTTCACTACTTTCATATAGATTTTTAAAGATTATAGAACTTTGAGTTTTGACATCTAATATACCCTTTCTATCCATTCAAGGTGTAAATATAAATCATTTCCATTTTACTAGGAAGTTCCCTTTTCTTCCCTTTAGTAAGTCTTCACCCTCTGTAGATAGACACTGTTATTATCTCTATCAACATGGGTTAGTTGTTTTTTGTTTTCTTCTTGAACTTCAAATAAATGGAATCATTTAATATGTATTTTGTTGTATATGAGTCAGTATAACATGTTTTTAGGGTCATCCATGTTGTTCTTGTCTCAGTAGTTTCATCTTACTGGTAAGAAACATTTTGTTGTAGGAATATGACATCATTTGTTTATTCTCTCTCCTATCTATCTAATCTCCATTTTGTTTTAGTACCATTCCGAAAATAGTTTCTTTCCCATTTTGAAATTTCTGTTCTGTTCTGCTGATCTACTGTTTTATCCTTCTCCTAGTACCACACTTTCTTGGACTACTATAGCTTTGATATGTAAATCCTTTAATTAGATTTATAATCTATTTTTGGCTATTCTAGATCTTTTTTCTGTTAAAATTAAATATCTTTTAAAATCTCTTAAATATCTTTAAAATGCCTATGGGGATGTTCATTGGGATTACATCAAATTGTAGATACATTTGAAGGCATTTGACATCTTAATAATTTTGAGTCTTCCAACCTATGCACATTTTACATATCTCTACTTATTTATATCTTTAATCTCTCTCAACAATGACTCATAGATTTTTTTTCAGTGTACAAGAGTTACATGCCTTTTGTTAAATTTATTCCTGAATGTTTATATTTTTATGCTATTGTACATGGAATTCTTGAATTTTATTTTCAAGTTGCTGCTAGTATACAGAATTACAGTTGAGTACTTTTTGATGACCTTGTACCTGTAAGCTTGCTAAATTTCCTTTTTGTTCTTGAAAAGTTTGTGTGTATTACAGTTTTCTACATAATCATGCAAGTAAAAGTAGTTTTTATTCTTTCTATTTTTGCCTTTTATTTTCCTGCATTATTGCACTGACTACAACTTCCAATTGGAATGCTGAGTAGCAGTGGTGATTCCCAAAAGCTTTTCAGTGGTCCTTGTCTTAGGGCAAAGGTGTCTAATAGTTCTCCATTAAGGAAGATGCCAGCTGTAGGATTTTCATAAATGCTTAGTGTTAGTTTCCAATGGCTGCCTTAACATATTACCGAAAACTGGATGGCCTCCATAACAGAAATTTTTAATCTCACAATTAGGGTGCCAGAAGTCTGAAATCAATATTTAGGCAGTGTCTACCAAAGTGTCCATCAATAAATGAATGGCTAAAGAAGATGTGGTACATATGCACAATGGAATATTATTCATCCATAAAAAAATAGAAATCCTAACATTTGCAACAATATTGATAGACCTAGAGGGTATTATGCCCAGTGAAATAAGCCAGTCGGAGGAAGAAAAATAACATATGATTTCACTTATATGTGGACTGCAAAGACAAAACAAAATAAAATGAACAAAATAGCAGTAGACTCATAGACATTTAAGAAGTGACTGGTGGTTACATTGGGGGAGGGGCTGGGGTAGGTAAGTGAAGAGGGTGAGGGGGATAAAGGGGCACAAAAATTCTCAATCACATTGGTCATGGGGATGGTAGTACAGCATGGAGAATATAGCCAGTGATTCTGTAACATCTTCCTAAGGTGACAGATAGTAACTGTACTAGTGGGGGTGAAGATTTAATAATGTGGGTAACTGGTGAACCACTGTGTTGTATACTTGAAACCAGTATAAGATTGTATATCAACAATACTTCAATTTAAAAAAAAAGAGCATATGCAAAAACTTGGAGTTGGTGTAGCTGCTAAAAAATCTATGTGTTTAGGCAGTGCAGTGCTCCCTCTGGAACCTGGACAGGGAGCTCTCTGGGGTCTTTTTTCTTAGGGCACTAATCCTATCATGTGGGCTCCACTCTTGTGACCTAATCACTTTTCAAAGTCCACACTTCTTAATACCATTTTATTAGGGATTAGGTTACAACAGATGAATTTGGGGGCTATAGAAACCCTTAGTCTATGGCAACATTAATATTATAACAATTTTTAAAAATATTTTTAAACCCTTAGCACTAGAAGATATTTAAAAAAGAATAATGAATCTTGACAATATTCACAAAATTATTTCCTATGTCCATCTGTTTATAATAGCCTGTCACTGGTATAAATAAAGTTATAATCTTATCATTTATAATTTGTTGTCAGATTTACTGAGATGTTCTTCAATTTTTAATTGATGGTTAATAATTTTATGTTTGTTGAGATCTTTGACGTTTCTCTACAAACCCAAAATATTTTTGAGAAAATACTCCTTTCAGGTTTTGAGTTACCCAGTAGGATCAAAGCAAATTCTGCTAAAGGGAGGATTTTCTTGTCTCTTGAAAAATATTAAATGTGTGACTATTTTAATGAAATATTTTCTAGGTACTTTTAGTCTGTATTTAAATCTTTGTTTAAAAAAATTTACAAGAAAAAAGCTCTTTAAACCAATTGATTTTATTTATAATTCTTTGGAATGTTCTACCAAATTTATATGCTGGAAAATCATGGACCTTCACTGTTTCATTCTCTCCCAGTCAGAACATAAATTTACCCAATTAAAATAGGAACTTCATCAAAAATTCTTTTCACAATCCAAGATATTCCAAATCACACTTACAGAAGTTCAAAATTAAATTCTGTATGCCATCTGAGCCTCTCAGCCTTTGATTTGGTTGCTTCCTCCTTTGCTTGTCAGGATAATTTTCAGTGTCTTCTTACTTGCAAGATCTATTTTCAATAACTGCATTTCATCCAGTTATTCAAAAGCTGAGGTTTCTTAGCACTGTGTTCACTGAATACTTGAATTAAAGGTTTCCAACCAATTTTGAACCAAGGGGACCAATGTTTTGAGAACTCGTTTACAAAATAATTCAGTAATACAGTATAGGTTTGATTTAGCCACACCATTTCTGAGCTTCCCAGGTTTTGATTGGTTATTTAAGAGCTGTGATTATTGTCTTAATTTTCTAGATCAGTATGAAATAATAGACTACTGTTCCATCTGCTTTGTGGCTACATGTTTCTGTTATGTTTTCACTGTCTGTCAAAATGTTAATAGGACTATTTTTCTCTTTCTTCTTGTAATTCTTGTAACCTTTTTATAGATTGGTGCATATTCCCTTTTTGTCCTTCTGTTGCATGAGGGAATGGAATGGGATGGGTAGGGAGGCTTTTTCCATTTCCTCAGTGGCTCCTTTTTCCCCCCATCTGCTGTTTTCCTAAGGGATTCAAAATGTGGCCTCACCTTTCTCAGCTGTTCCTCAGTCTCTCTAAGGATGATTTTGTCCCTTCTGCCTTATCCCCCAGCCCCAGGGCTCTGCAGCCCAAGGCTAGGCTCTTGACCATGGCATTCTCTTGTGTCCCAGTGCCTGAACCTGCTTCTCCTGGGTGTCTGCTGTTTGGGACATCCAAACCTTCTCTCACTCTCACCCTCACTGTTCCTTCTCTGCTCAGCTTGGATCCTGTCCCTCTAGTTTCCCCTCAGGATATCATCTTCCAGATGAGGGTGCTTACAGGTCTTTCTGAGGCTCACAGGCTCCTTCTGCCATGGCGGTGTTTGGAGCCCTGCCTCCTGACTTCCTGTGCCTCCAGCAACATGGAGGCCATGAGGGTGTCCAGTTGCACTTGTGGCTCTTAGCCCTTCCAGTCTTCCAAGCCCAAGGTTCAGTCCTCTGTCTGGGGGCAAGCAGAGGTAGGCCAATGCTGGTTTCTGCAGGGTTGATAGGTTGTAGATTTGCCCCTTTCACATTCTGCCATTCCCACCTCAATTGTATGGTGTGGCCTCATCAAAATATCTTCTAGGATCTTTAGAGATTCTTTATCATCAGTTTTGTGGACTATGCCATGATTGTTTTTCATTTCACTATCCTACTTGATTTTCTGATTTTTTTCATAAAGAACGTTTTGGATATTCAAAAATCATACAGGCAAAATGATCACATCACTGCCATTACCCATAAATTTTATTTAAATGATATAAAGTAGTAGCTCCCACTCTGCCTTTCAGCCCCACCCTTTAGTGATAACCACTATTAAGCTTTTACTTGAGCTTTTTCATTTTTTTAAATAAACAGATAGATACTAGTTCCTATGGATTGAATTGTGTCCCCCACAAAATTCAGATATTGAAGCCTTAACCACCCATGTCATGGTATTAAGCAGTGGGGCCTTTGAGTAGTAATTAGGATTTGATGCAGTCATGAGGGTGGGGTCCTCATGATAAGCTAGTTCTCTTACAAAAAGACACTGAGAGCTTGCTTCCTCTCCCCACCCGGTGCACCCAAGAACCAAATTGACACCTTGACCTTGGACGTCTAGCCTCCAGAACTGCGAGAAATAAATTCCTATTGTTTAAGCCCCTAGTCTGTGGTATTTTGTTTCAGCAGCCCAAGCGGACTAATATGTTCTTTATTCAGTCTCATACATGACCTTTTCTACAAAAAAATCGATTATGTTTAAATATAGATTTTTAGAGATTACAGGATGTAAGAATTTTTAAGTTTAATCAGTACTGTTAAATTATTTTCAAAACAGTTTATCAATTGACATTCTCACCAACAATGAATTTATTAAGAATGACTTCACTTTATACATTACCTCTGGTATTGAATTCAGTTAATCAGAGATATACAATGCCAAATAATTTTGTATTTAGATGCAGCCTGAAGGTGTTATGGGAACTAGAATAGTAATGTGTCACAATATAGTGTCATTTGTTCTAAACTTTGCTTCAACTTGTGTCCATTGATCAGCTGTTATGTTTCTGACAACTATTATGTTAATGACAATTTAGCAGCTAATTCTAGTCCATGGCAAAGCATGGCAAAGAAAAAAGTCCCTCAAGCATTCCAGTGGACTAGAAAAATAGCTAAAATAGGTGAAATAGTTAAGCACACCTTGTGAATATTGAGACTTAGCACATACATCTGGGAAGAGAAGCGTTAAAAACTTGGAAAAATTCAGGATGTTACATCCTATAGGAAGGAACGAGTGTAGGCCAGGGTTGATGGTAGCTTGTCTGATAACAAGGAGAAGCTCTGCTTTCAGCCTGAGATTGAAAAGACTGTGTAATAGTTGAGACCTTGCATGGTTAGAGGAACCAAACCTTCAGCCCTGAGCTAATTTATTTAGAGAAAACACAGGCAGGGAGGGTAGACATTTTGATGTATCCTGGAACCTAAGAGAATCGGGATTCTCGTGGAGGCCTATCCTTGGTACCACGATATTTATTTCTGCTAGAAAGGGAGCCCTTTACCTTCATAATCAGGATGGTGCTGGGATGGAGCTCAGGAGCTGAGGAAGTCAGTGTCTTCTCACCCCATGCCATTGATTCACATTGCCTTGAGGCATAGGCCAAATTAGGCACCTGGAATTCAAAGATCTGAGCATAGATGCTTATGTGTAAAGAAATGGACATTCACAGGCCAGACGCTGAATTCAGAGATGATAACAGCAAAATTTCTGGCTTTGGTCAATATCCCATAGTCAGTATGCCATCATTTGCACAATGACCAGAAAACACCAGCTTGCTTTTAATACATTCATTTACGATTATTTAGTAGTTAGTCAAGGTATTGTAACATGCATCTTTTTGATCTTTATAATATTAGTTATGGATGTTCTGTTTTATTCAATTTTAGAACTTCTAGTTCTTATGAAATTCATTTTATCTAATCTAATCTCTTAACAAGTCAATTAAAAAGTATTTTAATTGACAACCCAGTTTCTGGATCTTCTGCAGATCTATTTCTGTTATTATGCTTTTTCTCCTGAAATTCTGCCATGATGTTTTCTGATATGCTGGATCCATTGTAGATATAATTTGAGACTCTGGCTAATGTTAGATTTCTGAAGATGGGTTTGCTTTTGCAGCAGGGAGCCAGGTAGGTAAACACAGAGCGCCTCAGTCTAATTAGGTATTTAGCTGCATCAGATTTGGGCTCCAGACCTCCCGAGGGCTTGCCTTTTCCCAGTTCTCTTTCTTCCTTATAGGGTGCAAATGTTTGGCACCCCCAGTAGAAAGCTGGAGATACCTACCAGGCCCTCTCCCCTTTAGCCGATGCCCAACCAGCTGCTCTGCCCTCACCCCAGCTGGAGGAGAGCTGAAAGCCAGTGGAGTCTCTCAGCCTTCCCATTACTCCTTTCGGTTTAGCTGTGAAGCCTGTCCACTGTTGCTTTTGAGTTAACAAATTCCTGAAACACAACTAAGAATGTTGGACATATTGTAGTTGATCATCGCCTTCATACAGATGTATATTATATTTTATTCAGTTTTCTTAGCTGGAACAAGCTTGTCTTTCAAACATAGAAGTGGAAATCTCTCCTCTTTAAGTCATTCACTTCCCATGACACTGCTTGGGGTGTGTGGGGCATGTATATTTCTATATCCACGGTTGCTAGGCCTTCGGAGCCACATCCGTACCTGAGTTTATGGCATATCAGGGGAGATCCAGGACTTGGAGTCAGTTGGAACTAGATGGGAAAATAGGTTATATTATTTGAATTATTATTGTTCTTTGTGCTCAATGTCCACCTTCTTCTTGTGACCACAGTACCCTAACTTTATGTGACAATCTCTCAGCCTGTATGGCTTTGGCAAAAACAACTTCACCCTCAGGTCCCTGAATATGACCCATGTTCCAGACTAAGTCCTCCAGCACATTCCATCCTCTTGGCCATAGTGATTAGTTCAAGGATGGGCTTCAGGCCCAAGATAGGTTGAGCAGGAGCAAGAATTTTTGAAATTAAGATACATACGAAGCCAGTTCTGTCCCTGGACATTTCAGTAATAGAATACTTCTTTTTATTTTTTAAAATTAGTTTTAAGTTGATTTTCTGTGACTTGTAAATCAAACAGACTTCACAGGTGGAGCTGTCTCTCTCTGGAGAGAGGAGAGAGCAATTTATGCAGACCTGTCTATTTTGAAGGTGTGTGGAGGGGATGGGGGTTATGTGGGAGTTTGGTAATAGCGGTTACAGACTCTGACACCCTGAAGTGTTCTGCACCCATTCATCCTGCTACCAGGAACAGCCTTGGGATGGGGACCACCCCAGTTTGAGATGAGGATCCTGTGAGTCAGCCCTGAGCCATAGTGACTGGGGCAGGAGAGAGCACATGCCTTCAGCCTCTGCATCTCAGTGAATGTCAGGACTTCTGTGGGAGCTGCTGGAAGAGGACCTGTGGTTCTGAAGGCCCTGAACCTTCTAGTGAGATGGTGGCTGCCAGCAATCCCTCCCTGTGAGTGAAGCACCTGCAGGTGTGCAGAGCCAACAAATTAGAAGTCAGACAAGACAGTGGGACAGTAAAATTCACCAAGAAGTCAGGGTTCAACCCCAAGATACCAACTATGCCTGAAGGAGGGCTTACCCCTGGGCTCTTTGGCTACATGAGCTAATAACACAATCTCTACTTAGGCCTGATTAGGAATTTTTTCCTGTCACGTTCAACAGAAGGCATCCTAACTGATGCTGCATGTGGTCAGTTGTCTGTGGTATAGTTGCATTATGTAGGCATAAGCATCTTTCATGGAATATGTGTTAGAGGAAAAGATATGTGAGATCCTATTAAGTTATTCTTTACATATAGCCATTTTCATTCAATAAATATTGATATGTGCTGTTAGTCTGTTAGCTGCAGTAAATGCAAAAAGACATTCTGTCCAAGAGGAGCTCACAACAAGTTTTTGTTTTGTTTTTATTTTAAAGGGTAAATGTGGAAATAAACACAGGTAATACTTATGGGCACATGCCAGAATGGGAAGTCTACCCCAGCTATTGTTGACTTCATGAGAATGGCCCATGAAGGGGCTGCAAGAAGTCTGTGGACCCTGCAAAATTATAGGCAGAATGTTGAGTGTATGAGCAATAAGTCTTTTAGGGAGACTATGCAGCATTTTCATCGGAGTAGCAAGCATATAATTCACCCACAAAATGGATAAGAGATTGTTGTGGAAATGCCAAAAAGGGCAGTAGTCAAGAGTAAAACTTGTAACTACATTCCGTACATGTTGAGGACATGTTCACATTTATATTCTTAGAAAAGTAAATGATAAATACTCAACATATATTGGTTAACTGGAAATAGCCTTGTCTGAAATGGTCAAGGAAGGCAGAAGTTGTGTATAAGCTGGGCCTTAATGAATAAATGGGAATTCAAAAACTAGACTGGTATGGTAACACATTTGCTCTTTTGTGATGAGTTTACATAAATCTAATTTTCTTTCAAGTATTTAAAAGTATCACATAAAAATATCTACCTACATTTCTAGACTGTAAGCTCCCTGAAATCAAATAAGTATGTTTGCAATGTTGGCCTTTGAGTCATGGAGACTAAGACCTTTACCTCACATTTAGTGGCAGTACAGTAAATGATGTTTCATAATTGAATGGGTGAATGAATACACATTGCTGTTTTAAGAATTCATGTCTGTGAGCTTGTGGAGGCAATGGGTATCAGTATCAGGGACTGAATTAGCCTATAATATACCCCAGGACTAAGAGTTTATTTTCCTTTTAGTTCTAGCTATACATTTTTGATAAAAGATTTACAATTTCATGAAGTTATATCTTGTGATTTATCATATGATTTTGCCACTGGTTTTAAGTCTGCCTCATACGTTTTGTTTCCCTTCACTTTTTAAGTTTATTATTATCATGCCTAATTATTTAACATGTCTAGAGGTCATGCTAAAGAAGTAAATGTCTAAATAAACTCACCTTCAGATATCTAATCCATTGTTCCAGAAATATGAATTGTATACTATTTTCCCTAACCCTATACTATATACTGCATTCTTTACAGATCTTATTTCTATGGTTTCCATTTTTCCCCGCTCTTTGCCTACTCTTGAGCCACTTATAGATTAATTTAATTATTCTTTAAAATGTACTTTAGCCCCTGGTGAGGTGATTACCCTTTCTACTTTTATTTATTTATTCACTTAAAAAAGTGCTTGCATTGTGATGCTCCCAAACTGGGCGGGCATTCTGGGTGGAGGTTGCATAGGTGTGTTCTTTCTCCTCTCTGTTCACAATTGATTTTCTCCTGACCCACTACCACCCCTGTTGATTTTAAAATCTGAGAACTAATGAGAGAAATGTATCACAGACCACTCTTTTGTGGATGTATCTGATCTCAGTTTATGATTAAATCTGTCGCTTGTGTCACAGATTCACTCTCTGTATGGTACAGTAAGAACAAACAGTAGCATTGTAAGACCTGGGAATAACCAGCCTAGGGTGTGGCCCTCTGACTTATCTGCCCCTCTGGTCTCTCCATACTCTGACTGGAGATTTCCTGAACACTGGGGAGAGATGGAAGGAAAGAGAGGCTGTATCCTGCTGCATCAGATGTTCTTGGAACACATAAGTCACCATTCATGTCCCCCGCCTGGTGTGCTTTCCGTAGGAGCCCACTGAGTGCTGTGCTGGAGAGCCATGAGGGCCAGCTGGAGGTGGAGGCAGGTGCAAGGTGCCACGGGGCACTTTGTAGAGGCTCCATTCTAGTATCTATTCATGATACCAGATAATCTTTATAACTTGTTAAGTTGTACAAAAATAAAAATTCCTGTTTCTGTTGAAATTGTATTAAACAAACCACATTTGTACCTGAATATGAGGCAAACCCAAATATATGTGTAAAGCCCATCCCTTTTGTTGACTCAGAAGCTTACTCCAAAGAGGCTTCTATTAGTTTGTACTTACCAAATTTAAGGATACAAATGAAATTACATAACAAATGTTAACATTTTACATATTGATTTTGATACACACTTAAAGTAGCGCCTAAAGTAATATATTAATTTTGAAACATCTTTCTTAATGCTCTCACATGTCATGAAATAATATTACCCAGACTCACCAGGTGCATGTCCAGTACCAGAACCTGTGTCACCACTGTGGCCACTGTCTCTCTCAGCTTCACTGCGTCTTTCTGCTCAGCAGGGATGCTTCTGTGAGAATGTCACTAGGAAATTTTGCACCAACCAAGAGAGAACATTTGTATAGTAGTGAAACTGTTCTTTTCTCTTAGGAAACAAAAAACCAAAAACCTGAAAATATATTCTTAACTTCTGCCATGTAAACATTTATTATGTTGCTTTCTATCTACTGTGATCTTTAAAATCCTTAAAAATGTCATCTAATATTTGCTATTGTGGAATCACTACCCCAGAAATAATTACTAAATTGACCTCCTTTAAAAAAATTTGTTAACAGCTCCATAAGGTAATCTCAATAAACATCTAAAACTAACATTGGATATTATTTTAGAGGAATGTGTCTTCCCCAAAAGAAGTTTGAAATAAAATAGAGAGATAGGAAAGATTTTTTTAAAGGATTCAAACATAAGGTGACTCCCTCTTCTATGAGGGGTAATTTCTTTCAGGAAGAGTTATCTCACCTTGATTTCAGGCATATGTAAATTAATTGGAGGAGAATTTCCATTTTTGTAATAATCATCTTATTTAGACACCGGCAGATTTTTCCTTCTGTTCAAATCTTCTCTTATATTTCTCAGTAACTCCTGTTCATTTCTCTGTATGGACCTTACTCTGTATATCTTGAAAGAAATGTTTTCCCTTAGCCACTTTTTTACTTGCAAAACTGTGTGTGTATGTTTACACACATACTTAGAACAGTAGTTGGCAAATAAGTAATTTCTACGATGATGATGATTTTTAATGTTATGTGTGGTATATATATTTACATTCTGTGGAAAGTGTTCATGAGCTGACTGTATGTATGCTAACTCTTAATTGCAAATATTATTTAGCACTACATTCTCTTAACAGATGAATCTTGATATTAATTTACAATTTAGAGCAAGTACCTTAATTTCACTAATACTGGCCACTCCATCCAGCAAGGCTATCGCCTCGGTTAGAAGGATTCATTGATTATACAAAGTTTCCAATGGTGACTTATTAAAAATGCAGTTTCCCTGGACCCCATCGTAGTCCTACCGCAGCAGGTCTTTGGGAAGGAGCCCAGGTGTACTAAGCCCCCACCTGATTCTCAGCCCACTGACATTTGAAGACCACTGAGATAGAGCACATTGGAAGTATGTAGATAAAAAGCCAGTTTTCTACCCAATCAATTCAAGGTCAGTCGACATTAGACAGACTCTGGCACATTTAGCGTTGTTGGTAAGTAACCAGAGGCCTCAGGTACCTGATACTGCTAGAATCTTCCTTTTTCTCTAGAGAGAGGTTAAATTAGCAAACTCTAGTGGACCTAAAAGCTAAAGGTTTAATCTTCTTTTTATAAATAAACTTAGACTAATCTTTATTAGCTCCTTAAGGCTTAATTTGGTTTTAAAAATACAGATGGCACATTATCTGTGAATTCTGAAAGCATAGCATTCCTTTCTAGATCAATAGGCGTATAAGAAAGTGATAATATTTTCAGTTACATGTGGTATATCAACAGTATATAATGATAAAAAGGATGTGCCTATTTTTGTGCATCCAGAAGTCACTCAAAGTGACAAAAGGAAAATATCTGGGTATTGTTATATATTTGATTTATAGAGTGGACATGTTCAAGTAATGGTTTTCACTAGAAAAAAATATATTTCTTGTCGATTTGTCTTCCTATGGCAAAATTACTTGGGAGATGTTAACTCTAAGGAATAACAGTAAACTTTCCTTAAGACAATACGCATATTATTTTATTATCTTTATAGTAAAAGAGTGGTGTAAGAAAACTGTCTCCTGATGCATGACAAATTTAACCATTTAAGTTAGAGTAAAAGTACAGATTCCTATGAAAATAAGTATAATCAAGTTACTTAAGAGCTTGGAATTCTTTGGAAGATTCAGCATAAATGATACCCTCAAATGTAAACAGGGAGCTCTGATATATCTGTAGATCATTTCTGCAGTATTCTCCTATGAAAAGCACATCATATTGCCAGGTCTCTCAGTATACTGTATTTGCAGCTGTGTACTTTTCAGCAACCTTCTGAAATGTGCCAGTGCTATTAAACCACTCTATGCCATTAGTCACACTCTTAGGTAAAACCTACATAGGAGTTTCTAGACTCCACAGCCTGCATTTTCTGATAAATGAAACCTACATTCCAGCCAAGCTACTTGCTCCTCTTTTCCATTTGCAATATTTGAGCTGATAAGCTAACAAAAATCAACTTATACTAATCTGGCTAATACCTTCTCTGAACGTATTTCTCATTTTGATTTTAGTGAACAGTGATGTTAATGAAAATGAACGTTCAAACTATTGCCCAAATTTCCTCAGTTACTCCCAAGCGTCTTCAAAAGAAGAGCCGTTTCCTTCCCTTATTATGTGATATCATTCATGATGTCACCCCAGCCCTGCTTTGGGCCTCTTCCTTGCCACTTCCCCACATGTCCCCATATTCCAGTATAGCCTGCTTACCCACAGATTAGTGCCCTGGGCTCCTTTAAGCACTGGCATCCTTGGACATTGGGGGTCTTCTTCAAGAAACCCTCCTAATGGCACTTAGCACCCCAATACTTTCCTATCCTGATCTCTCTCAAAATCAGGTTCGAGTTGGCCCTCCTCCTCTGAAATCTCCTGGATTGCTAATCTTCAAGCATTCCCACAATGTTGTGGCTACTGACCCAGTACTTTGCCCTCCTGCTTGACTGAGCTTCAAGGAGCTGCACAGTCTTTCATCTGGGCCTCCCAGGGTTAAGTCTAGAATCAACATACACCAGGAAGAAGTGGGGTTGGTTGTTGAGAGTTTACTTTCAGAGGACATGTACCCTTAAAGCTGCTATGTTTTAAAAAATCTTAATTCATGGGAAAGGCAAGGTCCAGATTACTTAAAAAAGAAAGAATTCATTGTTGTCTATTGTGGAAATATTATTATCCCAATTACAAAGAACTTCAGACAAAATACTATTATCTTAATGCAGTGTATCAGACTTTTACTAAGCATCATTGAAATGTTTTGTGAGACATAATTTGACTAGATATGAATAATAATAAGATCAAAATAACCAAACCCTGCTTTGTTTCTTCCCCTTGTTTGAGAGAAATGGATCTTTACTTTTGTAGATTTTTCATTTATTTTCTCCATTCCTAGGCCTCTTTTTGATTTAATCACACACACAGAGAAAGAGATGCTAACATTCTGAGACACCATTAGAATTTGTGTGTCTCTGATTAAAATTAACAATGCAGTACTGAAGGGAAATTTGCATTGTATCTAATAATGTGGATATGTATGCTATCATACTTCCTACTTCAGTTCTTAAAAAAAAATCTGGCTTAGTAAATGTCACAAAATAGGATTCATAATATAAAATAAATGTTAGATACTACAAAATGGAAATAGTGACTATGTATATGGGTGTTTGGATTACTTAGGATTTTTTAAGTTGTTTAGTTGTTTTTGTAGCTTTCTACAATGTACATACAGTACTTATATAATAAAAATATTTATATATACATATGAATGCACACATATTTAGTGAATAATATATTGTGGTTGACATTTAAGTCTGCCCTCATGTAAAGTACATATAGTTGCTTGATTAATGAGCAATCTGGTTAATGAATAATATTTTCATCTCAATTATAGAGAAAAATTCTGACATTAATTTAATTTACATGATCATTGTCAATTGTCCCCTTAACTTTGTATTGGGCAGGAGGTTAAAGGATTTTCAATATTTTCTAGACTTTTAAAATATTCTGTAATAAGAGATGTATGATAAAGTGATAATTCTAGGTGAAGAGTTCTTAGATTGTTTCCTAAATGTAAAGAAAATATCATATATAGCTTCGTCTTTCATACCAGAACTTCCTCCCATGCAAATATGAACACCTACTTTGAGGTGTTCCTAGAGCAGTGGTTCTCAGCCAGGGGTGATTTTGCTCCCAGCACCATTTAGCAATGCTTGGAGACATTTTTAGTTGCCAGAATTTGGGAGAGGTGGCTATTCTACTGGTGTCTTGTGAGTTGAGGCTATGGAGGCTGTGAATCTCATACAAACACTGAATTATCAGTCCCTGAATGTCAGTCAAGGTGATGCTGAGAAACACTGTCTAGAGTAATTGTAAATAGTTTGATCTCCATAGCTCTGTTGGTCCTTGGCTTTCAAATCCACCCCCTAGGAGTTGTAATGAGTCTGTTAATAGCAGGAGCACTCAACAGAGAGCAAAACTCCAGGCTAGTAGACATGAAATTTGAAGGTGAAAAATAAACATGGAGCGGTGAGGGTGGAGAAGATAGTTACTAAAAAATTACAGTATACTCTACTTGGGAGAAAAAAGCCAGAATACATATTTTAAGAACAAATACGATAGTTCATTTCAGCGGGACTTCTGCCACTTTTGTTTTCTTGGAAAAAAGGAACACTTAAGGCCTTTATATTCAACAGAGGCGCTATTAATCACTGTGAATAAGAGCAGGTCTGACCACAGCTGAAAGCCCAAACTGCATGAGGTGGAAGGAAGCCAGGTAGGGTGGGGATGGGTGGTGCACAGTGGGAATGGTCGCCTGTCTGGGCGTTTCAGCCTTAGAACCCTTACAGCAATCACTTTGCTCATCTTCCTCCCTTTGGGGTGGCAGAGGGCTCTGGCTGATTGTCCCTTTTCATGTTAAAAAGCCAGTTGCCCTCAGATCATCTTTGATTCATGAAACCTGGTCTAGTCTGCCTGTGAGCTTTCTGGGTGAGCTTCCCAGCTCAATGACACCCTGTGGGCTTCCCTAGCCAAAGGAAATACTGAGCTTTCTATTTTGAACAGTAGAGAAATAAAAACCTGTCTAGGCAGCATCTTCCAATCAGTAAGAAACAGGGTAAAAAATGAAGGGGAACATAAGAGAAAAAGGTAAAAAATTAAATCCTGTAATCCAGGTATAACTAAATCTAGACAGAGAAAGAGATAAATATAGATAGATACACAGATTACAGAGATAAGCAAGGAAAATTCCTTTAGAATTCTTCTAACATAAAAACAAAACAAAACACCCTGAGTTTATAAAAAGAAAGGCCTTGGATTATTACATTTCATCTGTATTTTATCACAAAGGGCCACAGGTTCAAAACAAAAGGGAGAGAGAGTCATTGTAAGATATAAAATATGGAATGTTCCCGTTCCCATTCCAAAATGTTTTATCAGGAAATAGAAATGCAGACTGTCTTCCACATCTATTTTTTTATGCAATTGAAAAATGTCAGACCCTGTAGTCATTCATGACTACAAGCAAACTTTATGTTGTATAGAAATCTGATTTTGTTTAAGAGGATTGAAGTTTTAAATTTAAGAGAAGTGTAATCACAGTAAGAGGGTAGAAGGCAAAACAAAATGCTTTCTAAAATTTTAGGGGATTTTTTTTCCCCAAAGGATATCTTTATCCACATAACTGGTTGGTTGAGCAAAGAATAATTTATTTGATGTCAGAATTATTTAAGCTACCAAAAGACAACCTGAACCACTCTCCTCAGTTTAAGTGGATTCAGATACAAAGCTCTGGAAAAAAAAAATTTATTTCATGTTTAATTTTCAACAGAACCTCAACTTTTACTTATTTTAGATGCCGTAAGGTAAGAATAAACTTACCATAGAAAGTGCATGTTACTTTCTAGATCTTTTGTGTAATTAAAATAAAGTCAACACACTGACATCTGAAGTACTGGAATGGTATACTTACTTACACTGTCTTTTAAAACATTATATGACACAGAACAGATCAACCAGCCATCAAACTGGACTGAGCTTTGATGGTCACTGCATATAGTTTTTAGGAACTTACAACTTACATAGGTTAAATTTAGCATATACCTTATTAAGCTGTGGAAAGGACTGGCTACCTTCCACAGTAGGTATTTCCAAAAATACCTACTTCTCTTGCACCGCAGCACCCATAGCACCTTTAAAAGGAAAATGAATACGATGATCCATTCTTTTGGTTTCCCAAGATGTTTGCTCAGAAGGAGGGCAGCCTAATGTTGCCTGTGTGACTGTGCATCCGACAGAGTACTGGGGTCACTAGCAGGGAAGAGACGGTGACCAGTGCGTGTGGGGTGGAGCAAACCGCTGCCCTACACGACAGCCAGGGAGAGCTCGCCAGGACGCCGCGCTCCTTGAGAGCACAAGGACGCGCTGGCACCGGCGCAGCCCCCGGCGCCCGCCGCTCAGGTGGGAGTGACGGGCGGAGTGGGCATGGTGCTCAGATAAAAGAGGACTGACGTTTACCCACAGCATCCACGGGGGCGACGCGGGATCGAGAGGACCCCCAGATTTTTCGAGCGTGTCTATCGCATGCTCTTCTCTGAACTCCGAGAACCAACGCTAAGGGGCACCAGAGGCTCGGACTGCGGTGGCTGCCTCGAGGGCAGCCCGCCGGCCCAGTGCTGCAGAAGTCCTGGGCGACAGCAACGCCCCGGGGGTTGGGGCGCAGGCCGTCGGAGTGGGGGTCGCGGGAGCGTGGGGTGCTCCAGATCGGAGGAGGAGTCCTCTGGAGCCAAGTCGTTGGACCCGGAGTAGAGCCTGAGCGGTGACTCCTGGTAACCGAGGTCTTCTTAACGGTTTTTCCTAAGACTATGAGGCCACTTCTAATCTTTTACTTTAGAATATGAAATATGTCGTTGTGATTTATACAGATACATGTGTAGATATGGGTACACACACACACACACACACACACACACACACACACACACCATTCTTTCCATATTCTAAAACCTTTGACAAAATAATTGAACACACGGGTAGCTGTTGGTCTCTGGTTGTCTAGAGATCCGAGGCACAAGCATATGTCACCTCTTCTTTCCTCTAGCCAATTCGTGTTTATGCTCCTGTCCCCCAAGCATTCATTCGAAGTCAATCATTCCTTAGTTAAGAAGGCAATACCCAGACCCTCGCCCCATAGAAACCTCTACTCGCCCACCTGCGACTCGGACTTTTTACGGAAGCAGACAGGGAGCGGGAGATGCTGAAGCAATTAGCCAGCATCCTCGGCCCGGCAGTCCGCATTCTGACTTTTTTCGGTGACGGCAGAAAGAAAAACCCGAAAGGTGGGGAGGGGGTGCAAAGGAAGCAGCTAACAGGCGCCGGAGCCCCGCGCCCAGGCGGGGCCGCGGACACTGCCGGCCCCCACCCCGGCTCGGGGCGTCCTCGCCCTCCCGCTGCGCCCGGGCAGAGCCGTGCCAATGCGCCAGGATGGAGAGACCTCGGCGCAGGAGGAGATGACGCAAAAGCCAGCGCTCCCCCCCCCCAAAAAGTGCTTCTCCAGGACGAAGATGGCGGCAACTTAGCCGGGGACTGAAGATGACTGTGGCTCTCGGGAGGCCCAGCCCAGGCGATTCGGCCCCGAGGTCCGGGGGAGGCGGCGTCAGCAGTCGGAGCCCGGCGGCGGCGGCGCCCGCGGGCAGACCTGCGGCGGCGGCGGCGGCGGCGGCGGCAGCTCGAGCGCGGGCTGGGGGGTGGGGGGGAGGGCGAGCCCTGCCGGCGGCGGCGGCCCAGGCTCCGGACGCGGGGCGCGCGAGCGCCAAGTAGGAGCAGGAGGAGGAGGAGGAGAGCCCGGCGGAGGAGAGGAAGGGGCGGGGGGGAGCCGGGGAGGCGCTCGGTCGCCGTCAGTGGGCAGCGGAGACGCGGCATGCCCCTGGCGGGGGAGAGCGGGCTGTCCTCCGCAGGGCCATGGGGACCCGCGCGCTGACGGTGCCTGGGTGAGAGGAGCAGCGCCAGCCACCCTCCGCCTCCACCGTCACCTCCTGCACCCAGCGCGCCGCCGGCCGGCGGCCCCAGCCTCCTCCGACCGCCTCCCTCGCCCTCTCTCTCCTCTCGGTCTGCATCATTGTTTCCCACTCGACAGAGGATGGGGTCGGCTGACGATTAGGTCGGAAGCAAGTCAGGTCTTCCTCCAAAGCCTGGTAATATTTATGTAGGCAAAAAGCGAGCGAGAGGAGAGAGGGCGAGGGCGAGAGGGCGCGAGAGAAGAGACGGGAGGAGGGGATAAGGAAATTAAACCTTTAAGTCCATGCATGTTGTGGTGACACCGGCACAGGCGCCCTCACGGTGGAGTCGGCCAGGGCTGTGCGTTCCCAAAATATGACCAGGGGTGCTTGGATGTGTCGGCAGTATGACGACGGCTTAAAAATCTGGTTGGCAGCACCCCGGGAGAACGAGAAACCGTTCACCGATTCAGAGAGGGCTCAGAAATGGCGACTGTCTCTGGCATCTCTCTTGTTTTTCACAGTCCTGCTCTCTGATCACTTGTGGTTCTGCGCCGAGGCCAAGCTGACCCGGGCCCGGGACAAGGAGCAGCGGCAGCGGCAGCGGCAGCGGCAGCGGCAGCAAGAGCCCGCCTGGCCCGCGCTCCTGGCGAGCATGGGGGAGCCCTCGCCCGCCGCCCGGGCGCACAGACTCCTCTCCGCCCCCTCGTCCCCCACCCTGCCCCCCTCCCCGGGAGACGGCGGCGGCGGCGGCCAGGGCGACCGCGGCACCAGCAACCGGAGCGAGGCTCTGTTTCTAGGAAACTCTGCCAAACCCGCGTGGCGCCTGGAGACTTGTTACCCCCAGGGCGCCTCCTCGGGCCAGTGCTTCACGGTGCAGAGCGCGGAGGCCGTGTGCGCCAGGAACTGGAGTCGGGGGGCGGCCGGGGGGGAGGAGCAGCAGGCGAGGGGGACGCGTCCAACCCCGCTCTGGAACTTGTCGGATTTTTACCTTTCGTTTTGTAATTCCTACACACTTTGGGAGTTGTTCTCCGGGTTGTCCAGTCCCAACACTTTGAACTGCAGTCTGGATGTGGTGCTCAAGGAGGGCGGCGAGATGACCACTTGCAGGCAGTGCGTCGAGGCTTACCAGGACTACGACCACCACGCTCAGGAGAAATACGAAGAGTTTGAAAGCGTGCTCCATAAATATTTACAGTCGGAGGAGTACTCGGTGAAATCCTGTCCTGAAGACTGTAAGGTAGGAACAGTGCATTTCCCACCCCCTTCTTGCGCTTTTCTCTTGCGTTGGTTTGGTTGGGGTGTCTGTTCCCAGAGTTTTAAAGTAGTTTTTTGACTCCGGTTTTGTTACTTCAATCGTTGTTCTTGTGCTGTGAGAGCTTGACTTGCTGCTTTAATTGGGGATACCTCGTGGCTTGCTGGTGGACTGGTGCCTTCTGGGAATCCTTGGATATTCAGGGAAGACCCTGGCCTTAGGAGATAATGAAGCTGGTGCTTTAGCTAGGTCTAACAGCGGTGCAGTTGGTTCAAATCGTTACCTTTTTTTTAACAAATGGAATTCAAATTATAGCCTGTTAGGAAGACAGCACTGGGATTGCATATTAATGATCCCAGCTAAAATCAGAGAAGTCAGAGACAGGCATGTATGGTTTGGCTTATGGACACGAAGTCTCTGAGAGTGACATCATTAAGTTGGCTGACCATAGGGGCAAGAGAAAGTGTTTGTAGTTGTTTATGCAGGAAGAACAAAAAGCATTTTACCTGTTTTGCAGAAATATTTCTGGTTGTTTGGAAAGTCTGGAGGCCTACCTAAGCATATTTTATTAACCATAAGTTTCCTTTTTTCTCTTAGACATTTGTATAATGACCGATCTGAGACTCACTATGAGTGGAAAGTTTTAATTAAGTTTCTGGTGGGTCGATGATCAGTGTTAGGTCATTTATCAGAAGTCTTATGTAATTAGCTTGTGTTTTCAGGATGCTCTCCTGAAGTACGAAATGGCAAATGATTGGGGCTGTGAATGAAAATACTGAACTTTTTAATAACGTGTTATGTTAATCTTATTCCTGTTGCACATAGTAATGGTTAGAACCCTTGCGATTGAAAAAGTGTATGCAAGTTACTTAAGAAAAGTCCAGTGCAACCAAGGGTGCACGTTCCATAGACGTGTCGCTGTCCGTGGTGCTGAAACGAGATTTGCCCAGGAGCTCTGTTGAAGACAAAGATACTGCAGTGACCTTTTAGTAGGGAAGAAATGATGACAGAATCTCAATAAGCCTTAGTGTTTCATTCTAGGGGTAATTTCTTAAGCAACCCAAGATAATAGGTTTGCTTTTCAAAAGAAATAATACACCCCATTCTCTCTCTTCCTTTCTCTCACTACTCCCCCAACCCCACATAGGAACAGAACTGTCCCTCTTTTTGCTCACTTGCTTGGGACCGAGGAAGTATAATGAAGGGCACTATGGATCACAGGATTTTGTGATGCTTTGTGGAGAGAACTGGCCTAAGGGGTACCCATTAAGATGAACATAGTTCAAGGGAAATATTTTACTTTGGATTGATTAGTTGTGCTTTTGACAGTTAAGCTAAATTCAAACTAAACTTGCTTTGTCAACACTTTAAGGCAGACACAAGTCTTCTTTGCAAATAATAATGAGTTTACAGCGTTAATTTAGAATGCTGCTTGACTAGATAAGCGGATCTTAAACTTCCCTACATATTTTTTCTTAACCATACTACTATCATGCCTGAATTAAACTTAGTCTTAAATGGTAGACGTTAATAATGAATGACTAGTGCATTTATTACATAGTTATTTATTTTGACAAGATAAGTTACTTTGGAATTATAAAGATGAGTAAACTAAGTCTACTAATTATACTACTAATGAAAAATTTGCAAAGGTTTCAGTATATTTATGTTTAAAAGTGATACCTTGTAGTCATTTGGATTTACCTGCTTCCCTGAATATAAACTGTCATAGAAATTTCTAGTACTTCCAGTTCGCATAGGTTCAGTATTTAAAAGATAGTCTGCATTTTCAATAGACTGCAGCATATTTTCAAATGAACGTGTCAACATACCTTTGTTCAAATATCCAAATTTTAAATATATGTAAATAAATGTCTATTTTTCCCTTGATCTAAAATAATCTCAACTTTTTATCATCATAGCTGTAAAGTATAGTGTAGGTTAAACTAATTTGTAATGTTATGGACTACTTCTGGATTGTGTTTTTGTGTAATGTAGTAGTTGTTAATTGTATATACAAAAGCACTTTATAAAAACCTTAACCCCTTTTAGGAAACATTTCTTCTTCACATTAAAAATTAAATTCAGACATTGGGTTTCTCATCAACACAACAGAGAATTTATTACCTGTGATGTCTTGTAGCTGATTTTTGGTTGTGTAGTTTATCTTTTTTCTTTCCTTTTTTTTTGATCTATATGAAACACTTATTCCACAATAACTGTTTTCAAAAATTACAGTTTCAAATTTAAGGTACCAGTGTTCACAAATTAATTGGTTAGTTCTTTAGCTTAACATACAATTTCTATAAGTTTCTGCAAGAGTCACAAACATATCCACATACAAATTGTACTACATGGCATAAAATGCTACTTGTAGTCTTAGAAGAATATGTCTAAGTTTCTTTCTAAACACATTTACATATTCCAAACATGCTTATAATTATGAAATGATGACTGTCATCAGGAGCCTTGTGCAAGATATACATTCTATGTGAAATTTTTCATGTTTTAAGGTAGCCACAAAGTTCTAGACTGTATTAAAAGTAAATGCATTATATTTCTGGATTGGTAATATATTTATGAAAAATTCAGTTTTAGTAGCCTATAAATATATTTATAACATAGGCAGGGAATACATTTAATCATATTAGTTATACAAATTATTAGAATTCATATTTTGGGAGAAATATACTAACTTTATTATACCTATATAATACATATTATACCTATATATTAATCTATATATGCCTATATATAATTAAATGATTAATGCAGTGATTTCTAACTTTAAAAAGTTAGGACATATTATTACCTTATAGTCTTATATTCTCTCCCATTAGAAAAATGCCACACCATATATGTATAAAATTAAGATGAATTAAATTTAATTTTTATTTAACTTGTCTTTAAAGGGCTTTTTGACCCATTATGGTGGGAAAAAACTAGACAAACCCTTAATACTGATCTAATATAAGTATAGTGTCTTTAGTCCATAGAGATTGGAGATCAAGTACAGCTTGGATTTATTTTTTGCATTATAACATATAATAGAAATCATTTGCTCCCAAAAATATTTTTTAATATTCTGAGAAACAGCTGGTTTAATATTTTAAAAGTAAATACACACATTTACCTGAGAAGTAATTCATGGAATAGTAAAGAACAAAAACTGGAATTTGTCATTTATACTATAGCTTTAAAGATGCTATCTTATGTAAATTAAGCAGCAAAAATGATGACAGTAATTCTTCTCTGTAGTTCGCAGTGTTATTCAAAAATGTTTTTTGTATATAACAAATCTGACAAATCCACAAAAATTTTCAAGTTGGGCTGGCAATATTAAAAGTATAATATTCTAAGCTATGTAAGTACATATGTATATATTAACATGCTTGGTTTTTTTCCTTAAGTAAAGATTTTCTCTTAAGTATGCTATTTTTTAGTTCTTAAGCATTTGTGAAAAAAAGTGTATTATAAAACTGGGATACTTAGGGAATATAAATGTGTATGTTGCACATAATTACTGATACCTTTGTTTACTTATACCTTATGACAGATGGTCAGTGAAAAAGGTTTTAAGATTAGATTCTAACATAAATCATTGTATCATTGGTACTTTAATTCTATTACAATGAATTATCTTTATACTAAAAAAATATATGTATTATCATATTTTTATTCTTATAATCTCATATTAAGATACAGTTGACTATTTTTATTTAACAGACACTGACCGAAAGTATACTTTGCCAATGTTAGACATATATAGCAATCGTGTACTTGAAGACTTCTGTATTGTCTGTAGGAACTACTCACAAACATTAACAAATCTGAGAACATAAGATTTGGGTTACGTAATGTGCAATTTGAAAAAAGGCATTTCTCAAGTCTTATTTTGATGTCATGCCTTATTGATTCTTAAAGAAGATTTTTTTTAAAGAAAATCAATTATCTAACATCTTTCCAGTTAAATATTGAATCAAAAATATTTTTTCCATTGATTAAGTGCTCTTGTACATATTATGACATTGTCCACAAGGGTGGAATACGTCAGCAAAGAGATCTCTTTTAATTTCTATCATTTTACTATTTTCCAATCAAATTTTTAGTGTTGATTTCCTTCTCTGCAAAGTCAGTCTAACAATGCAGATGATCACTTTGACTATTAGTAAGACTAGTTATAAGGTCAAAATCACTATCATAACCATTTTTATGACCTAGATTTTTGTTTTTATGTTTTTGCTCCATATATTGATTTATGATGTTTTATTTTTATAGGGAAACATCCACAATTCCATCTTAATATTAAATACCTATTGGTTTACAGAGTAACGAATGAATATTTTTACTTTGGACTTGTAACTGGGTCGAATTAATAGCTATATAGGGCAGAACCAAAGAGTTTTAATAATTGCTATTGTACATTAGCTTTAATAACTAATTAGATGAGGCTGCTGTCTGCTTATGCAAGTTGAATTAAAATATGAAGTAAAAGAAATCAAATAATACACTCAGTCTCATGTTCCTCTACAAATAAATCATAATCCATTGTTATTTGTCTTGCTAGATTGAACATACAAGAAAAAATATACAAAGAAGTATTTCAAACACAGTATTTTTGTTTGAATTATCTGACCTATTGCTTTACTTTCAATTCCCAATTTCCCGTTTAAATTCCCATCTTCTTTGTCCACCTCACACTGACAAGGCACGGAACTTTTTGTTGCTTACTTTATATTGATTTATACTGCAGATATGCTTCTTCAATATCAGTAAATATTTTCTCTAAATCAGTGGTCCTTGGAGCCACGCTGAAATACCCTGGGCCCCTCTGAGGAAACCCCAGCCCCGGGACATCTGATTGCATTGGTCTGACGTGTGTCTTGTACTTGGGAGCTTCCAGTTTTCCTGGTGATTTTAAAGTGCTGCAAAGATTAAGAACGGCCGTTCTAGTTGACAGTGACAACTAAAGCTGATAGCCCTTTTAGCTACTATGCTTTCATACTACATAGCCGTCTCATTTGCTCAACTTGAAGTCAGACAGATACTTTCTAAAAGGATACTTTAAAAAGTGGTAGATAGGATAGGACATGCTGGAGGGCAGGGGAGCAGATAGTGGTGACTGGGCTGAGGACATAGTGCGGAGTGGCCATGTTAGGGGATGTGCCCAGAGAGAACATGGAGGGAAGGAGGCGGACGTCCAGAGGACCGTAGTGCTGCGTGTTGATGGGTGGGCCTCTTGGCTGTGGGCATCCTGTCTATTCCCTAGAACTGAGTCATTATACTGGTGTTCAGTGATGGGCTATAATCACATGAGTGCAGAAATTGAATGATTATTTTTGTGAGACTGATCAACTCTTTGATTAGAGCAACCCCTTCCTCATTATTTTTGTCTCTAATTTTAGTCTAAATGGCTAAAATTTAAACTTTTTCAGAAGTGTATGGTTAGTTTTCAGAGAAAATCTGTTGGCTTTTCTTAGTATTTTGCATGATTTAGGTCTATCTTTTCTTCATTTATTCACTTTATTAAACCTAGGAAATTACTAATTCTTTTTTATTTTTACTTTTTAATTGTAATGATAAGGCATGTTTCTTTTTTACTTATTTCTATAATGCATACTGGACTGACTAACTAATATTCATATATTTTTGGAAGATAAGAACTGCAAAGTAGTGATGGATAACTATCAATGCTTAATTTAGGAATCAGTTTTAGGAGAATCTTATTATTAATCTCTTTTGAAGTGATTGTACTATCAGTCATATTTTGTTTTTTAATATTTTAGATTACAAGATGCAGTGAAACACTAAATCTAATAAATTAAATATTATTACAATCCAAATAATGAAATTTCTTTAATGAAATAATTTAATTTACTCTGACTCTTTAAAACTGGACATGAGATGGTTAACATTTGTCTTTCTTTGGTACTAAATAGTTACTGATTTATTCTATGTATTATACCAGCATGCATGAAAATATTTGGTTCTTGGGTGTTTGAAGTGTTAAAAGGTAATTGTTGATTTTCCCACCTTGCTGGGCTGTTTCTATATTTGGTCATTTATAAACAACATGTTGTGAGCCTACCACAGATAGTAAAAAAAAAGAAAATCCTGCAAAACATTAGAAATTTTAAATTAATAAATACTCATTTTTTTTTAGCAGTAGCAATAGTATATCCACTCAAATGTGTAATGGTTGAATACAATTATCACTTCTATGGAGATCCATGCAGATTTGATACATCAGCTGCTCTGTTCTACACAAGAGGGAACATGGGCTGTAGTCAAAACTGAGTCTTCACCCGTTGGTTTCCTCCCCTTCTCTGTGTGCCTTCTGCTGTCACCTGGCTGAGTCTTCTCCTGGCATATGCATTTCCAGGGCCTGTGTGTCATGGGAAACCCAAAGTTCAGGAGTCTGTCTTCTCTGTGTCTTCATTGCCATCAAAAATGATCAGTCTTTTTCTTCCTGAAATATCACTGACTTAGTTTATTTGAAAGGAAAATTAAACTAACATGTAAATGGATAATAATGACAATGTATTAGCTCTCACAGAAAATGATTTGAATCACTCAGAAGTTTAACTGCTAGAACAAACTTTAATAGTAGCTAGCAAGATTTAGAGCTTACTATAAGTCAGAAACTAGTCCAATTCATTTAATCTTCATGTCATCTTTATGAGGTAAATGTTATCATCCATTTTATAGGTAAGTAAAGCAAAGACATACAGTTAACTATTCCAAGGTCAGAGTGGGGTAGTGTTAAAGAACAAGTTCACTTCATTACTTTACTTTCTTTTTCCTTTTCATTATGAGCATTAAAAACATACCAAAGAATGGGCAAGTTAGTATAATAGGCCCACATACACCTGTCACATAGATTTAACAACTGTAAAAATCTTGCCATAGTTATTTTTTTTTTAGTTTGAATTTTTCACTAAAAACATTTTACAGATGATATGGAAAGTTAAAATAACAGAAATCTGGGAGTCCTGGATGGCTGTGATGTATGGCCAGGAATCCTCAGGGAAAAAAGTAAAATGAAGAAATGAGCAGAACACAGGTTTCTGATTTCAGTTTTGGATTTGAGCATAGAAAGGATGTGTGTAAGATGTGTGTAAACTTTGGAAATCTGTGATTGTTCTTACACTGAATCCTAAGTTAGCTAAGATATCACTTTTTACTTACCTTACTGTTTTAAAAGATGTCTGAGTTTATTAATTTAGAATTGTCTATGTATGGCTTGACATCTATAACACTTAGAAAAATTAGTTTTTCTCTAATCTTTATTAGCTCCCTATAGGTCCTGTCTATAAATGCAGTCACATTTGGGGTTGTGGCCTCAACATACAAATTTGGGGGGATATAGCTCTGTCCATAACACTTAATAAAGCATGTGTCAAGAGCTGTAGAAAATACCTTTGGGGAAATGTGAGTGCTCAGTTGTGAACTACCATGTACCCATGCTACGGTCTTTGAATTTCATTCTCTGTATGATAAATATCAGAGAGAAATTTTAATCAAGGGATTCACTTGGGATGATTTGCCTTTGTTGAAAATTAGCTCTGGCAGCAATGTGATAATAGGTCGGAACAGGATGAAGTGATGTCAGACACACCAATTCAGAATCTGTTGTCTTCCTTAGGAGTAATATTATGGCTCTAACAGCCAGTTCACCAGAGCTCCCGAAGATGATGGACATGTTTTCTTCTTTACCCTGTCCAATATGGTAAGCACTAGCCATGTGTTGTGCGGCTATTGAGCATTTGAAATGTGGCTTGGGTCAATGAAGAACTGAATTTTTAATTTTACTCAATTTTAATTAGTCTAAATTTAAATAGCCTCAAGTGGCTAGAGACAACCATGTTGAACAGAAAAATTCTAAATGACTGTGGTGGCTGTAGAAGTGGGGAAGAAAGGCAAGATTCAGGAGACTTTTCTGACTTCAAATTTACCAATTGCTCTGCAGAGGAAGGGTATGATACAACTTTACAAAATATGGGACTTTGGGTATTGATAGCATTTAATAAGATAGGACACACAGGAGGGAGAACAAGTTGTGATTGAGATTGTTGAAAGAAAAAACAGAGAGTCCATTTTTAGAGGTAATAGTCTCAGGAGATGTCCAGTAGACAGTATGCCATGTCAGTAGGGAGTTTGGGTATGGGTTCACTCTTTACATGTCGTTTTGATTTGGGGAAGCTATATGCAGAGATGTGATGATTTAATAAAACAGATTATATGGAGATAATGCCAAAAATGAATCCTGGGGAAGAAGAACATTTAAGGGTTTGGGGAGAAAAGAGACCAGGGTGAGAGACTGAGGAGAAACAAGGAATGAGAGTGACAATGAGAGCAAGAGAGAGAGAGACAGGGAGAGAGGGAGAGGAAGAGGCCCTGGAAGAGAGAGGAAGAGGAGCATAGGGAGAAGCAGAAAGGAGAGAGGGCATCAAGGGAATACGACAATCCAAATGGCATAGGGAAGACTTTTAAGAAAGATGAAGAATGAGGGGTGTCTTATCTTTCAGAAAGGATATGTAGGATGATGCCTAGAAACAGGTTACTGGATTTGGCAGTTAGGTCTTGTTGACCTTACAAGAGTAGTTTCAGTAGAATGGTAGGAAGAGATGTCAAACTGTGATGGGTCAAGGAATGAGTTGGAAGTGAGGAAATAAAGACTAGCTCAAACTGCTCTTCATAAGTTTGGCAGTGAAAATGAAATGGACAACAGAATGGAATAGGTGGGAGGAGGTGAATTTTGGAATATTTGTAGCTTTTAATCTAGGACTCAGAAGGACATATGAGGTTGAAAGTACCAGATTCAGAAAAAAAAAAAACGATAGCATAAGACCCCAAAGACAAGGGATGGGCTCCCCTACTGCTAGCATTGGGGAGGAGGAGGAGAGATGGTATCTGTACATTCTGGTCTACACTGAAATTCCATGTTTTGTTCATATTTTAAACAGGAACTTTAGCTTTAGTTTCAGGATTTCAGAAAATAAACACAATTATCATCTTGAATATACTTAAGTATATGAAGTAGAAAGCTCATTTTGAAATAATGTGAAATAATTATTGATTATAAAGATGGAATCATGAATTACATAGTGTGTGTTACTGTAAATAACTTTCCTAGGAATGTAATCTTGGGTTTCTATTGCATATTTAGAGAACCAACCGAGTTAAATAGCCTATCTCCTTACAGGTTTTCTTTAAAAAATATTGAAGTGGGAATAGAAATAGTGAGAGAAGAGTGGTAAAATGGTTAAGAGAATGAGGATAGATGGGCTCCATCTCCAGTTTCACCGCTTATTAGTTATATGATATCATCCATGTTACTTAAAAAAGGGATTCTACTATTTCTTTCATAAGATGGTTGTGGAGAATAAATCAAAAGACTCCCATGCCAAAAAAAGTACCCAGCCGAGAATGGTAGCAGTTTATTAAAACTCCTGGTGGAAAAGCCGTGGGAAAATTAGTAAAATGAATATAGTCTTCACTTGAGATCTCATATAAATTTACTGGTAAACAGCATTCATTTATGAGTTTTATAAGCAACTTTGCATATTGTATGGTAAAATTATCTGCTTTATTACATCTGCATTCATTCTGCTTCTCTAGGAGGTGACTAAATTATTAAACAATACCAAAATAATACAGAAAACAGAAGTTCAGCTAGACTGAAAATGTTCCATTCCTAAAGTTTGAATATATTCTCTTTTATTTCAGATTAAAAATTAACATGTGCTGGGTTATAGATTGAATGGATCCTTTTGGATTATTCCAAGGGACTGGAGCCCTTTTGTGCACAAGCCCTTTTTGGGGGGGCTGGTGGGGAAACCATTGTCATGATAGTCCATCTGTTGGGAACCTGTGCATAAAAATAACCTTGGTGGGTGGGGGAAGTCCTGTCTTAAGCAGTTTGTTATGCATTGCGAAGTCCTGTGCTTCCAAGATTCCAATTTAAAAGGTGCGGTCCTTTGCCTGCCCTCTAGCTACTTGGCACTGTTTTTGTTTTTATGTCCCTGTTGTTTTCTGCTCTGCCCCACGTTTACCCACTCTGCCATACTTAGTATTTTTATTGATTGGAGGTGCAGAGGAAGTAGGGTAAAAATGGCCTTCTCATTGAACTAACGCTAGAGGGCAAGGCAGCTGTGGCAAGTACCAATGTTTGGAAGACTCAGTGGGGTAGAATGAAAGGCTGTAAGCTGCACTCCATGAATGACTTAGGAAAGGAAGACACAGGGAATGCAGCAAGATTCTTTAACTTTGTAAAAATCATTGTATGGAAGGGGATCTTGTTATCCAGTATCTCTGATGGCTCTGGGTGAGCATGAGGCTCTGTGTGTTGGTATTTTATGCAGGAGTATCTTTATTTTATGTCAGGAAGAGTGTTCTGTGAAAGGATACAATGGAAAGGTGGCCTGCGGAAATCAGAGCACATTGCTGCAGAGGACATACAAATGGGACGGGAACTATCTGCCTTGCCCATCGCTGGCATCTTGTTCTCTGTGTTGCAAGATGACCAGACAAATCCAGCATCCCTTGGCATCAAATGAGGCACCTAGAAGAGATTACTTTACACGATGAGATTGTAGTTATTGCCAATCCCTGTCAAAGAAAACAATCCATTATACAGAAAACATAATTATTTTCTTAGCCTAACACTTTCTCAATGTAGTAGTGCTTTGCTTTAAAAAAGAAAAATATTGACATCAACTTTAAATTATTACATGGGTTCCTATTCATATTGTTATCAGTCTGGATAATTTTTAAAAAGAATGAATCAACTATTTGTGCTTATCTTGAGGATCTATAGGAACAGTTACATTCATCTGTAAGTAAAATTTGTCTTTGTTGTTGCTGATTTGAAGAATACACCTTCATTCTTCTCCTCTGATCACAAACACATCAATCAGTCAATACTATAGACTCTCAAATAAGCAGGACTCAACAGCAGGGTCAGACTAGGAAAAAAAGGGTGGATGTGAACTTTTCCAATGCTTTCATAGCACGTCTAGTCACATACTAATTCATCCCCACATCCAGTTCTTTGGGCATATTTTGATATTTGATACTAGGAACAAAATCATGGTATGTAAAATTCCCCACTATTATGGAATTATACCCATTTATTAAGTTTTTACACTAACCACGTCCTGTACTGATAACTTCAGCATCTTTATTTTATTTATTCCCCACAAAAATCCAATATCGTGGGCAAAACTAGCATTTTTCAACAAAGGGGGTGACTAAGGGTCAGAGAAGTTAAGAAATGTCACAAGTATGACCTAGCAAGAATTCAGACTCATATGTGGTACTTAATCTCATTAGGAGATTATTAGGTAAGGATTTAGCATTATGCTTTGCACGATGTCACTAACTGTTGCTCACGTCTAGTTTTTGTGTTTGATGTTTTTTGGGTGGGGGATGTGGGTGGATGGCAGCAAAAGTGGGTAGAATATAAAGTTCTTTGGCAAATAAAAGGAAATATAGCTCACTTCATCCAAAATTGTTTTGGTGTTGCAGCAGCCTGATGTTGGGAATGGGCTTCAGTCTAAAGTCAGAAAGGCGTGGATTCACATGGCTTTTCCACCAATTCCTGTGCACTGGGATACTTAAATCTGTCCTGAGGGGTCACTGAGCGCAGGAACAGGTGTATAATAGAGCGTAGCTGCCGAGGAGTCGCGGTCCTCTCAGCTGAAGCTGCTCTGGGGAGAGACTGTCGTTTGCCATTCTATGACGACATCTGCCCTCCCACTGCGTACACGGGGCTGGTAGAAACTCTGAGGAGTTTGTGCTTCTACTCCATTCATTGGTTCCTCAGCAGAGCTGTCCTGCTAGTCTAGATCAGCACACACAAATCTTGAAAGCGCTTTCCATAGAGGCATGCTTAAAAGGCCCTGGTGATTTACTTAACCTTGGGAATCACAAGGACCCTAGATAAGCTGTGAGAGTCTGAAGAGAAATGACTGCTTTTGTAAAGGTCAGTCTCGATCTTTACCCATCTTTACCCATTAAAAAAGGAAAAAGGTTCTCCTTTCCTGTAGTGAAAACAGCCTGGCTGCTTCAGGCTGGTGGGTGAGAAGTTATGATGCGTCTGTGCTTCTCTGAGGCGATGGCTGCATGCCTTGGACGTCAGCATCCAAGTGAAAGCGTGGATAAACAAACAAACAGACACATGCCAATGGAAATGATGGTGCTGCCCCTGGAGCTGGGCGTCTTTATCCGATTTGCTTTGTGGAGGGTTGGCAAATTATGATGAGTTTCAGATGCGTTCTATTTGTCTCATGAAGTTTCTAAATACATATTGACATTTTAAGTCACTTATGAAATAATGAATTATTTCATTTCAGTTTTGTTTAGATGTTTTTAAACTAAATGTTCATTTTCTGCTCAGTGTGTTTGAAAAGTCCAGTAGAGAGGGGAGAGTTCAAGTGAAGAAAATCCTTGCCAGTTTGGTTAGGCTCACTGATGACTATAGATTATTAGGCGATTTTAAACTATCACAGCTTTTGTGAACTGCTTAGCCATGGACTTGATTTCCCCAGTCAATTAACTGGCTCTTTAAGATTATTAAAATAATTGATTAATTCTCAGGCATTTTGATATTTCTTTCCCTGTGATCTAACGGATGTAACAGACCAATCATGTATATGCTATTCCAACTCCAGGCAGCCAAGGAGGCTCTTCTTCAGCTCTTCTGGCAAAAGCAAGTATCCTAGAAGAGTACCAAAACCCTTTTTTCAAAAATTTATGTAGTCTTTTACAAATTAATCTCTCATTTCCAAGTAACTTCAAAGTCTGGGGAAAGTTAACAAAATCCACTGATATTTACAATCCTCAACTCTTTGACTTTACATCATATGTGATATTAAGAAGTTGAGATTTTTCCATAATAAAAGTATAAAAGTGTTTTCTTTTAGTTTTGAGGATGAATTTTGGATGTTCATCAGATATTGCATGAAGGTAGAGATTTGAGGAAGACCTTAACTGTGGCAGTGATTCTTATGGGGTCAGGCTTTGCCTGTCACGTGGTCCAGAAGGGCAGCATCACAAGTGTGGTTGCCAGAGCTCCTTGGGATTCGCTTCCACTTCTCTTCAGTGTTGCCTCCCTCCATCAGCTATCCCTAACTCCCATTTTGTCTGTGTTCATTTAAGAAAAGAAAAGACAGACCAAATAATAACTGCAATTGAGACACTTACACATTCACAAAGATTTGAAACACTGTTTCTTAAATCAACCTTTTTGGGTATTAGTCTTTGTCATAAATTTGGTACCTCACTGTTGAGGAAATGGTGCTCACTTCTGCCTTATTACTCCTTAGTTGGGTGGATTTTGTTTTCTCCTGTATCCACTTTAAACTGTAAAAGCTAAGCAGGGCAACTCTGTTTCTTTAGCAACTTGATTATATCTAAAATACCAAAAAAATATATAGCTAAAGACACTATGCAGCACAGAACAATTTCCTTTTTTTAACCAAGTCAGGGCTAGCATAGAACCATTTCATCATGATAGATATTGTTTAGGAGAAAAAATCACGTATTCACCCAAATATATTAATTTATCTTAGTGACCTGACATTTGAAAAATGTGGGACCAGATGAAATAGCTGACTTCATGCTGCAAATAAAGCAAGGAAAACACACAATGGTATTTGAGCAGTCCCCTTTCCTACCTTTGAATGATTATCACAGTTTACTATTGTCTGTGTGATGCTCGCTCCATTCTGGGCTACTATATATGGCCCTGAGCCTATTGTAATTTTACCTTATTTTTTTTTTTAATACCATGACAATATGTGATACATTTAATGTGGTAAATTATTTCAGAGAACTTCCCAAGGGGCTGTTCAGCCATGTTTCTCTGACTTTTCCAATTACTGATGAAGGGCCATCCTCTAAGGCTGCAGATGTTCACTGTGCAATGAGCAGGTGAATCAGAGGGACCAAAGAAGTGTCAGCACTGAGGAGAGTGTGTGCATTTTCTCAGAGTGATCACAGTGATTATCTGCAAAGGATATAACCATTGTCGTCCAGATGCATTAAAGGATGCTGCATAATGAACATTTTAATAACTTAATTTGTAATCACTGCCCCTGGGAATGCATTTTGTCACACAGTTTTTGTGTACTGTATAGGAAAAAAAACATAGTATAGGGACAAATGAATATTGCTTTTTAAAAATAGATCTTTAGTAGAAACTGTTCTTGGATGATCTGAGCACTATTATTATATGGCAATAGTAATTTAGGCACTGAGATAAAAGATATCCCACAGTGCACCTAGTTAAAAACAGAATAATAATCAGATACTTCATCATGTGTGACTCATACATGGACATGAAAACAATAAGAAATGTATATATAAACAGGGTGATTATTAAGAGCAAGGGAAGGAAGGAATATGAGGGACAACTAAAGAGAGTATTTGTTTTTATTTTTCTAATTGCATATAAATGAGAACAAGATTAAAAGGCATGTACAGCTCTTACTCCAAAAGCTATTGTGCTCGTAATGCATTATGGAAAAAAAATCTTGGTAACAATTTTTCCTTTTCAAATTATCCAACTTTCAGTATGTAAGTAAATATTAGATTTTTCTTAGATGCTTGAAATCAGGACCATGCTGCAATTTCAGCCTGGAGTTGTTTCTTCTAAGTAGCTTATGGAACATTCATTGTTTCTCTTATAATGCAGTAGGCTCTAAGTCAGATAATTACAAAACACCAATTTTATCAAATATGGTGTTTGATCTCTTTGTTGCTGAACAACAGAGCTTTTTATATGGGATTATAAACACAGTATTTTATTTATATGTGCTTCTTTATGGGTAATTATGGGTCTGAAAAGTAAAAAACAGCAGTTTAATTACTCCATTGCTTGTAGTGTGGATATGTTTCCTTAATCTGGCCACTTAAGGAAAGAAGCAACCATTCATCTCTGAACCCTTTCCAGAGAAGCAGTTTTAAAAAATACAATGTTGTTTTCCAAATTTAGAAGACTTTAGAAAAATATATCACTCGTTTTGCTGATCGGCTTATGAATTTTAGGAAAGTGAGAAGATACTATACCATATTGTGGACCAAAATCAAACAGGTTGAAAGAGAGAAGACTCCACTTAACAGAAAAATGCAAGAGAGACTAATTGACAGCAGAGTAGAAACTTTTTGATAAATACAACCATTGAAATGAAAGCCATGAATTTTTTTTTCTTAAAGATCTTATTCAGATTACTAACAGGATGTTCAGAGCATTAAAATTTATTATAATATCTGAAAAATCACCCAGAAAGTTCAGATAGTTCCAAAAATTCAAATCACCCACAGGTAAATGTTTTAAAATATTACTTTCCAAATATCATTCACTATTATTTCTCACTGTGGACTGAGCCAGAGTGTTAACAACAGAAAAAGGAAGCTGAACCCCTAAGGGCTGTTCTGGGACTTTCTGTGTGTTACAGAAACAAGTGTAAATCAGCCCCGAGAATGCTTTTGTCATCTGATTTGACAATAGTTTGATGTCAGTCAATAACCCAAATAAGGGGAGAATAATTGATCTGAATCTTCTTTCTTTGTAAATATAAAGGATTTAACCAAATTTTACTTTTTAATTTTAATTTGGTTAATGGATAGGCAGCAAAATTATGCCCAGTGCTGGAGGGCAGTTTTCCTCTCTGTTAAGATCATAGTTGTTAATAACTAGCACTTACTGTTGGTGCCAGACCAATTTACTTAATTCGGTGAAGTAGGTATGATAATTATCCCCATTTTTCAGATAAAAAGAAAAAGCCTAAGGCACAGGACTCTTAACTAAAGCTCTTAACTTAATTAACACCATTTAATATTTGTTTCCTATCACATTGCTGTGGTATAGAAGCAGTCCTGATTTTCAAAGATTACAGATTATTGAAAAGGAAGAAAATTAGAGATCACTCAAAATACTAGCTTGAAGTCAATTTCTAGTAACATGTGGATGATTTTCATGATAAACCTATAAAATTAATTCCACGCACACATACACACATACACACACACACACGTTTCTCCTATTAGATTTTGTGAATACTCTTAAAACTAGGAGTTATGTCTTATTTATTTTTTTGCCTAATCACTTGTAAAGAAGGAAGAGAGAGAAAAGGAACAATGAGCTTTTAATGGTTGTGAAACATGGTGGTGGATTCACTGATACCCCTTCAGTTGAGAGGGTGGAAGAGTGCCCTCCTTCTGGGCCTGGGAATTCAAAAGACTGGGACAGAAATGATGCTCTGTGACTCCCAAGGCAGGTGATCACAGGCCACGCAGTTTCGGCCCTGTTCGCTGGTACTTGTATTCTTGGAGTTTTGTGCTTCCAGGTAAGACACGTGAGATACCCATGACCACCATATGTAAGGAAGCCCAGGCCACATAGAGAGGCCATGGGTAGGCTTTCTTACAGACTGTCTCAGTTGAGCCCAGGCTCTGAGTTGTCCCAGATCAGGTTCCAGACATGTGAGTGAAGCTTTCAGATGAGTCCCAAGCCCAACCATTAAGTCACCCTGAGCTCCTCAAATCTTCTGAAAGTACCAGATACATTAGAGGAGAGAACAGCCTCCCTATTAGGAAATGTCTTTTCCTGATCCACAATATCCTGGAGTGTAACAAAATGGCTATTGTTTTAAACTACATTTTTGGGTGGTTTGTTATGTACAACAATAGATAACTAGGACAGTGTTCAACAGTAGTTTGTGGAATGATGTTCCATTATATGAGTGTTTCCATTGCATAAAACTAATAAAAGTTGAAATAAAAGAAACCTCGTATGTTTGGAATTCTTTGCCTCTCTGGTTAGCAATGCTTTTAAGTAGTTTCTTGAGGCTGTTATTACACATTTTTTTCCTGCCAGTTCATTTAATTCATTTAACATCAAATATTCATATATTTACTCTTGTGCACAATTCATCATCTGAGGAATTATGAGATAGATGATGTTAAGATTCAAGCCTATGAGCAGATTGTATACAAGTGAAAAGGTAACAGTTTGCGGCTGCATTTGAGCAGTGCTATAGAGAGATATAGCACAGTCCTCTGGGAATTTAGGAGAGGCTTCTTTCATTAGATTTCACTAATAGCTATCAAATAACATGGAAATTAATATAACTGTCCAAATAGTTAAAGCATCAAAATTTATCTGCTGAAATTTTTGAGGGAAAAGTAATTTTAAAGCTGTGTTATTTGGGATATTCAGTTGAAATCCTTATATTTTTAGATTTTTAAAATTAAGAAACCTTCGTGAACTAGTCCTCTTGAAATTGAATAATTTACTGTGCATTTGTAACATTAAGCATTTTCAAGTGGGCAATTATGATATTCCCTCTTAATCACTGAGTTTTTACTGTTCTTTAGGAGGTACATTCTCGTGCATATGTTAAATTCATCACCTCTTTGATCATGTACCTCTTAGCTATATCTTTGGAATATTGTAAATATCGTTTGCACAAATTTGCACATTCAATTTACCTGAATTATTTTGGGAAGAATAAGAAGCTAATATTCATAGAAATCACAAAAGAAAACGGGGTAGGGTACAATCAGGAGCAAGTGGCATTATCTAATAGTTGGATAGAATATGCAGAGACGAACAATCATCACGAAGGAAAGCACCAACCAGTTTTCTAAGAGATTTACTCAGCTTTTTCTTCAGCAGATTGGTTGCCATTTTTCATGGGTAATTTAAAAAATGAGATCATTTATGGTTTAATTTTGAAGTGTAGTTAGAAGTGAAGCACTTTGAATTTATTTTTCTTGCTTTGCAACAAAAAAAAGGAGTAGTGAATTCCATTGTATTTGTTATCTATTGCTGTGTAACAAATTACCGCAAATGCAGAGATTTAAAGCAATGCATGGTTATTGTCTCACAGTATCTGTGGGTCAGAAGTCCAGTGCTTAGATATGTCCTCAGCAAGGCCACAGTCAAGGTGTGGGCCAGTATAGGGTCTCCCCCGACACTGTACTAGGAAAAGGTCAGTCTCTAAGTCCAAGTGGTTGTTGGCAGGATTTGTGCCTTGCAGATGTTCTGCCTGTCTGGATGCTGTCCTTGGTTCTTTGCCATGTGGCGCTTTCACAATGTGGCAGCTTGCTACTTTAAAGTCATAAGAGGGAATGTTTCTCAGCAAGACAGATGTTACAATCTGAATGTGATGTCATCACAAAAATAACACCCCTCTTTACTTTATTGTATTTGCTATTAGTAAGTCCAATGCAAGAGAACCTACACTGGAATATAAAGACTAGGAGCATGAATCTGGGGTCACCTTAGAGATTATTTGCACATCCATTACTTTTACAACTCCCTCAGATACATTACTCTTTAGATACCAGAGACAGTTTCATATATTTTTAAATCATTTTAGGCAAGATACATGTTTATTTTTGGTTTATGCTGTTATCTGATAAATATTTAACTATAAATATTGGAGACCATCAGCATTATTAAGTACAAGTATGTTTTACTGCAGAAACATAGGTAAATAAAAATTTATTAGGCATGATTCTGCATAGGGAAAATGAAATTTTAATTAAAGAAATTGGAAATGGTCACTTTCAAGCCTTCTTATTTCTTCCAAAATTGTTTCTGTATAAAATTAAATTCTAAAGTTTGCCTTGAAATATTTTTAAAAATTTAAGAAATTTGCTCTGATTATGAAATAATAAATGTTACATAATTGCTTTAAAAGAAAATCTGTTTCCTAAGATGTATTTTAGGGTAAGTTAATGAATCTTTAGAACCTGTAGTTTCTAAGTGGTGACTTAAAATTCTCATAATAAGCTTGACTTATTTAGACCTATACAGTAATTGCATATGCTTCTTTAGTCATGCATATATATCTTATTTATCTGGGATGCTGCCTGTAATGCTAAGTAAGTTCAGATTAAAGGTTTCAGCAGTGGGACTTGGTGTAAGCATGAAAGCACTTGAGGGCTACTGCCTTAATGAACACAGGTCTGAAAACTCTCTCTCTTCAAACTCTTCTGACCCTACTAGAAGAATGCTCTGTTTTCACCAATTCAGAGTGCCAGATTTTCTTTTAGGAGCTGCATCTTTAAGTCTTTAGTCTTTGATCTTCATTAAAGCAATTGCTTAGTATTAGAAATGGGAAGCACAGTAGGTAAATAATATTCCAATTTCTGGATTCATGCTCACTGAGGAACTGGTATGGTTCTGTAGGGAGAAGGAATAAACCAGACTGGGCCTTAGGCAGGCAGGGTAAGGCTAAGGTTCACCACTGTCCTGCCCACCTCAACTTCCAGCCGTTCTTTGTCATCAAGGAGCTCTAGTCCACAGCGCAGACTGGGCCTTCTGGTTGTTTAAGGAAGCTGAAATAGATCACTGAAATACATCATTACTATTTGAGGAATGACTCGAAGAATATGCCGCCCAGTGGCACCATCTGGGTATTCAACAGAGAAAATGGATCTAGCAATCCTTCATTTGGAGAGGGGTCATGCAAAAGTGATAAAAGAAACGAGTGCCAAATTAAGAATTTAAAAAATATATCTGGACTTTCCATTTACCATAAATGGAATCATCTTCCTGGACATTCTGAACTAACTCTTCAGCTATGTGTATATTCTTTTTTTCCTATGATAATCACTGACTAGAATTAATGTCTTATGTACAATTAGCCCCAGATCTCTATTACTGAACCTTGCACTACATTTGGTACATAATCACTCACTAAATATTTGTTGAACAAATATTATTCTTTTGGAGAAAATCTACTTCTACTTCTATAAACATAGAACCAAGTCGGGTAGCCATATCTGCTGTGACCCCCGGGAACACTTGGCCATACACCACCCTCTGTGGAAATCAGGCATAAACCCGCTGCAGCCTTTTTATGCGTGGTTTTTAAATGAAGCCATGCTCGATCACAATGTCAAAATCTTGTTTGAATTAGGGAAAAAAAGAAGTGAAACAAACCCATCTCTTCATTTCAAAGTATATTCATTCTACTGTCAAACTATCAGTAGTTGTTGGCTTTCTTCAAATCAAAGCATGATTCATATAATTACTGTATTATGATTAACTTTACTAAAGGACTGAAGGTATTTTAATGGTTTGTGATGAATGAAAAGAAGATGAAGTACGAAGAGCTAGCTTGCAGTTAGAACTGCTAAATACTGAATTCAGTGATAGTTATTGTTGAATATTCTTTTAATAATATTGAATTCAGAGGCAAGACATTTTGTTCCTTAAAACCCCATTGAAGCATATTTTAAGAATGACCTACATAATAATGAATTTTCAAATTCTTATTAACGTCCTATAAAAAAAAAAACCCTGGCATAATGACTTGGCTTTTCAGTTTAGATTCTGGTCTTTTCATAAGAATTTCTTGTATAGTTTATTTTATTTTGTGTTTACTTACAACTTGCTACTCAACATAGCATACTGTACTTACTTCCAGTCATAAATATTAGAGGAGGGAATTTTAAGATATTCTAAATAACTACTTTTAGAACTCTTCAAAAAGGAGGTTCCTTTAGAAATTTGATAAGGGGAGAGTGAGCATTAATATCCATTATTCACCAATGTATATCAGTTTAATTAGGCAGAAAGTACATACTAAGCATGTTTTGGTGTTTCAGTACTCCAGTGGAAAATAAGCAACATTCATTTACACTGTATGTTTTAGATACATCTGGATACAATGTCTCTTTAGAAGCAATAGCATGTGATGTTAAAGGCAATGTCTGCTTTATAAAATAGGGTTTTTTGATCACCAGTTAACATGCAGCTTCTCTCCAGGCATCTTCCCAGTGCTGTTAAGTTTATACTCAATTTATTTTTTTGCTGGATTGCATTCACAGGTGGCTCTTGTTCCTACCTGTTCTCCTTAGCGGGTTTTGGTCTGTTTGGCTTTGTCCCAAGAAGGCAGCACAGAGGTCTTCCACATGGACATTACAAGTTTTAGGATGTATCTGATGGAAAACAAAGATACAATCTGATGTATCTTTGGAAAGCCTCCTCAGAGCCTGAAGCCAGCGAGGGAATGTGTGGGTGAGGGCGGGGACGCACTCTGGATTCCCTGCTGCCCAGATCAACAGCATCGACGTGACGGGAGAGCTTGTTAGAAATAGAGTCTTTCACCCGCATCCCTGAATCAGAATCTGCATTTTAGTAAGATCCCCAGCTGATTCATGTGCACGTTGACAAGAGTCACAGAACTGATGGAGGGAACACTGGAGGCAGGTGAGGGAGCAGGGATAGGCTGTGGGCTCCAAGAAATGCGTTCACTGGGGGACACAGCTGAGCAGGCATCAAAGAGCTGGTCCCTTGTAGGCCAGTAGCAGAAAGGGATTGTTCTTGAGTTGTTTTGTCAGTTTATCCCAAAGCATGCATTCTTTGTATTATTTTAATTAAGGGATAAAGTCATGTGGAAATTCTAGGTACAGAGATCATTGTTTGGTGGGAGTTCAGCTGTTTTCTGAGATGGGGCTTATAATTATGGGGTGATCCCCTCTGGTTTTGAGTACTATACTAAAGTCCCTGCCCTAGATCATTCTGGGAGCAGTCTTGGCTTGAAAAACCTTAAATTATTCTGCCAGCCATAAAGAACATGGCTTGTGCCCATCTACTCTAAGAAAGGTGTTTTTCTTAAGGGCTTTCACTCAGATTTGATGTGCAGCACTTCCGTGTAGGCATCCATGTCCAGTGCTGCAGGTCAAGCTGTGGCCACCCTAATGGATGCTCCCTGTTTAATTTCAGCTGTCAAACAAAATAGATTGCAATCTGAGGAATACAAGAGTCAGCATGTAAAAGCACCAGTCAGTCTTCCTGAATTTGGCCATACTTACTAGTTGCCTACTGCAAAGATAATTATTTGCTTGATATTATATATATTGTACCAAAAATCTGTTCAGTTTACTTTTGGTACAAAGTTACCTTCTGTAAATTTAGTTTATTTACATTTCATAAATCCATCTGGCACCTTTTGTATCATTCCTAATACATTAAAGATACTACTTTCCATTAGACTCTGTACTTAATGCATGACCTATCAGAAGTGAATAAACTGAAGAGGATAGAAACTTGCGCATAATAATGAAGAAAGTAAATCCAATATCCACAGTTAAGAATTTATTTTAAAAGTTACTGAATTTTTACTTTTCAACTGTAGCTTTCTGGGCATTTTGTTTTCAGTTCATTCACTTAGAAAACATTCTTTAAATTTAGCCTATGAGATGATAAAAATTTTTTCTTCTTTCTTTTTCTTTTTTCTTTTACTTGATGTTATTTGAGAAATATATCTAATCCACTTAGACATATGACTTCTCCTCTCCATGATCTGAAATGTTAACTGTTACCATAATTTTATTTCAGTGTCAGAAGCCCCATTTGTTTAAAGAATCATCCATAATTTATTGAAGTATTCAAGCTCTGTTGAGTTCTTTGAATAAATGTCCACGTTTTAGATGCAGAATCTCCAAAAAATATTCATACTTAAACTGAGAGATTATTAGTTTATCATGACAATAATGTGAAAGATGTAGCATGTATATTTTTCCATTTTAACTTAGGGCTTCCTACAATCGTTTTTCCATTTTAACTTAGGGCTGGCTTCCTACAATGGTTTGGAGTATTTTAGGCTCACTGAACATATGTGCTTAATTTTCAGTGTAGGAATCTGATAGATGATGAATCACGTTCTGGTCTGGGACTGGGCCAGACCACAATGTCTGGTGAGGACTTGGGGCTTGGACTTGGATCAAGGTAGCTTTTACTATCTGGTGTCAGAAAACAAGATATAAATAGAGTAGAGGCACAAGGGAATGGTTAAGACAGTTGATTTTTTGTATGCCCCCCTGTAGATACAAATGAGGTGTGTAGAGACACCTCCATTCACCTGTAGGCTTTCTACCTTTTCTACTTCCAGCCACATCAGTGCAGAAATAATTTGTACCCCTGTGAACTCCTTTATAAGCAGGATATTCTGAGCCTTGAAGTGCAACTTGTTTCCAGCACTAGCACCACCTCTCCTCACCTGCCTCAGGCTTTGGCCTCAGAGATTTCCATTTCCACCCACTTGGGGCTTTCCATGAGCAGGCCTGGCCACAGCCTACTGCTAGCATAATATTAATTTCATGTATCAAGGAGATTAGTAATACAATTCAGAGCTATTATGTGGGAAAAATAGAGTTAAATCAGTCAAATGAGGCTCAGAATAAGTTACAAAATTAGAAAATTACATGCATATGGGCAATTATTCAGGCATTTAAAAAAACACTAAGTAGAAGTTGAAAAATATCAAAGCTTTCATTTTTAGACTAAGTTTCAGAAATTACATAATTTCACAAAATTGCCACTTTTGGAATCTCAAAGTATTATTACATTTTTGTCTTAAATGTAAAATAGTCCTTCAAAAGTTAGGTGAGAGTGAGAATTCCTTAGTTACAATGGGTCACCCCATCCTTTATTTTGCAGGGGAAGTTACAGGTGCTTAGCTATGTTTTACCTGAAGGTGTTTTAGAGCAGCACTGCTCAACAGGACCTTTCACAACAATAGAAACATTTGATATCGTGACTGTCCAAGAAGTAGCCACTTGCCACATGTGGCCACTGAGCACTTGGAATGTGACTGGTAAAATTGAGGGGTTGTCTTCAGTTTTATTTAAATTTAGTTCAAAATTTAATTTAAATATCCACATGTGGCTAGCGGCTACCATGTTGATCAGCACAATTCTAGAGAATAATCATGATTTCACAAATATCTGTTGACTGAATGGCTTTTTATATCTCTAGGGCAGTATTCAGGGTAATTTGTATAAGTCCTCTACTCAGTTAATGATGAATAATGTGAGGTGTAAGTAAAATACACTGTGTGCCAGCCCTTAAGAAAAAGCCATTTTATTCACATGAAAGTCAGAATGTCTAACCTTCAATAAGCAGATTTCAGGGGATTGCCAATTCTTTGATAAAGCCAAATGAATTTGCTCCATACTCATAAGATCAATATTATAAGACCCACAATTATGTTCTTGCTCATTGCACCATAAACAGGAGACTTGACCACGGGTCAGATGAGCTTTAAGGAGCTCCGGTCACATAGCAATAATTCCAGTGGCAGCACAACAATCATAGGGACGATTCTCTAAGGGTCTCTGAGCTCCATAGTCAGGTTGTCTACATTCAGAGTTTGTCTTGGCAGTTCACAAGTAGTGTGACCTTGAGCCATTTACTTAATTAACTTCTCTGACTCAAGTTTCTACAAATAATAGCACTTAATTTTCTGGGGTTGTTACAAAGAATTAAATAAATCCAGATTACTAAAGCACTTAGAGCAGTGTCTGGCACATTGTTAGTGCCATCAAACTATTTGTTAGATAATTTATACTTGGTATGTAAATCATAGCATCAGGCTCTCAGTCACCATGGATGGTCCCCTAAATGTTGTTAAATATATTTCTATGACCTAGGCAAGTGTCAGTGGCTGGATGAAGTGTGCAAGGCCCAGGGAGCCTGAGACTTCCTTGGCTTGTCCACGCATTTCAGGGTGATGCTTTGATTGAGGAGGACACTCAGATGCTGGTTGGGACACGGGGGAGCGCTCCAGTGATAGCTAAAGAAAAGGCTGGGCTTGAATATCATACTGGCAGATGTCTTCTTCCCAGAGACTTGCCAAGATGGGATTGAATCACTGTCAAGTTTTCCCATAGAGTGTGCTGGGGAATGACTAATTCCATAGGAGGCCAAGAGATGTTGAAAGACAAAGGATTTTGTGCTCAAGTATGTCTGAGAATCAGTAAGTTTAAAAAGTTAATTGAATTATTTATGGCAGATCTGCTCAGAATCTTTCGTTATCATGGTGCTTTGTGTATCTTCAAACTTAATCATGAAAACTTTTTTTAAGGCGTATTGTGAGGGACTTATGTCCAGTACAATTTGAAACACTCTAAAATAAACAACACTAAAGAGAACTTAAACAAGTGCTCTTATTTGTTGATAAATACACACATTTCTATGTTTAATCTTTAAATATAATATACTTTTAATCTACATATTTTGTTTTGAAAGCAGTTCTAATGTTTGCATCATAATGATTGCCACCACATAATGTATTTTAAAAAGGCAATGTGCCAGGTGTCTGTAGTAGACACATTATTTCTTTGTGACTTTGCACAAGTAATATGATCTCTCTCAGTTTTGATTTTACCTATAAACTAGGCTTACTTCCTTTGCACGTCAGTAAATGATGAACTAGATAACTGTTTCTTTCAATTCTGATATATATGAGTGAATGAATTTTAGATCACATTTACTTTAATGATATATTGGGTATTTTAAAGAGAAACAATTATCTATGGCTTGTCTTATCCTACTAAGAAGCCAAATTGGCTAAAAAGTTTCAAAATGAAATCAAAGTTCTAAAAAATGATCATGTATGTATTAAAAGAATATTGTATTTCATCAAGTTATAAATAAGACAGATTTCATAAATATAAGAAGTATTATTTTCATTTAAAAAATATAACCATTAATATATTTATGTACATCTTATAAAATGAGATAAATTTATATACAGATGCATATTTTTTACATACTTTTGTGAAAAGCATTCTTTTGCAAGAATATTTGAGATTTCAGTGATCCTTCAAGCATGCAGGAGATATTATAAAAAGTAAAACATACAATTGACTTCTTTCCCAGCACTTACTCAAACAATATGCTTTCCCCATGGCAGTGTAAAAACAGTCTTTGTGAAATGTGGTGTGAAAAAAACAATACAAAGCAAAGTTAAACAAAAAACCGGAAACGTTTTAATTTTTTCTAGTTTGGGTTTTTAAAAATTTTTAGCAGATATTCCGGCCTTTCTTTTGCATTTCTGTTTTGCATGGGCAATACAAGCCCTGAATTATTTTCATAGAAAAGAATCAAGAACTAGTAAAAGAGAGGACGATCATGACCTGTAATCTTTATATACACCATTTCCACTAGGGAATTCCCTTTTTTCCCCCCTCAAAATGTTTAATATTATTGTTACTTTTCTATTTAAGTGAAAATGCCCCTGACCAGCACATCCTTATGTCATCAACCGTGCTAAGTGGTGGTCTTTGCCATTGACCAGCTTTTTCCCCTTGGGGACGGTACCCTGAGGGCATGCTAACCAAAGCTCTCACCCCATGGCAAGCCTCTTGGGCAGTAGTTTTGGCAGTGACAGATGGAGGTTCAGACATTCCCAGATTGCTTTGACCCTCACTGGCTTGTAAAACCTAAAGTGCTGTTAAAATTTTATTTGAAATCTGCTTAATTGTGATTACATAATTTAACCAATATTTGTTAACCAGCTTCTATATGCAGCACATGTAGGGAAGGTGCCCTTAACATTCACTCCATTCATGTTTGTTGAATGTATGAATGAATAAACACAGATGGCCCCTGTCCCCCAAGAGCATATAATTTAATGGGAGAAACAGAGTTGTTTAAAACTATTTGTATTTCAAGCTAGGATGGTGTAAATCACTAGGAAAAGGTCAAGTTCAACAAGGATGGATTAGGAAAGGTTTTATTTAGGAAGTGGTTTTAAATTGAACCATAAAGATGAGTAGGGACATAAATTCCAGAACAATAGTCATCTTCTCTTTACCGTTTTCTAATCGAGCCCTGATATCCTGAATTCACTTAGAGTTCAGTGGAGCCTTGTGCCCATGTGCTAGCCATTAAATGTATTCAGACACTCAGTGTTGTCCTTCAGTGGGGTCATCGTAAAAGGAAAGGGCAATCCTTTTCCTTTCCTGTCTCCAGCTTGCTGCCTGGAGTGCAAGTGTGTTGTCCCCCACGTCCGGCAGGCATCTGGAACCCTGACAAGAAAGGTTCTTACCCCAAGGTTGTTACTGGTCAGCCAGGGGACCTGATGAGTACTTGGAGCTGTTAAACCAATGTGGACCCCAAGCCCCCAGTGCCTAACTTCTTCCTTTTAACATGAGAAATGAACTACCTGCTTGAAGCCATTATTACTTGGGATCTTACCATTCATTACATGCCGCTTGCATGAAAAAGTGAGTAAAAAATATATATATGGCAGTGACATTGCTAAAGAGGTTTATCATCTCATTTCTTTTAGTTTCTTTATACTTACATCTTAGGATATTTGTAGGATCAATTTGTAGAACTCATTTTATCTACACAAGAATATAGGAATCTGTGTATCTATGTAACCATAGTATCTATGTATTTGTAGCATATTTGTTTTTGTGTCTTTGTATATAGGGAGGGGGATACAAATTTAAATGCAAACTGAATATGATACACTATTATAGCATTTCACCATGTTAAATTATGCACAGAATAGCCTTATACACATAAGATACTAAAAATAATAGCCTTTTCACCATCTTTATTTTCTCCACTTATTCTTCGTTTTCAAAATTTCTTCCCTGCCTTCCAAATGTTTTATGGGTCATGAACATCCCTTATCTAAAATATAAACAATATTTAAAAGATATTTTTGTCTTAAACCTGTGCACATTTTTACATTGTGGACCCACAACTGGGATGCCAACAGTGCAGTTTTCTGGCTGCACAACCTTGGGCAAGTTTCTTAAAACTTTCTCGCCGTTAGTTTCCTCATGGGTAAAATGGGGAATAATAGAATTTACCTCAGAGACTGAATTATAATATATAGAAAGTGCTCATATGGTGCTTGTCACTAATAAACACTATCAAATGATCAGCAATTACAAAATAGTGATCCTTTTGTGATAAGCCATAGAGTTTAGATTGTATCCATCTATAAAGTAACATGCTTTAAACTGGAAGCAGAAGTATATTAAATGAAACTGGGATTTTAGGTAGGTTGAAGTGATTGGGGTATGGAAGCTAGGATGAAACAGGGATAAGGCAGCGATGTTAGAGCACCATTTAAATAGCAGCTAAGGTCTTACACAAGGTAACTGGAATGAGAGCAGTAAGCCCTATGTACGGCATAAGGATTGTTCTAAGCACTAAACTAACTGATATCCACCTTTTACCAACAGTCTTGTTACAGCTCAGATATTTCTCCCTCGAGGACGGCAATTACTAACTTCCTTTGGGATTGTCATGACTCCTCACTCTGAGAGGCTGAGACCCAGATTCGAACAGCAGAAGCTGAATCTGAATTCTCAGCCACAGATAAGGCACCTGCAGGTTCGCGTGGGGGAAGCATCTGGCACACTGTCTTTCTGCAAGGCAATGCTGTTCATTCTCTCCTTGCTAGAACATAATAATTACTCACCAGTGAAATGTGATAGAAGAGGATTTGTTTTTGTATAATGACTTTCATACTCAAAACATCCCCAAACTCCTTGCAGGTGAGTGATTGAAGAGCTCCGTCACCCTCCCACCTTCTCAGGAATAACTGAAACCTCGAAAAGCATGTTTTTTTTTTTCTCAAAGCCAAGTGAGATCACAAGGGGGGAGACTACAGTGGAGGTGTGTTTGGCATGAATTTAAACAATAGCTTGAATAAGAAAGATCTCTAAAGCACTTTTTACACTCCTCCTTTCTTCATTGTTTCTGCCAAGACCTCTTTAATCAATGATCTAGCCTGGCTGCATATTCATGCAAGCCTGCTTCCCACCATTAGCTGTTATGTGCAAGGCAATTTGAAATGCCTTTAAGAAATGTGTCCCCAGGTCCCCTTTGGATAGGAGAAGCAAAATGATTTCCAAATGTGGGATGCTCTGTACAGTGTAAGCAATTGCAGAGAAAAAATACTAAAGCTGACAAGGAAACATAAAACATTTAATGTCATTTTTCTTATTGCTTACTGAAAAAGCAGTCCATAGCTGGGCTTCTTATATTGTGCGTGTGAAATCACCTGGGGATCCCTTAAAATGCAGATTCTGGTTCTGTAAGTGGGGTAGGGCCTGAGCATGCATTCTGAGTACACTCACCACCTTTTCTGTTGGGTCTTGTGCTTGCTTTACTGAGCTTCCAGCATTTGGAAGTTCAACCTAAACAGAAGTCACTGGTGCTTCTGTTCATGTTTGGAGTACCTAATATAAACACCAAGCCGGAGCCCATTTCCAAAGCATCATGGTTTAACGTGAGGATTTGGACCTATTGTTTCTGAAACATCTGGCAAGTCTAATGAGGGTGCCCCCTTCTGAGTCAGTTATGACTGCTGTGTTACAGAGATGCCTCTGTGAAATGATCTTTGAGAGCTTCAGACTATCTTTTTTTTTTTTGTTGCAAGTATTGGTAAAATATCGTTTCCACTCATCATCCTCACCAGATGTCTTTTTGAAAACCCAGTGGGACTGCAGCTGATTCTTGGAGAGTCTGTGCCACTGGGGGGTGCTCGGTGCCCCAGCCCCTCCCTGGTCTGTCCGTTCAGGTGTATGCTTGAGCTTTCAGACCTGTGTCCTCAGGTCTCGCCACGGTTTGTAGGACCCATTCTAGACATCATCCTCTGTACTTGCAGAACTCACTCCAGTTCCCTCTGAGAGGTACATGACTGTGGAAACTTGCGAAGGTGCATTTGGTGGTGGGAGGAAAAAGCCCTTCATTGCCAGAAACATACCCACATATTCTTAATTTACTAAACAGAACCTTGAAGCTCTGAGAGTGTATCTGCTGTTCTTTACCTTATCCTTTCTGGCCCAGTCTCCTCAGTGTTTTACGATAGATTGTCTTTGAGACTGATGAGCTTATAAAAAGGGTTGTGAATAACATCCACTAGTATTAGTAACATTCATAGGCTTTATCATTGACAAAGCTTTTCATATGAAATGTCCCAACAAGAATGTAGGGCAGCCCATAGAAGTTCTGAAGCCAGGTCAGTGTCTTCACTGCTGGAAGACTGTTGTTAAAAACCCTTCAAATATAAGTAGTATTTAACTCAGAATATTATGTAATCCTGATTTTCTTCTTTTATTTGTTACAGTATATTTCTACTATTTTCCTAATTAAAACCATAATTAATTGTTTTTTAATTCCATTTCATGAGTAAAAGGGCTAATCCATTTTTCAGAGAGAAATTTCTCCCTCTTGATTCTGTCCTTATGGGCATATTTAACAAAATGATATGGAAGTGTTCATATTCAACTACCTTTATTTCCAGGTATATTATACTCTTCTAAGTGTTTCTTGTATCAAACACAAATAATTTAAGATAGTTTTGCAAGCAAAGTGTTTCCTACAGTTTACATAAAATTGCTTCTGTATGTGCTTAACGTCAGGCTGGCTCCCTGCCACTTCCTGGGTTAGAGTCGTGGTCATTAAAACAAGAAAGTAAGGCACATGGCCTGGGGGAGAGTGAGAATCACCAAATGCTGCCTTTTTTTCATTACTGTTGTTGTTGCACATATTTTACATCACATATTGTTTCTATACTTCAAAAATGTTGATAACAAGCCAAGTCCTGAGTCCCTGGTGTGTCTGTTCATCTTGTACCTGCTCGTAACTTTGCTTGAATGGACTGACTGTACCATTTTATGCTTTCCAAGGCCTCAAAATCAATGTCACAAAAGACTCAGTGACAAATGTCCCTGGTTCCCTTATTCTTAGGGCAGAATTAGCTGAGGGAAGGGACAGTCCCAAAGTCGGGGTTTAGTCCTCCTGTTTTTGTGGGAGTGAGGGGGTAGATAAAATGGCCCTTTTTGGCAATGAAGACAAGTTATGCTCATTTGTAAGATCTTTCACAGCCCAGAAAGTGAGGAGGAGAAAGGTGGGTAAATCTGTCCAATGTTTGGGGGGAAGATACTAACGAACAGTAAATAAATTTTTAAGGGTTTTTATTTGCTGTGTATCTAACAATAGAAAAATGTTTCTGTAAGGCTTTTACATGTGAAATTGGTCTCTCATGTACTTGGGGTCCACCATGTTTAACCTGACATTATGCCCTGACAACCGTCTGGTAAATAAATACCAGGCTACATCAAAAGAAAAAAATAAGTACCTAACTACTAGTAACCTGCTATCAAACATCATGGATGAAATGTGCTCCTCTATTGCCATAAATAAAGAAGGAAATGGAAGGAGCTGCCATGTATGTGGCTGCTGTGCTCCAAGATCAGTCCTTAAGCACTAGGTTTCTAACCTGCCACCTGTAGGTTATCTTCTCTTTCTTCCTTGGTGCCGCGCACTGTCACAGAAACCTGGGATTTGTTTGGTGTACTTGTCTCGTTTCCTTAGGAACCTTTCCGAGTGATTCGTTACACAGGAAATTATCATCCCACAGTTAGGAAAGTAATGTTACAGATGAATAATGTTTTGACAGAATTTTCAAAGTTAAATTGCATACTATACCTTTGCAGAATTGAAATATCTTAATGTATATCTTCCTGAGAGAGTTATCTTTATCATCCAAGTAGGGGATATGAGGATGAAAAATGATTCCACTGTTCTTATAAAAAAATTGGAGAGTAGAGCTTTTCTCCAGGCAAATGATCCAGCTGCCTGGGGTAACATTTAGACACAAGATTCAGCATCTTCTTAATTAATCTCATTAATTGTTTACCCAGTTATTGCATCATTAATTGCTACCCTTGTTGGGCCAGTACCCTGATGACTACCATCTCATAGCTTGGCTGAGAACTAGGGGATGAATCATTGCATTTTGCCCCCCACCCCCACCCCAGGCTCTTGATATCAATGGTATGAGTTTTACTGTTATTCAAAAAATGTAAAAAAAAATCAGTCTCATGTTCTCTGGCTCAAATATAAATCAAAGCTGGTCTAATTTAGTATTATATTATACATTTTTCCTCAGTTTCCAAAGTTACTGTCTATGCTAGGTGCATTCTTTAAATGGCATTACTTTAAGTAATTATGTAGAATGGCATTATTAATAGACAGCTTATGTTAACTATGCAAAATACTGCATATTTAAACATTATTATGAAAAGAAAGTAAAGTGTGTTCTGGAACAATACCTTTCCCTAGGAAGCATTTGATAATGAGGAGGTCAAAAACCTTGGTTTCTGTTATATTTTTTCTTCTTGTGGTAAGAACACTTGAGTTGAGATCTGCCCGCTGAACACAATTTTAAGTGCCCAGTATGGGTTGTTCAGTGTAGACGCTATGTTGTGTGCAGCCCTCCAGAACTCACTCACCTTGTGTAACTGAAACTTATGCCCCCTAAACAGAAACTCCATTTTCTCCTCTCCCCAGCCTGTGGTAACCGACCTTTCTCCTTTGTTTGTATGAGTCTGTATGAGACATATCTCATTCTTGATGAGAAATTAAGTAGAGTCTTGCGGTATTTATGCTTCTGTCTCCAGCTTATTTCACTGAGCAGAATGCCCTCCAGGCCCATCCTTGTTACATGTGGCGCGATTCCCTTCTCTAGGGCCGAGTAACAGTCCACTGTGTACCTGGACCACATTTTCGTCATCCACTCACCCATGAGTGGACATTTGGGTTACAGAAATCTTGGCTTTCATTTTGACACTTTCACTAACAGGTTGAGAAATTTTTGCCACGTTATTTAACCTTGTGGTCCTCCATGGCATTGCTACATCAAGTATATGTTATTTTTACCATCTTTCTATTGTCGAGAATTGTGGAGGTGAGCAGTGACCATCGAACATGAGGCAAAAATAAAGTTAAACATGCACACAAAAAAGTTAAATAAATTCAGCAGTTCATCATGATTGGGAGTTTGGAATGTGGAGGACTAGTTTTACAGAAATAACTACTGTAATAAGAGAATTAGCAAGGATAGTTTACAAAAAAATTCCTGAAGTGGGGGAAAAAAAGGAAGAGGCAGTGACTCAATCTAACTAACCCACGGTGTATAGCAGAAAGCTTATTTTGAAACTGATATAAAATTATTCCAATAACATTCATATTTATATGCAAAAATCATACCTGTCTTCTTAGGGCCAAAAATGTCAAATTCATAGAGACAGAAAGTAGAATGGTGGTTACCAGGACTGTAAAAAATGGGGACTGATTTTGGCTAATGGGTATGGGGTTTCAGTGTGGGAAGACAGATTTGGTCTGCATTGTATAAAATATCCATCTTATCAATTTGCAGACCACACACTGAGTCAGACTGCTTTTAACACACTGCAAGAAGAGGTAATGGGCCTTACGCAGGTAGATCAAAGTGGTGGCAGTGTAATTTTCCTTCTTACTTGATGAGGGCTCCCAAGGGTAATGATAGCATTTTGTGGATCATGTAATTGGAGTCTTCTGTGGGTTAGAGTTGGAATAGGTTGTCAAACTACCATGTCACTGTCTCCTACTTTGGCCTTATTTGACTTCAGTGTCATCAACATTGTGACACTATGAATGAACTGAAAACTACACAGCATCTCTGTTATATGTGACAATTGCATAAAGAGAAATGATGTATATGCTCTGTTACAACACACATATTATAGAATATAGTGAATTACTGGCTTCAAAAAGTGTATACACATAAACTCATTGATGGAGAAAGTAATGTAAATCTGTTGGTGTGTATCTTACCAGAAATTGTTCAGACATGAGTAAGCTCATAATCTTTTTTCAATAGTTTATTCTGGTGCATCATTAATACTTTGGTTAACAATTAATATAGTTGTCTTAAATTTTACTGTAATTATTATAATATCAAAATGTAAAAAAGAGGCTCCATTGATCATATGACCCCTTAAATGTCAATACTTTTTTGTCTGAAAGTATTTGGAGACCTGGTTTTATGCAACCACTGCTAAGAAAACAAAGACTTGGGTTCTAAAAGTTATTTCCTTTCAATTGTGGGCACATAATGTTATGTCAACATTAAAATGTCAGGTTTATCATTTGCTGGACCACTTTCAGTCTAGTAAATTCCTGATGTATGCATGTGGTTTTTATGGCAAAAGCAGTGCACTTTAACAGAGCCACAGGACTTGACTCACCAATGCTATTAGAAGCAGATCAGTCACTGCTTAATATTGTGTTTCCTAGCTACAGTGTGGAGTAATTATGGAAGCAAGATGTAGGGGTAGGTGTTTTATTTCATGTACGTGTCATTCTGACATTTGCCAAAGACCTTTTTTCTCTTTGGTTTGAATGAATAATACTGGGAAATCTCTGGTACATATGCCTTACTTGCTCAGATTTGCTTCTCCACTTCCAACTGGCCAACTATGGTCTTAACCTGCAGAGAACGAGTGGGCATCTTCATGCTCCAGCCATCTTTGAAAACTCTTCTAAATTGAGATAATGGGTACAGATTCTATTGAACACTGGGCCAGAAGAAAAACATGCCACAATCTAACTGCTGAAAGAAATGTCTTTGTGCAGGTAATAACACACCTGTGACCTGTGTGGTGAGATGGGTGTCATCCTCCAGGCTGATCAGAAACCACCCATTCATACAGATTGACATTCTAGTTTTCAAGTGAAAATTTGAATTCACATCTCTCTTGTATGACTTTTGAGTAGATGACCAATTGTCAAGCCATAATTCTTTTGTCTGCTTCTCGAAGCAGAAATAAATCTTCTCTGAAAAGAGAAATTGGATTGGAGTGCACAAGAAATGAAAATCATGTTTGTTGTTAGGGGGGATTGTGTGTGTGTTCTGATTGAATTTAAGGTGAATCACTATATATTCTGAATTTCCTCCTAGTATTCTTCTGTTTGGGCTAAAAAAAAAATCTCTGTGTTTCAACTCTGAGAACACACTTCACTTTCCAAGTGATTTGATTGGATCAAATTAAATATGATGGTTCTAGAAGATGTTCAGTGCACACTGCTGTTTGCAAGGGTAGGGCTGTGCGGAAGGAGCCTGACCCGAGGGCTTCCACTTGGGTGCTGGCTGCGGTGACTGAAGATTGGAACCACACGCAGTGAGTGATATGGGCCATATAATAACAACAAAACCTGGAATTCAAATGGTATTAAGGGGAGCCTTAATTCTAATTACCCATAAAAACCTTTTCAAACAGGAAGATAAGACTGTGTAGTTTAATCAAAGGGCTACCAACATTTTAGGACAAAGCTGAAAATTGCCCAAATAAGAAATAATGTGAAATATGATCTTCAGATCCCTTTAGTTTGCTTGGACTGCAAGATCTCTGTCATCTGCTGAGTGCCTAGTGACACGAATACACACTGGCATGGAGAGCTGGATGGCAGCCAGGAGATTCTGACGGACGGACACAGCCCTTCCGTGCTTCTGCGTGCCCCTCTGCTGTAGCGTTGCTCAAATAACTGTGTGAGCTGCATAGTCACAGAAGAACTGATCTTTTCTGTGCTAAAAGATACATTTTTAACTACGCTTTCCAAAATTTACCCGAGTTCAATTTTCTCAAAACTGCAACCAGTAACTATAATATTGTTCTTTTTCAATTTACTACTCTACTGACAAAGAAACATCTTATTTACCCATTTTTATGTGTTTGTGGAAAATAAAGCAGAGTGTTTATGAAAAGAATGTTTTAATACATGTTGGTTGAATAAAATTAGACTATGACTTGCAGGGTGTCATAGACTAAATGTCTGTGTTTCCCCAAATTCGAACTTGCGCCCCAAGGTGATGGTGTTTGGTGGGGCCTTTGGGAGGAGATTGGGCCCTGGGGGCAGAGCCTCATGAATGGGATGAGTGTCCTTGGGAAAGAGGCCCCAGAAATGCTCTTGCTCCTATGCCCTGGGAGGACCCAGGGAGAGACAGGCTCTGGGAACCGGGAAGCCCCCAGCCCCCTGGGTGCCGCATCTACCAGGACCTTACCTTGGATTTCCCAGCCTCCAGAACTGAGAGAAGCGAACTTCAGTTGTTCATAAGCCACTCAGCATGTGGTAGTTTGATATAGCAGCCTGAATGGGCTATGGCATGGGGCAAAGATTATATTGGCAAATAAAAATAAAAGTGAACAAAATTGTGGACAGTAGATGTTTAATAGCAAATGGAATGAAGTGGCCTAGAGGTGGTATCAAGTTTGCTGGCCTGGGAACGTGGGTTTGTGGTTGAAATCTCATGCTGCCTGTGATGAGAGGGCCTCGTGGGAAGTCATTGGGTTTAGTTCCTAGGTAGGTCTGTCCTCAGCCTTGCTGCAGCGGACTCTTTGACTCTCATAAACATCATTCCTGGGGGCCTGGGCTGAATCATTCTAAAGGAAAGACACAATTATTTAACAAGGAATCGTGATGCGCCTTCACTCAGGCATACTCAGCCAGCTGAAAAGCAAAGAGGAGAACAGGAAAAAAGAATGCAAAGTAAATGTACAAATGCAGCTAGGAAGACTACCTTTATTCATTAGGGAAATACCTTGATTCTTGAATTGACACTCTACAACTATTTATCTTTGTATTTCTAAGGTGAGTCAAATAATTAGCTTTGGTTGGTTAAAAAATACATAATTATAGTTTTAGGAGCCTGTGTTAATAAATCCTAAGGCAATGTCAGAGATTGTGTCCAGCCTTAGGTTTAGCTTTGGAATGTAGTAGGTGCTGACTCTTGTAAGTAAATGCCTGAGGCACTGATGTAATTTGGTATGTTGATAACTTGCTATCTGTCTCTTATAATTTTGTTTCCGTGTGTAAGGTCTTGTGTTTCTCATAAACTTAAGAATATTGAGCACCCCTTTTGTGTCAGCAAGGTGAAAAGCCCACCACCTTCTTTTTAACAGCCCTCTGAGACCTCTGATGGCAGGATTCTAATGAGACAACCGAGGCTGGGGAGTTCAGTGGGTTTTCCGCAAGGTCACACACTACTGAGGTGGACCAGAGTTTTACTGAAATGCTTCTAAACCCAAAGGCCCCTCCTGCCCGGAAGGACATGTCCTCTTCTCTCTGAGCTGACGGTGCTCTTCTCCGCCGGTCTCGGTTATGTGTTATGCAGGGGATGCTCTGACGTTACCCCATGTGATGCTGGAAGGACTTTCCTACCTTTGCTGAAAAGTGTTCACAAGCTGCTTCTCTCCGTGGAAGGTATTTTTCTGCTTCACCCTTTCAGCCCGGAGCCTGCCTGGGATCTTTCTGTTCACACTGGATGGTTATAGATGCTGCTGCTTTTCTGTTCTTTCTAGGGCATGCTCTTCTGTTTCAGAACGCAGGTCGCCTCCCTGCTCCATTGTGCGCAGCCCTCATGCTGTGTGCGACGGCTCTTCATCTGCTGGTGTGTCCTGAGGCGCATCTCAGGTTGTGCTGGTGGTGATTGACTGTGCACTGTGGTCGGGGCTAAGCGCACACACACACGTGCGCATGCGGGAGAAATCTGGCACAGATACAGGAATGGGGCTGTTCAGAAAGACTGCTTTTCAAATGAGTCCTTTTTCTCTCTCTTTCATTTCTCAGTCTAGAACGTTCTACTTCAGTCTCCAGCAGAGTGGCTACATTTGAAGGACAACCAGGTGGATGCTTTTTAAGGGGTTAAACTAGTTAAAGTGAAAATACAGACACATAATTGAACTTGGCTGGAATGGCAACCGGTCTTTTAAAATATTTATAAAGTTTCTCTTTTCATAGTTGCACATGTATGAAGAACTACTTAATGAGTGACAAAGGAAGTTGATGATTTTCTGCAAGTATGTGAATTGATGTATTTTTAGTCCTCCCTCCAGCTTTGTTTATTCAATATTGTCAGAAGTTACTCAGTACATTCTGTGAACTGTATTTTTAACATGATACATAAGGATTGAGGCCTAAGTATGGATTGATGCAAGAGTTCAGATGGAGAGAAGATTCTGATGAAAGATTATATATCAAAATTAAAAAAACATATTAAAAAGCATCAACATTTTTTTTGTGATGTCCTAAGGCATTGTGATGTTGAAAATGGCATTTCACCAATTAAATAGCATGCTTCTTTTAGGTTAGGTTAGAGACAATAAATTATATACAGAGAGACAAAAAAATTACAAAGCATTTTAATTATTGGAGATCCTCCGAAGTAGATCAATAGACTCATTTTACAGGTGAGGGAGTATCGGGAAGAGAGATTTTAAGTTACTTACCACAAAACAGCAAAGCTAGTTGGTAACATAGGCCAGAAACCCTAACTCCTCCCCAGCCCAGGAATATACCTGTTATGCCCTAGGAACTGACAGCTGCATTTTACTTTTTGAATGATGGGTTTACTCTTCTCAGTATTACCTTTTCTTTGTAAACATCCCAAACGCTAGTGGAATCTAAATGAATGAGAAAATAAATAACAAACAACAGTGAAACTTCTAGATTCGTGGTTTGGGATTTTGTCCTAGTATTTAGGAGAGGTAGAAAGCAATTTATTGCTGTATCTTCTACTTTTGCAGTGCTGACATGGGCCACGAAGTGGCAAACCACGGAGTCACAAGTGCAGTGGTGCCAAGCAAGCATGCCCACCCCTGCACAGCGACCAAGGTCCCCATACACACACGCTGGAAGACACAGGCGCCCACACGTTCCTCAGAATTCTCATCACTGTGGCCATGGCTGCTTCTCCTAGAACTCTCTGGTTACCCATATTCATGTATGAAGAATGGAGGAATCACACATGGAGTTGAGAGAGCAGTAGTTTTCCATTCAAACCGTTATTTTAATCCTTTAATCTGGGTTGCTTTAGGCCAGAATTTCCTGTCTAGACTATCTGGTGCGCGGCTTCTGTTCTTCCCTTTATCTTACTTGTGTTCTCAGATCTGAGGGCTGTGTCCCCAATCTTTGTATTAATGGAGAATGGATTCCATCAGACTTTTCAACCCAGTGAAGTGTCACCCAAAAGGCAAGTAGTCAATGACATTATGGAAGAAAACGGCTTTAAGATGATTCATCTATTCACATTTATTTTAATTTATTTCCTAATTTTGTCACTCATTCAATCAGTATTTGCTGCATGTCTGACACTGTTATGTACTGGAGTCAAAGCAGATGACTTTGATATAGTCCCTACTATTTAACAGTCAGTCTAGTGGAAATAAAGAATTATGTACTTATAATACTTATCTTCATATGTGGTAAATATAATAGGAATAGCCATTTGTTGATTCAACAAACACTTACTGAAAGCCAGCCATGTACCATTTACTTGTAACACAAGTCCAGAAAACAGAAAACATCCAGTCTTTAAAGGGTGTAGTCTGGTCAGGATAGTAAGCAATAATCACAATAGTCATATCAAACTTTTCATGTGCCAGCAGTGCCAGAAACACTTCACACATATTAACTCATTGGTTCCTCACAAGAGCCTTGTGAAGTAAGCGTTACTATTATTCCTACTTTATAGATGAGAGAACCGAGAATGGGGAGGGTAAGTCACTGCCCAGCATCCCACGGCTAGTAAGTAGAATAGCCAGTATTCAAACCCAGGTTGTCCAGATGCAAAGTTATACACTTACCACACGAAGTAAAGTACAGTTGCATTGAAATAAGATCACAGATGGTCTCTGGAAGTTTTCAGAAGGCCTCTGAGAAGACTTAATCTTCGAAAGATATGTAAACCATCCCAGGCAGTCAAGCCAAGGCCCTCTGGAGAGGGCGTACCGTAGGGCAAGCCAGCCAAAGCCGGTGGACTGCAGCACAGCGGAAGGTGAGGCCTTGGCAAGGAGACTCATTTTCACTCCCAGAATGTGGGAAACCAGCAGCCAGGCCTGATCGGGCACAGAGAACAACTGGATCCAGGGCTGAGGGGCTTGTGCAACATCATTACGTGACTGTGGCACTTCCTCCGGGTGAGAGGTGAGCGATGACGTAGTGTGGACAAGAGTGGACACAACAGTTCGCTAACCACCCGAGAAGGGGTTTTTAATGTAATTCGAGTCTCTGTTAAAGACCTAACAGAGGGTAACAGCCATGCAGGGCCTGAAAGGTAGGGGTTTGCTAGACAGACAATGAGGATGAGAGGCCATTCTAAGTAGAGGTTGATAGATACTGATAGAGGAAATTTGGGTAATTGAACCGTCACAGTAAAACCAAACAAATGCTCTTATGACAGCATTTCTCTTGGTCGGCTGTGTCCAGCGCATTTACACAGATCCTCATTCTCAGCAGACTGCAATGGTGCACAATTATTTGTTAGGGCCACTGGCGAACACTTTATTAAAGTCCAATTTGAAAAGAGAGCAGACTTCCTCAGAAAGATGAAATAATATCACACTCCATAAATTTTTGGTTTAACTGACCATTTCAATCTTTGGGTTAATCTTTTTAAGCTAAATTTTTCATTGTTCTTTTTATATTTAGCAATTTCCCCAAGTTCTTTGTATCTTACCAGAATGCTAATGCTGTTTGCCCCTATAATTCCAGTGGCAAAACTCAGAACACTGTCATCCACCTTAGTGCTAAAATATGAAGAAAAAAAGTGAAAAAGTTTATAAGTAGAAGGAGCTCAGAGCTCCAACAATGTTCACAGTTTGCCAGCTGTAATGGTAAGACTGCATCACTGACTTACGTGGGTGACGTGAAAGCATTTTCACATAAAATTGCTTCAGTGGTAAAGCAGTGGCTCTCACATTTGGGCATGTTGGAAAATCACCTGTAGGGTTGGTGAGAACACAGATTGCTCTGCTTAATCTGGAGAGTTTTTAATTCATTAGGTCATAAATTTGTATTTCGGAGGGCTTCCAGGTGACGCAGAAGCTGCTAGGATGGAGACCACCCTTTGAAAACTACTGGGAAGGAAAGGTGGTCTTAAAACCTTATAACCTTTGCATGGCACTGGGCGACTGGTTGGGAGAGCAGAGCTCCACCACACAAATGTACTTCCATGAAACAAGTGGAAGGCAAACTGAACTTTGTTGCTGTGTAGAAGGTGAGAGCAATGGCTGCACCTCCTGGGTGAACAGGCATTTCTGCAGCAAGAGGCTTTGCTAAGAGTAAAAAATGTTGGCCAGACTTCTAGAGCATTCACTTCTCTCAAAATGATACACATGCATTTTCTAAAAGAGAGACACATTTGCAATTAATTTTTTACATACATGAGAGAGCACAAATGGTATGACAAAATAAAATGTGTTCATGCATCACCATTGTCCACTTCTGTTGTGATGACAGAGTTATCTTGGAGATTATATTGTGCATGGCCAGCTGATTCTTTTAGTCCTCAAAAATATGCTCGAATGGAAAGATGAATTATGGTATGATAAAGATAAGTTGTTCAAAGGTTTAAGGAAGGATAAGGAGAATACCACAGTGTTTTCACAAATAAATTTGATTTAATGATCAGTTTAATCTCTTCCTTTCTTTATTAACATAGCTAATGGTATGACTTTATTTGGGTTTCACCAGTCACCCGACTGTCCTGTTTCTGCACCAGAATCCTGCCTGGTCCAGGCTAGCACATCACGTTTAGTTCTCACGTTTCCCCGGTCTTCTCTGATCTGTGACAGTTTCTCAATCTCTTCACATTTCATGACCACAGCACTCTAAAGAGTACTGGCCAGGCATCCTATAGAACATCCCCATGCTGTATTTGTCTACATTTCTCAAGATGAAGTTTTTGGGAAGACCACCACAGACAAGAGAGGCCCTCGTGCTATCAGATCAGAGGACGTGTGATTCAGTGATACCACAGCATCCACTATGCTTGGATTCATGCCTGGGATATACGGCTAGGTGGTGGTACAGAGGCCGAACAGCGCACGGTTGAGAGGACGTTCTTATTTACTCAGTGGTATTAGGGTGTAAGTCATCCGCAGGTCAGGTAGACAATGTTCTATCTTATAAATGTCGTCACAAAAACTCACATTTGATAAACTCTGTTAGCAAAACTACAAATAAAAAAGTAAAAAAAGAAAAAATCATACTTAAACACAGAAATATTTTTAGTCCTTAACAAAACACTTGTTTTTGTCTCTAGAGATATATTTTAAATTAAAGAACATAGTGAATTAATGACTACAGTTGTGCTTATATTCCTATTTTTGATGAAGTGTTGAAGGGAGGAAATATGCAAAATAAATCACTACATACTTTCTCTGCATACATGACAGGGCATGTGACACAGAATTATTTTTACCAGTACGTGGAGTAACTGTATTGCAGGGGCATTTTACTGTCAAGCTTCCAGCATTGGTTATGAACTGTATCATGAAATAATATCATGTTTTGCCAAATCACTATCTCTGTGGTTATTAAGCTACTAGAATTGGAAAATCTCTGTAAGCAGCAGACATTGTGACAGAAATATCAATGTAGTGAGTACTGGGGAATATGTATTTTCTATTAAAATGTGAAGCCCTTGAACATGGAGAGAGATTTATATAATAGATAAGGGGAAATAGGTTAACTCTCCCAATATGCTTTTGGCAATTGTCATTTAGGCTTCTGGACTCCCTAAATATCATGAGCTTCTGTCTGATGGGTTTTGAAAAAATAAGTTTATGTGTCAGCACCTTTACAAGGTACACAGGGAGCTGAAAGCCATGAGGCAGAGGGCAGTTTCAGCCAGCTTGTATGATGCATTATGAAAGTCTGGAATAACCCATTCAGAGTAAATGTCAGATTGTATACACATTACACATTCAATTTTAAAAATGTGAGTGTGATTCAGGCTATTCAAGTCAGTCATACTCATGAAAATATACAGTTAGCAAAGAGTCTCATGACTATGAAATATCTTTGGAAGAATAGGCAATTCTTGCATTATAAAACATCACATGGTAGGTCATCCATGAAACATGTATTTGCTGAGCTCTTACCTGTGCAAAACACTGTGTGTGCCACTGTATATGATGCAAATGATATAGGAAAGAAAGGATTTAGTCCCAAGAAGTCTATGAGTAGAGCAGAGCGGTCTGAACTTCTTTCTGAACCAAGAAGGAGGAATCGGGTCCCGTCAAGCTGGGTTGCAGGAAACATGGCAACTGAAGAGATATCTGAACAGGAAATCTATAACCCACATTTCAAGGATTTGGCTTCTAGATTCTTTACGAATGAATCTATTGTTGGAGAAGAAACTGATAATAAGCTAGAACCAGTTTAGACAACTACATAAGCAAAGCACTGCAAATCAGAAACCCTGCAAAATAGAAAGAGGTAAGGGCCCCAAGAAAGTGTAGATTATGAAATATGTTTGAGAGAAGGAAGAGAAGAAGGGAAGAAAATAGGAAAAGTGGAAAAGTGAGGGACAGAGAGAGAAAGAAGTTTCCAGATGGAACTTCATTTTTTAGGAATGTCATGTCAGAGAACAAGTAATGTACTCCTAAAGTAATTTAAGTCGAGATCTTACCTTATGGTCAGTGGAAAGTGATTAATATTTGTAAGTAGTGAAGGAATTTAAACAGACTTGTACTTTTTAGGAAGACTGATTTGATCTACAGTTTATAAAATATATTTTTAGAGCACTGGGTATACTATTTAGGCAGCATGTACAAAAGTTGGTGATGTCCTAAGCTTAGAGAAAAGACACAAATGCAGGAAACTATTGAGGCAGAATCTGATGAATGGTAACTGTTGATAGAATCATTCATGTTCAAAGGTATTTATTGTGTGCCTGTTCTTTATGAATCAGTCACTGTGTTAACACTAGAAATTCAGAGGGAACAAGGTAAATACGGTCCCTGACTGCATATTACTGAACCTCTAGTGGGGAAAGGGACTTCCTGAATTAAGTGATTTGAAGTAATTCATTCATTTATTCAGCAGATTTTTATTGAGAACCTACTATCTGTAAGACACCGTGCAAGGCTCAGGAGATAGAGTGATAAACCATACAGTCACGGTCAGTGTTCCAATAGTAACAGGGACCGACAGGAGTGTGCAGCAAAGACATGTACCTAGGCTAAGGGAAACAGGAGGGAAATAACTGAGTGTGGCTTTCAGGAGGCAAGCTATTGTTCCTTATAATTCCTCAGCATTCTCTTCCTGCAAAAACATAGCTGGATGTTTTCACCCTTACGCTAGAAGCCTCAAAGTTGTTCAGATGGATTTCAGACTAATCCTGATATCAAGTGGAAGACGTAGGCAGCTCCAACACTATAACCTCAATTTGGCACAAAGTAACCCATGCTGTCTGATGAGGAGCTCTCTGGGAGGGACTTGTGCTCCTGGCATGAGGAGCTATGCCTGGGTCCACCTCCTTCAGTGTCACCAGGGCCCTCAGTCTCACAGCCAAAATATACCGAGCACTGGCTGTTCCCAGCAACCCCTGTGAACCCATGACCTCAAGCTAGGATTTCCTGGTATACAGACTCAGAGTGCTTTGGTCTCCCTTCCCACTCCATGCCCTTCACCTCTTAGAAGACAGCAACAGGTGGGCTGTGTCCTTCTTCTGGATCACCACCCCTCAATACCCTGTTGAACAGAAGCAAGCTAATCTCTTCCCAGAATCCCCCTGGGAAATGAATGCATCCCTGACTCTGGCCAGGGAGTGCTTGTTAACATTCCTCAGAGGCCATCATCTACCAGAGAATATAGCCTTGCAAGAAAGATGGTGCTAATCACCATACAGCTTACAAGAAGAGTTCTAGAAGGATAGGGCTTGATCTCATTGCATGTCTGCTTTTAACACCGAAGACCTTATTGAGAGCAAAGAGTTTGCTTTATACATCTTTATAGTCACAACACTCAACAGAGCACCTGACAATCAACAAATATTTGTAAGATGGATGGATAATAGATGGATACAGAAAAAAAGCAAGTTTTGGGTATGATACCACAGTACAAAATAATCAAATGAGCAAATGAAAGGTTACAGGGGGTTCTGTGTTGAGGAAGTGTGGGACCTACAAAGATGGTGCCCTTCCAGGAAGTTCGTCACTGATGGGGAGGGAGGCGGTGCACTCTACAAGCACTGTGCCATCAAAGGAGTGATGAGAACTCAGGAGACTTGAGAATGTCCCTGATGGATGGCCTATCCTCTGTGATTAATGAGAGATGGAAAAGAAATTTAAAAACCGAGGAGAAATGGCACAGGTGGAAGAATATCTTAAAAAGGGAGAAAGAGGAGTGAATTGTGGGGGAAGATAGAAGAGATTTATAGAGATAAAAATCCCTGTAGTACCCGTGGTGAGTGCTTTAAAGACAATAACATTTTTGAAGATACCATTTTGTGTTCCTTTATGTAGCTATGTTTGCTATCGCCCTTTTGTACTTCTTATATCGTAGAGATTTCGGTCTACAAATAGTTTTGAAACATCAATTTAAGTAACATTTACAAAGATACCACAGCTGCTATATGTTGTTGTTTCCATACCTATAATGTGTTATTTTATACAAATCACAATGTGCAAATATGTTCTACAACAATTCATTAAAATTTTCTTTAATAAGGTTTTCTATTTTTAGTTGTGAGATATATTTTAAGCGATCTTTCATGAGGACCTTCTTATTTACTTTTTTATCTATTTACTTACATTTTAGCCGCATAATTACCTCTCCCTGTATTGATAGTGGTATTCATATTTCATATAAATCTGTCTTTCTTTATCTCCTTCTTTTCTTCAAACCAAGACTAGTTAAGCTCTGAAGAAATTTAAAAATTACAAAAACATTTTTATTAAATTCCCCAATAGAAGTCCATATGTATAACAGAATAAAAATTGAAATAATAAAATGAGATCGGAAATTCCACTCATGATTGTGTTTACTTGATTAGCCAGTCCACATTTTTTGCTTTTAAATGGTCCTAGCTACTTATGTAATGGATAGACAGATGAATTAGGGGAACACACCCAATGTAACATTGAGATGAAACTGAATTCTATTGTACATTGAATTTAAATTGTTTAATATTTAACATTAAGTAGGTCAACAAGCTTTGTTATATAGACAATCATACTTGCCTTGTCAATAAAAATATTTTTATAATGACTTTATTGCTATATACTTCACATATCATCCAATTCACCCTTTTAAAGTGTGCATTCCAAAGTGAATACTATGTCTACAAAGTTGTGTAACCATCATCCCAGTCAACTTTAGAACATACTCTTCATTCCCAAAAGAACCCCTAGAGCTGTTAGCAGGTACTCCCTATTTCCCCTCAACCCCTCCAGCCCTAGACATCTGCTCATCTACTCTTTTGTCTCTACAGACTTTCCTAGTTTGAAGTTTTTCTTTAAATGCAGTCATACAATTTGTGGTTTTGGTGCCTGGAGTTTTTCACTTAGCATGTTCTCAAGGTTCATCATGCTGTAGTTTGTATCATTACTACACTGAGTTTTATTGCCAAGTAATATTTCATGGTATGGCTGTGCCATCTAATTTTTGTCCATTCATCAGTTGATGGATGTCTGGCTTACTTAAACATTAATAAATAAATAATTATATATAATGTATTATATGCAGCAACAATATGTAACAAACAGCACCTAATATATAGCTAGCCTTATGAGAAAATATAAAATCACACAAATAAACATTAAAATAGGTATGAGTTTTCCAAAGTTTATTTTATGAGCTTTCCAAAATGGAATTGTTATAGGAGGAATTAAATTACTTTGGTTTTCTCAAGGTAAGTTTATAGTTTTCATGTGTATTTAGGGAGTACGCTTGTGTTTCTAAATCAGCCACCTTCAAGACCTGTAATGCCATTGCAGAATAAAATAGTCATTTTTTATCAACTTAATTATAGCTTTGGCTTCTTTGTTCATTGTGATAATTTGCTGTTGGGAAATTATTCATAGAAATAAACATATTTATTTCAAAGCTCACCATTTACAATTTATGAAAAATTTGACCAAGACTGTGTGCCAGAATGATTATTTATTAAGAAAGTTGCTAATATTCTACCAATAAGGTCAAGGCAGAATAAGCTTTCTAAAATCTCATATCATGAGTAGAAATAATATAGCATTATTTAGAAATTTCCATAATATGCTCCTTGAAAGAAGGAGTTTTGCCTTGGAAAAAATAAAAGTAAATACTAAATACTGATAATCATTAGAATTTTTTACATGCCAGGTAGTAAATAATTATATAACATTCTAAATGGATTCGTGAGTAGTAATTACATATCAATAAGGAGAAGTTTGAATATTAATACAACACAAACTTCATGGCCATTATCAGAAATGCTTTTTCCTCAAGATGACTAAAAAAGTCACATTGTTCAGTAGCCCTAAGGATGAGAGATGTCTGTATTGCATACTCTGAACCTTAGTCAAATGAACCTGTTTCATCTGTTCTTTTTCACTAATCTAAGTGAACAAAATGTTTTCAAATACTTTCAGTCTACCTTCAAACCTTGGCATTGGGGTTCTGTTTCTTTATAGTGGTGTTCACCTGAATAGTCAACAAATGCTATTATAATAGAAATATTTAATTCCTAAAGTAGGTCAGTAGCATTTATGCTGGCAAAATTTGGTCAGTAGTTATATTTACTTACTCTCAGTAAAAATAAAACTGTGTTTATACTGGGTGTTACAGCATCTTTTCTATGTACAGACTTTTCATTAATTTAGCATATGTCTAACTGAAATGAATTAAGTTCCATGGGACTTAAGATCTCATCAGTTTTAAAGCCCTTAATTATTACATATAAAATTAATAATTATGCTTCTGTATTAAACCCTACATAGTATCCAACGTTAGAATATTTTCTATTTCTCAGGCCTCGTAAAAATTTGAATAGAAATAAAAACTTTCAGCTGCCAAGATGAATTGTCCTAGATGCCAGTGAAAATAAAGTAAGGTGTAAAAATGCAAAACTGCAGAGAGTTAGGTTTTACGTAAGCAAAAACATATTTTACACCTCATACTGTAAAGATTAATGAGATGCATTTCCTGTCTTCTGTGAACTCATAGTTTAATAGAAGAGATATATATGCCTCTGTATGATATCAGTGAATATAAAACATAAAAAGCATAACAGAGACTAAAAGGTATCTAATCAGAGTGAAAGGAACTCTTGTTTCTGATTCAGAGAGTCAGGGGCAGTTACAGAACTATGGCATTTAAGTCGGGTTTGATGGGCTGGTAAAATTTCTTAAGTGGATAAAAGGGAAACACCATTCCTTCTTAAGAAACAGCAGAGTAAAAGTGAGTATGAAATTGCACACCATGTTTCAGTAGCAATTAATTTTCCAGTGGGCCTGGAGCTTAGATAATGTTCTCTAGGGGAAAGCACGTTGATTTAAGAAAATGTACAGTCTGAAAGACTCATCTAACACACCCTGAATTTTCTAAGGAGGATTTTGTGTTCTTCTCTATAGGTAAGCATTTCTAAGTAAAGGTGTCATGTACCACCATATATCAGAGGATATACTTTCTGATCAATTTATATGTTAGATTGCATATATATTATATGGATGATATAAGTATTATATATGGATAAGTATTATATATGGAGAATTGTACAAAAGTTACTCTGGTTGTAGGGTGGGTAGAATGCGGAGGTGGGAGATTGATGGAAATTTAGTCCATATGTCAATGTGATGTTCTTTGCAGAGACACTGAAGATACAGATCACAGAACATTTGTTTGAAAAAGAAATAAGATGAGGGGAGAGATCTGAACCAATAATTGACAGGAATTGGTGAGTGAATGCAATGAATGTAGGAGAGAAAGCAATCTAAACAACTGTAGGGGTTTGGCTCAAATTATGAAAAGCATGACCATGACAGTGACCAAGTGGATGATGGAAGCAGTTGTTGTTCAGAAAAACCTTTGCAGTGTGAGATGTCATCAGGGCATCCGTGTATCAAGGTTCAAGAAGGCAATGGAAAAATGCATGTAGAATTCAGTAGAGAGGCCAAGATACAGATCTGGGGATTATTGTACAGGGGTCACTAAATTAAGCTATGGGAATGACTATATAAAGTATGAAGAGAAGTAATATTAGAAATCAAGGAGAAATTATCTCGAATAATCCAGGTCTGAGCCTGGAGTGGGGAATGAAGAGCCTCTGAGCTGCATTGTCAGTGACATGGAGGGAATCATCATAAAAGGGCAAAAAAGGAGGGAATTAATGCCTGGGCATAAGTGTCAGATGCTGTGGGGGTACCAAGGTGCATGTAGACTGATTTGCCACTGGGAAGTCACTGGGGAAAACAATATCTGCAGAAATGGAGAAGAAACCAGTTTGGTCATATTTAGGAAAGAGGAAATGGGAAGGAGATGGGGATAGTAAATGTAAATTCCTTTCTAGAGAACTCTGTTAGTCAAAGTAGTGGACAAATAGTGTGGGTGTAGACCTTGCGGGTGGGGGAACACGAACATATCTAAGCAGGGAGTGGTGAGGTCTGAGAGGGAACGTCGTCGGGCAGGAGACTGTCAGAGGCACCCATCGGGTGACCGGCCTTGAAAATTAGAATGATTTCTCACTTGAGACAGAATGAATGATGAATGAGGATAAAAGAAACATTCGAGGTGTAACTGAAAAATATGGGGGACCTTTACATAGATATGAATTGCACTTTCCTAGAGAAGTGTGTGGGTGGTCATAGGCTGAAAGCCAAGTGTACAAAATGTGGAGTTTTCACACTTGGAGCGTGAAAGTCCTACCTGGGAAATTCACTGTGAGGACACCAGTAAGTATGTTCTGTGCATCTGGTACAAGGTGGATGACCGCAGGTAAAGCAAGACTTCCAAACACTGAAGGCACATCCCTTGACTCTCCACAGTGATAAAGCCCATCAGCCAAAGCCCACCGAGGCTTAGCCCTCAAGTTAGCTCTGCATTTGCTGCAGAAAGGGAGCATACTGCAGTTCCCATGTGCAGAGGCTGTCGAGAAGGGCTTTTTTAGGGTTTGAAGTTTTGCTATGTAAGCCTAAGAATGTTGGAATCAGAGAATGACTTCATGTGGCACATGGTCATGGGACGGAGTCACCTGCTTTCTCAGTAATGGTGCAGGAGGTGGGGACCGAAGGGATGGCTTTGCAAAGAAAGCAGTGATTGTGCAAGAAGGAGGCTCGGCAAGAAAAACCATTCATGTGGCATGGCTCATGTCTAGTCAGAAAAATCTCTATATGTTCTGATGGGAAACTCTTGGTCTGATGAATGATGAATGGCAGTGTAGACAAGAGGATTTGGGAGCTGGGTTCTGTTTCTTTACGAACCATATAACAGAAATGTGCAATATTGAATCCAAAAGCCTCCAGTCTGAATCTCTGTCCTTTATGATGAGGTCAAGGTTGCTTCCCATTGTCCGGGCTCAGGTTCCCAGGGTGGAATGTTTCTTTCTCACTGTATGATTCTCCCTGAAGATACTGCATGGCCATGATGTCAGACAACCAGGTTTCATTTACCTCTTCTTGATCTCAGTCAACAAAAGCAGGCCTACACATTCACAGGCTGGTGGGTCACCTAATTCCTGCTCTGGGAGTGGGTCCTGAACAGGACCTTCTGTCATAAGAACTCTGAATCAGGCCCACCTTCTGAGGTTTCTTGCCTTATATCCGGTTACATCCGATATTGTGAGTAGAAGCAGGGAGATGCACTTTGAGAGATTTCAGGAAGTTACTTTAGAAATGCCTTTTCTTTTACTAGTTTTCCACACGGTTCTCTGAGTGTATCCAGTCTTCTGGGGAATTCTGTCACAAGTAGACACGGAAGTGGAAATAGGAGAGACAGCTCCCTCCATCGGCCAAGCATTCTTTTCCACGAGTTGTGTGGGTCCCCCTCCCCGGTGACGTCCACAGCAAGGGGATCTGGCCGAGCTAAAGTGGCGCCGTTGAACAGGAAGTCAGGGGAAAGAGGAAGGTAGACTTAACAAGCCAAAAGAAGGAACAGTTGTGGAAGAAAGTTTAAAAAATTGAAGTGAAATGTATATATTCCAGGGGCCTGGTGGGGGATAAGGAGAGATTCCTTTAGTATGAAAAATGTAATGGCATAAACATTTCATTGTAAACACTATTTGGTACAGTCATTCATATGGTGGGCCTTATAAAGTATTCTCTGTGGGGTGTATATCTAGGTTGCAAAAGCACTCAGGTCCCATAATACCCTTGCAGATCATGTGATCGTATGGTCCCCTTTGATAAATAAACTAAATGAATCCTGAAGAGAAAAAAAAAGTAATTTTCCTAAATCAGACAGCCTGTGAGGGAGGGAGGCCTATAATTCACCAGATAACATTTGCTTCTTGCATACATTATTGTTTGTAGAAAGCAGCACGCTGAAATCTCTGAGTTCATTTGTCATTGGCACATTCGCTGTTTGATGGCAGTATGGAGGTAATGCAGTGTGGAAAGAATAATATAAAACCCACAAGCGCCACTTTGGTAGGAAGCAGCTAATGGCTGGCAGTGTTTTTCTTTTTGGTGAAAATGTTCATTAGTTTTGAAAATGTTCATATCTTTGTGTGGCATTTGAAGTGTTTTGGATCATTTATTTGAAGCATTAAACCTTTTGTTTTTACCTATTTGATATGAGGAATTTTTGCAGAATCAGCCAGGTACAGATATATTATTCAATAACTTATCCTAATGTATATTTATGCATGGCTATAGTTTGTATTCTGGATGCACATAGTATACATGAGATATTGAGAAAAATATCTTGCCATTACACAAAGTGTTATATGAAGCTGAAAAAGCAAATTCTTATATTAATGGAATCATACATATTGAATATTTTATAACTGAATTTACAAAGAAGAAATCATGAGGGGTTTAACAATAAAAGAAACTCAATATGTTACTACCTTCCTTTGCAAGTACATGTTAGTATTAGGTATTTTAATAAGTGTCTACTGGCTTGATATTTAGATTTTTAACACATTTTAGAATTCACCAAAATAGAAAATAAGAGGAACCTGCCAAACATTGTTTTAACTTTGAAAATAATTATAGCATGTCTACTAGCAAAGTAATATAATGTATAAGAATGATTTTGAAAGACAGAAAGCCTAGTATCTATGACTCATGTGTTTTTAAGCATGTGTTATTAATTTTTTGCATTTAAATTCTTTGGGTTAGAAAAAAGGGGACTATTAAAAAATGTATTTGTTTTCAGTTCCATGTAGCTGGATGGAGGCATACAGAGAAAAAGAATGCAGACATTTCTGTTTCATTGGAAACTATCATGATCGTTAGATCAAAGATTAGAAAACCAAAACTTTTGAATATTATTCATAATGTGAATTTAAAATTTTCTCCTGTTCTCAGTATACTGACTCAACCCCACATAGAGACATTTTTGCTTTTCTGACAAGATGTCACATTCTGACACCATATTTAATGATAGAGGAGCAATCCATTGTTTTATAAAACTCATAACATTATTTTTTATCATTTAAGCATTTTATGAAATCTATTAAGAGATGGACACAGTACATAACTGACTTTTAAAAAATTGGTGTGCCTCAAGATTCATTCCTTTTTCATGGCTCTCTTCTGAGACAGTTTCTTTAATTTGATCTATAATGTTTTACCATTTCAATGTTTTTAACATTTGTAGAAGTAACAAAGCACGATATGTTCTATTTCATCTTCTCCCAAATTAGAAAGGTCAGTATGAAGCGATATCATGAGTGACCACAGTAAGGAAACACCTAAAGGCATAGAGAATTTAAAGCTGTTGGTAACAGAACCTGAAGCACAGCAGAATATTTAGTGTTAGAAAGTAGGTCATCCCTGTACAATGCATGTGCCTTCCTTTCCTCTCTAGGTCACTTTGAGGTTTATATGCTCATTTCAGAATACCTGGCAATCTGAAACTGTTGTAAAAGGGGTGAGTTTTCTAAATGTTCCTTGTATTTCTTGCTGTATAATTCTACAGAATCTATTTAGAACATTGAATAACAGTAAAAATGTATTTTAAGGCACTGATCTGTTCTCACTTTATTATTTTAAGTCTACAGGTTGTTTTGATTGTTCCTTTAATTTGGTGCATTAAACCTCCCTTATGATTTTATGACCAGCAGCCCCTCCACATTAAGGATCTGGGCCAGAAGAAAACGCAGGCAGTCGTATCGAAGTCCAATATGACAGGAGTTAGAATTGTTACCAGTTCATTAAGAAGATACTTGCAAAATATTTATCCAAGACTTAAAAGACTGTAAAAAAGCTTTACTTTTATATAAATTGTTCCTCTGATCCTAATCTTGAGGATTAGTTGCACATAGGATTATATAATGGATACCGTTTCTCAAATAAACGTGTATTTACTCATGGAGTGCAGTTCAGAAATCTTGACGCTGCATTTTTTTTCCTGCATGGAAAGAAAGGGTCAGAAGAAGGTAGATGGACTTTGCTGTCTGCTATAGCTTCTCCCACCACCTTCCCCTCTGTAAGAATAAGGCTCTATAAGAGTGGAGGGTAAACGTGCTCATTTTGTAATTACGAAGGAGTAAAAGTACCTTGGACATTCTGAAATATTATCTGTACCTACACCATTGAGCCTCCCAGTGACATGAGACAAAGAGAAGTGTGTGAAATTGCTGGTACCAATGACACTGATAGGTTTTGACTTACTTGAAGTCAGAATGGTTGGTGATGTTTGGACACTTAAGAAGACTGCATGTAACTACAAAAGTTAGCTCTTAGAAAATGGGTGCAGTGACCTATATAGTTTACTTATAGTCTGATGTAGTTCATGCTCTCTCTGCTGTTACACAGTTGAACCCATAAAGACATAAACCAAGGACAGTTACTTTTCTCTAAACATATTTCAGTTGCTGTTTTTAGCTGCCTGATGCCAAGGGGATTATTTGATGCCAGTGTTCTAGGGTCATCCACCAAGTCAGTGATATATTCAATATTTAAATTATGTGTATTTATTGCATATAAATTGCAATAAAAATTTTGCTTTTATATTGTTATATTTAATTCCTGAAGTCCCTAAAATATAATTTGAAGCAAAATAATTATGACTTACTGTATAAGGCACAGTGTCACAGTTATTTGTTTAACTGGCATATAAATCATTTACTTTCTATTATTTCTTGTTCAAAGCAATAAAACCTGCGGACACATACTTTATAGACAAGTAAATGGGTGCATTCGAAACACTATGACACAGTTCATCATGCCTTCACTTTCATTAAAATCTTCAAATTTAACATGCACGTATTATCTCTTAGCGTGACCAGAATGTGTAGACACCGGAAGTGCCCTTGCAGTGAGCACAGCATATTCTTCTGTGGTGGGAAAGGCTCTGCTCAGTTCAGCATGTTGGAATTGCGCGGTGTGTTCAGTGAGGGGCGTGGTGGATAGTCCTTTTCTAAGGGTTGCTGTCGCCAGTGGGGGACAGTCCAACGCGAGGCAGGAGACTGCGTGTGGGCAGGGTCTGTAATAGGGTTCCGCCGGGGCAGAGACTAGAGCACGCTTCTTAGACAAAGGAAATGCTTCCAGCTCCACTGAGGAAAGGGAAGGTGGAAAGGAATGAAGACAGAACCTGTGGGTCTTTTTCCTCCTGACTTCCAGCCCTGGAGCCGTCCTTGGGCTGCTGAAGACGTTTGTGTGTGAATGACTGAGGAGCACGGCAGATGGCCGGTGGACCGTACCAGTCTTGAAGCAGAGGACACTGAGCATTTCCGGAGGGGTACTTGCCCTGAGATGGGACAGGCAGGGAGGGCAGTATTTTAGTCTTTGCTGTACTTGACATCAGAGCAGGGGCTCAAGAGGGGGATGTGCATGATTGCATTTCTATTCAGGAAAGTTAACCCTGGGAAAGCAGAGGAGAGAACGCAATTGTGGTGTGTAGATAGAGAAGGGGCAGGACTTGGCGATTCATTGTGATGTGGCATCGCCATCAAGGAAAAACCGGTGGCCTGGCAGTTTCTGACTGAGGCACTTCCCTGAGACTAGAACTGGGGGAATGAATCTTGAAAATAATGGAAGAAGAGGAGGATATTGGATTTTGCCTTCTATCAGAATCAGTGGTGTCGGGAGGAAGATGCTCACCATAGTGGGGGGGTGGGGCAAGTGTGCAAAATGTAACGCAGATTCTATTGCTTAGTACAGGCAACTTGCCCATCTGTCTTTGCTCGGGTCAGGGCTCCTGAAGTCCTGGTTTGAAGTTTTGTTTGGGTCTGTAGTCCTAGACATACAGCTAGAGAGACTTCTCCATATTTAATGATAAAGGAGATTAAGACTATGATCTGAGTACAAAACCTGATCAATTTAGGAAAACTTAGTGCCATTCTGGGTCTAGAAAAGCTAACCCACTTTTAAAGTGAGCTCTCAAAGTCAAGAGATACCATTACTCATTATTAGTAAGCTCTGGTCTAATAGAGTGAGATAAATGGATGGTGAACCTCTCCCTAAGGGAAACCAATTAACTTCCTGCCCCAGTGCCTCCATTACTTACCTGTGTCCATTGCCACTCAGAACACAGAGAGTAACCCAACCTGTCTAGCTGACCCCTGTGGCAGTGCACTGCTGAGCTGTGTAGTGACAGCGTGCACCAGGAGAGAAGCAAAGAAAAGATGTTTTCCTCCAGGACACTGAATGAATGACAGAGGGAAAGAAACATTTAGGGTTGGTGAGGAAAAAACTAAGCCAACATTAGCCATGCCTACAGCTCCTTAGTCTAGATTACCACAGATCACCACACCCCAGGTGGCTCTGTCCAGGGCCCCGGCTTTCCCCTGGGACCAATGACATAACACCTTGTGACACAGTCTGAGTCTGAGGTATGGCCATGAAGCACAGATCATTGTACAGGTAAGTTCAGAGAAAGGACAGTAAAGTGCAAATGTAGTGTTTTGAGAATGAATATTCAGATAATGAAAATTTTTCATCAAATATTTCTGAAGTGTTTTTGTGCTGAATAATTCAAAGCCCTTTTTAAAGTTCTAACCCAGACTGGGCGGTAAAATGATAATCTGACTTCATAAAGTTGTTTCCTGTGTTTGAACAGTTTGCCAGTAGTTTTCATTCTTACTTACTGGAAACCAACTAAGATTCTAAGAAAAATATTGACCAAATTGTTGATTATCTTTAGAAAAGTTGAATTTAGTAAGTTGATGTCATTATTGTTATTTTCCCCTGTTTTCATTCCAACGTAATTCATACACTGACTCCAGTCTCCTCTGCTGCGTTGCTCATTTGCTTATTCCGAATAACAGGCGCAGCCCACCTGCCTACTTCTAAACTGAGAAGGCTAGGCACATTTCTTCCACTGCTGGGAGTGTGATCCTCTCCTCCAGCACAATGTTAGCACTTAGAAAGGGCACTGTATTATCTTTGGATAACTGTGTGTGTGATTGAATGGCTCCAAATTAGAGATTTTCTGGGCAGACTTTCCTCTTTATGTAAGGGATATTTCATTTTCTACCTGAAGGGTACAGAGCAAGGCTTGAGTATCTGGTGCATTTGAGCTTATTGGCCGTGGAATAACTGTTTGAACTCAACTTTGCACTAAGGTTTTATTTTCTTTTGCTCTATCTGGCAAATGACCACCCTAAATCTTAAAGCCAAGTATTTCAACTAACAAAATTTCTAGCAATGGGGATGTTTCAAAAATGCCTTTTGCCTTTTTATTCTATCTAGCACATCCAACAACCTTCCTTTCATTCATTTATCCATCCACAACCTAAACTTTATTATGTACAGCCTCTCTGCTAAGGATTGGTTAGGTACTGCAATTGACAGTATGTATACAGATAAACTGTACTCATATACAGATAAATTAGATGTAGGCTATGAAAAAAAAATGAAAACACCCCGAAGACATGTTTTAGGGAGACCAATTCTGTCATTTCCTCTTGTGTTAATAAAATTATTTTTCTAGGGCCATTTACACAGCATGCTACTTTATAATTTGGTCAGTGAATGATAGGTTTTACTTAAGTGGAAAAGGAAGGGACAGTCTTACAAATTGAAACAAAACCGTTATAAAAATTATGGCATAAAGACTAACGATGTATATCGATTTTTAATACAAATACCTTTTCTTGTCTGTGAAAGGAGACATCTAACAGATAATTTCTTGATAACAGAGCTAAACATATTTACAGTGAAGGGGTGTTTATATTGAGGTGTTAACATAAGACAGATTTCATGCAAATTTCCATTATTTTGAAATTTCTAAAACAGATTCCCACCTAAAAACATAAGCAAAGGAGATGGCTCCTCAAACCACTGACACATATATTTTCTATAATTTTAGAATTTATACAATGAAATGTGCAAAACGCAGAGAGGAATTCACAGTCCCTGCACTCAGCCACCTCAGTAAAGGCTGGGTTAGGATGAAAGAGAAAGAAAGTAGAGGAGGAAGAAGGCTAAGTGTGCGCATATATTCACAGCCAGTTTAGAGAACTGAGTACACTTGGTTCATCCTTGTGAAACATTTCTGAAATTGCTCTCTATCAGTGTTAATTAGGATATGAAATTAAAATGTTTACCTCCAACTGAATATTATGTTAGCAATATAGGTCACATAGTTAGTTGGCCCCTGACAGGCTTTTAATTTTCTGCAGTCAGTTTCTAGAAAAACCGTGTAAGGAATAGAATGTACTAATCTATATTTTCTAATGACAGCTGCCAATATCCTGCCCAAACCATCTGTCTTATTATTATTACCTTTTGCTGCATTTCTCTGGAGTTCCTGGGGCAGGAGGGGAGAGCGGCCTCCATGCAGTCCCTCTGCTGCACTGACATCGCACCACCCTCTGTCCACCCCAGTAGTAATTGCTCATCTCTGCGAAACCTGTCTGCAAATATTTTGAAACAAATTGACACCATCTCAGTAAACCAGTTATCTGAGAGATGTCTTCCTACTATGCTTTGTATGCATAGGTACCTAGGAAAGAAAATTAGCTATGGAGGCAGAGGAGAATATTTTAATGAAACAATTAGATTCAGGCATCTAGAATCTCTAGATTTCTGTGACAGCAGATGACACTATTGTATCTCTAAATGCTTCTCTAACAAATATATTAATATTATGCTAAGTAGAATACCTTCAGTTTTTGTATTAATGTGTAGAGGACTGTAAGACTAGTCAGAGTAAATGAGAGTAAGTAGTATTTAAGGGCATTTAAATAGTTTACTGATGGACTGTACAGCATCTGTAGCAAAATTAATTATGCAAACCAATTTCCTTGAAATGTGATTGAAGATCTAGTTAGTATAGGATAGTTCATTGATATCACTGATATTCTTCTGTTGGATAAAAGATAATTCTAGAGCAACCATTAAGCTTTGCCCAAAGATTATAGTTTATTGTTTTAGAAAAGAAATGTAATATTCTAACTCAATTCAAGTGATACTAAGAGGAAGAGTGGGATGTTGTTTAATTTGTCCTTTAGCAATTACTTTGACTATATTTTAACTCAATTTATTTAGTTGTGTGAATGCAAGCCATGACAGAGCTTCTGGAAAAATACTATGACTAATAATACTAGCAACACAATAAACTAATTCAAGAAGATTTTCTGAAAAACATGAAATTTGTAAGTCAAGTATCTTGAACTTCCTGCTTCACCCAGGCATTAGTTTTCTTGAATGAATGAATGGCTCTTAAGAGAAATTTTAGACTGTACTTCACTGTCTTTTTCTTCTTCTCTTTCTTAGTGCTATACTTCAGTCAGCCAACAAATATTAATACTACGCTCTTTAACTGTGGGGTTGCAGAAGAAGTGTTCAGCATAGTGAGGGTCTTCAAAACTATGTTTCAGCTCTTCTTTCTTCCTTACCCTTTTACCATTTTTTTAAACCATTCTTTTTCTGTTTCATTCCCTCTCTCCCTATATTTTTATCTTCAATATACATTGCTTTCCCCTGTCTCTAATAATCAGTCAAAAAAGATGTAACTAACTAGAATTCCAGAGACCCGTTACCCATTGTTATTTTTCATCCCTCTGTGAAGTGGAGGAAATGTGAGCAGCGCCCAGCCCCTCGGCCTTGCCCGCTGGCTTCCATCCCCCGCCCTAATCCTAATAGTTTCCACATGTTCCCCATTCTTTTGGTGCTCTTTTGCATAGGGATTTTAAACTGTTCTTTCTGTTTTTAAAAGCACCTAAGAGTCAGTCTGTAGATCCCTCCACCCTAAAATGTATTAAAGTGAAACAAGCCCTGTTAACTATAAAAGTTACTTGTAACAGCAAATAATTGGTCCACACTTCTAGCCTTTATCCGTGGTGGTGGTTGGGGGCGGGAGGGGGGTTTGTGCAAAAGCTAATGAACATAAATCTCCTCTCATTGCTTGTTGTGCAAAAGCTAATGAACATAAATCTCATCTCATGTTGGCCTATGTGAGGGAAAGGAAGAGGAAAAGGAGGTTCAGGACAACTAGAACTCATGGAGCGTGTTCTCTGGCAGTGCGCAGGGCACTGTGGACGCATGGCCTCGTTCACAGACAGGCCCCATTCACGTCAGCACCAACCAAGGTCCTCTAATGAACCCGTCCCGTGAAGGAGGTTGTAAGGAGGGCATAATGGGAGGGGCCTGGTGGATGCCCCAAAATAATTTGCTCATGACTTTGCAGTGTCTGCTTTCATAGTCCCAACAGAAGGCGTTTCAGTCACTACAGTGAATGTCTATGGCCATAGTCATTTTTGCAAGGTTTCTCTGATGCGCTGTGCCAGATGAGGCCACCAAGTGGGAAATGTCAGTGCCGTGGTTGAAAACACAGGCATAGGGATAAACAAGCCCAGGGGGACTGAGCCTGGCATTTCCTGGTGGGGGGCTTTATACACCCTAGACTCTGAGGCTGGGGTTTTCTGTAATATGAGGCTAATTATGGGAGAGTTGTGAGCTTAAGCGAGAAAACAAAGTTTCTGGCATATATAAATGCTCAAAAGGCCGTAATTTCTATTTTTTACTATTATTACTAATTTGGCAAACATTGCACTTCGTTCCACAATACTTTTGGGCAGATCACTCTTCCTTATTGCCAGGCCTTTATGGACTATGGGCTGCTGACTAGCCAGAAGACTCAGTTTGGAAATGAAATACTGTTTTATCTTAGATTGGCAAACTCTGTTTAGAAATCCTTAAAATGAAAACTTTAAAACCATTCCAAACTGAAAGAATTTCCATTCTGGATACTGTTTCTAATAATTAAATCGCACTATCACTTGGCTCCTCGACCTCTAAGGTATATTTCAAAATTCAAAAGAAAAGACCGGAGGGACACGAATGAAAGAAATGAAAGCGAAGGGATGAATAGGACAGACAGAAGGAAGAGCCAGGTCGTAATGGGATCATCTCAGAAGACTATTATAATACAGAATTTTGCAGCCACAGTTCAGGAATTTCTGTTCATCTCTTAGGAAAATTGAGTTATTAATCTTAACAATAGTAGTGTCTCAATTCTAAGTGAAAAGTATCTCAGCCTCTAGAGACAAGAAGTTAGCATACTCAACTGGCAACATATGTTACATGTATATTTTATTTCATTAATTGTGCCTTCTGAAAAATTATTTTGCACATAAAGGACAAGAAAATACACCAAGCTAAAATTGGCTGCCATCAGTGTTTGACAATCTCCACTAACTGTTAGTGAACAGACAGATGCCAAAGCCTCCTGTATTCCCGAGGATAAGAGCAGGGAGTGCTCATCATGGGGGAAATCGTGTATCTTACACACAAGCATGTCTGTATGGCCAAGAAATTGTTTTCCAGTGCATAGCAATATGCCTTGCTTTTGAAGGACTTTCATAGAATCTTCTGTAATCCAAACTGAGGGAAAATGAGCATGCTATTTAAATTGGGCAAATTGCTCTTGGACTTTTTATCTGTAGGAAAAAAACAGCCATCTTAGGCCAATTCTTTTAAAATACACTTCATTAGGTCTGTTGGAATTACTCTTTTATGCAGAATAGGAAAAGAACATGGGAAGTACTGTGACCGCAGTGCTGGGAGAGTATGAGTGTGTCAGAGGTTAGGATTTCCTGCTAAGAAATTTTTCTTCATTCAGTAATTTGAACAGTGTGTTTAAAGAATTTTATCCAAGTTAGTCGAAATGTAAATCAGAATGGTATTTTAGAAAGATAATGTGTTGCATCTTGGAGAATAAATTGGGATTGAGACCATCGGAGAGAGATGGAGGGATATTTTATGATTGATGGGGACGGGACTGCACTAAAAACGTAAAGGGACACAGGCAGTTAGAGAAGGTGGAAGAACAACAGATTCATAAAGAATATAGACATTCAGATATTATTAAGAATTACTGGAGGAATCACAGAAAATTGAGATGGAAAGTTTGCAGTGTCAAAGAAAATCCCTTACATAGAAACAAAACACTAAAAAAAGATTGTATCAGGCTAGAAAAAATTCAATTTGAAATATACAGCTGAGAAATTCCAGGTCAGGGAAAGACGAATGTTGGCAAATTGGATGCTATTTGATGTGACTAAAAACTACGTTCAATTTGTTATAGTGCTCAACAATCTAAAAGAAACAAAGTACATGAGGTAAATAAAAGGAACACCAGTATCATGACTTCACATTTTTAGAGGGAAATACATATTTGATGTCAATAAATGATTTGACTACCAATTTTTTATGTTTTTAAAATGGTAGCAAAGGAATATTGAAGACACTCACCAATATCAACATTGCTATACATTTAGGTCCAGCAGAAATTAGTCTGTTTTGAAATATCACAGGTAAGAAACAGGATGGCTTCTGAGATTACAGAAGAAGGAAAGAAGCAACAGAAGATGCTCTTCAATGTAGGAAAACTGTGTTTGGAGAATTCTTCCTCACTTACCATGACGTAGCACAAGACAACTGAGGCAAAGTTGAAGAAAAAAAGTCTTTATTCAAGGATGTTACAATCAACGGAATACTGAACATGGGTTTATTTTAGGAGAAGAGTTTTGTACAGAAAGATGGGCAGGCGCCTTTCTCCAGCATTCTAAACCTTAACTTGTTAAAAGGCCAGAGCTGTGCAGCCTCCTGGAGGCTGGCCTCAACCAGATGGGGTGGGGGGCTCTTCCGCTATTGCAACTGCCCTCTCTGAGGGTGAGGCTCCCACAAAGGGCCTGACTGCGCGACTGTGTGTGTATGAGGGGCCTCGTTAAAGCCTTTCTCTTCTAACCCAAATCAGTGGCTTCTTTCCCCCTCTTTCACAAGATGTGTACTGTTTTTAAAATTTCTTTATTTTTAGCCTGAGGATGAGCACATTAGATTGACCTAAATATTAATTGACTGTAGTTGATTTTATCCAGAAACACAGGCACGGTTTGTCAATTACCTTCATGTTGTGAAGAAAAATGGTAAATGCATGGTTCTAACATTACCTTAGCTAATTTTTGGCCGTTTTGCTTAATGTGCACTCTTTTTTTGGGCCGTTATTTGTATATGCAAATAAATGCCTTGTGAAGTTCGTGCACATATCACATTGCCATTTTACATTTATTTTATTTTATATTTTTTCTTTTTGCTCTCATTGTTACACTCCCAGTCAATAAGGTGACTGGGAATAAATGAATCCAAAGATTTTCTTGTTTCTTCAGTGTTAGAAATTGTTTAGACAGATTTTTTTCCTATTGTTTAACATCTTACACCAATTATTTGGCTCACTTTTAACATAGCTTCAGGCATGAACATACCGGGTACGCATTCAATATATAACTCAAACAGCCTAAATAATACTAATTATTCAGTGCTGCCTTTGTGACAGAAGTTTGCCGTATATCTGAAATTCTTACAATGATCCCATAACAGAGTTGCCATTATTCCACAGGTAGAAAATAGGGATAGGGATAATTTTTTTTAAACCCAATTATGTAGGTTCCAAGCACTTGTGGACACTGGCAACCCACATCAGTTTTTTATTTTTTCTGGTGGATGAGGAAGTTTTGAAAAAATGTTCTTACAATATATTGACATACTTTGTGTTAAGCACCTCACATTAGCAATTTAAAACAAAACAAAAAAAATGACATGCTAGTCTGAATAGACAACAAAGGATTTTTCCTGTTGTAATCAGCTTTCTCAGAGGCCGTGCGTCTGTCCAGTTTAGCAGCCTAGCAGGTAGAGTAGTGCTGGGAAAAGAAGGACATGGACATTAGTCAAGGCGGAGGAGGTCAAGAGCTCAAGGCGGAGGAGGTCAAGAGCTCACAGGAAACCAGCCACGTTTGACTGGGGAAGGAAGGAACCAACAGTGACATAACCAAGTGCTTTATGATTTTTCATTTTTGAGTGAAAGGGTGACAGACAGCTGTTCTTGATTTCTAAGGGCACAAAATAAGAAATAAGCGCCCACTGCAGTGGATTTAACAATGGATTTGGGGTAAAGATAATTTGGCTGTGGGAATAATTGACTTAAAGAAGATATGTAACTCTTTTTCTTGGATATATTTTAAAACAGTGAAGATGCTCTCATCTGTTTAGAATGGTTTAAGTATTAGTTACCATGCTTAAAAGTAAGAATGAGTAGTATGAGTTAATGAAGTTCATATTCAAGCTCATATTTTTTTTTCAGACAATTTCAAGCTACTTTTAAAGACTAAAATTAAAAAAAAAACTGTAATGATTCATTGTCAATTTAGAGTCTAAAGGAAGTAGTTCAGCTGAAGTGGGTTTATTTGTGTCTGGATACCAGAATTTATAACAGGCTATGTAGGTGGGAGAGACTTTATAACCTGAAACTGCAGTCGAAATTGATTCAGAATTACTAAGTCTGATTCAGATTTATGATTTGCTAATGGCAGACACTTTGGAGATGAGATTTAAAAAAATACTAATGCTAAAATTTTGACATAAATCTGCTTCTTAATTGAAGCAGAATCATGTGTTACTTGCTATATGCTTGGTGTCAGTTAATGTAGTTTGGGAAAATTATAAAAATAGATAAAGTGAAACATTCGGGAGCTCATTTTGCATGATCTTCAGTGGAGCCATTGTATTTGGTAAATACATTGAGACGGCAGTGACTAATCCAGAGTCACACCCTAACTAACATCCCAGTAATTCTTACCGTAATTGGTCCTAGCATTGACAGGCACGTTTTCCACTGATATTGTAGAGAGTGCACCCATGCACGCACGCACACACACACACACACATACACCATTTCCTCCTTTTACTTCACTCTAATTCCTAACTCTTATTTCTACTCTCGGCTCAGCTCGGTCAGGTGCCGATCCCCTGTGCTGGACCCTGGGGAGCAGGTAGGTCACACCATGACACCATGGGCCCCTCTGGTGCTCCTGACGGATTCCTTACTCCAGGGAGAATACCATTTGTGTCAGACACTCGGGTTTCTCTTCAATCTAGGCTCTATTAATTTAACCAGGCTAAACGTATTTACTTTCTGTTATCATCAACCTCCAGGCCAGTATTTTCAATAATTAGCATATACTTCTGAATTTTTCTTCAAAAAGTTTCCAACTGTCCCTTTGCTTTAGCAACTTCATGAAAAGCTCCCCTTAGAGGACAAAAAAGAAAAAAAAGGCATGTAATCCAACTGCATTCATGATTCATTGATTGGCAGATACGTCCCAGTTGCTAACCTAGCTGCTGGGGTCCCCACGATAAACCCTGCTCTCTGGACTTAGCCTTGTGGATGATGTTGCCGCGTGGGCCAGAGCTGAGTACTCAGCGTCCGGTCCTCCGGGCGCTGTGGGATCGCATGGGAGGGACAATGGGTACAGCCTGGCAGTCATGGAAGGCTCACTGGAAAATGTGAGGACCAGGTGAATGTAGAAGTTCAAGCAGGAATTGCTATCTAATGAAAGAGGAGGGGGATGGGTCAGGAAGGAACGTAGTGATTATAACACATCTGAGGAGGGTGTCCTTTCTATAAGACTCACCCTTCAGGCACCAATGGAGGAGGAAGACAGAGAGATGGGGCCAGATCTGTCTATAAGTGCCCAAGTAGAAGGATTAAAAATGGAAAACATCACAATCAGGTTGGCACCGAAGAGCTAGCATTCAGGCACAAATGTGGACAGTAGATCAGTAAGGGCAAAATTAGAAGCTGAGTTGATAATTAGGAGACTGCAGTGATCCAGTTGAGAAGCCACGAGTATCAGCTAAGATAGATGCTGGGGTGGAGGAAAAGAGCAAAGAAGGAGGTAGAATTGACAGAATTTAAATATGCAGTGGAGAGAGGTAAATGCTGAGGATGGCACCCAAAATTCAGATTCACCCAAATATTTAAGTGGTGGTTCCACTGGGCAAGTGAAGTTGACACATGCGCGTCCTAGCTTTGGGGAGTTCCCGAGATAACTAGTGACCACAGCTGGTGGGCAGATGCACACCTGATCTGCAGAGAAGGATGTAAACAGGAGTTAGAGGTTCATGAATCACAGTAATGAATGAAACCACCAGGGTGTAAAAAAAGGAATTATATCGCCTAAGAAGATTGGATTAGCACATACACATCAATAACTTAAGTGCATAAATTGGAGTGTTCAAAAAAGAGTGGTTTTATTATTGATCCATGGCTATATATATTCATTTGCTAGAGGTTTCAGACTGGTGGTAATTTTTTTCCAGAGAAACAGCTTTGGGAACACTTTATTTTACTTCTTAACTTACTAGAATGTATGATGCACTAGTTATAGGAATGTAGTCAGAGTTAGATAGCTCTAAGTCCCATTTCTTAAAACTCATAACAGGTCATAAAAACATTGGCAATAGTTTCTAAGTCCCTTACTGTGAGCCACCTAACATAGGTCTAGTATTATTTTTTTGTAAAATTAAACACATATAAGCTGTGAATCACAAAGAGAACAAAGCATAACCAGGAATCAACTCGAGTGAATTTGTAATGCTTCTTAGCTTCTAATGAAGTTTGCATCTTTGAATAAGGCCGTTTGCATAGACATGCTCATCTATATCATCTATATTTTCTGCGATATGTAGCTATTATTGGTAAAATTTAAGGCTAGAGTTTCTGATTGGTCAAATAATTCAAGTGTATGCATATGTATGGATTTCTCATCAGCCTAAGAATATTTTCTGTTACGAATATGTGACAGAATTGCTGAAAAGAGTTAAAAAAAATCCCCAACAATAAGTAGCTGAATGTAATAAAAAAGAATAATACTAGCTGTACATAACAGTTTGTGGACTGGGAGATCTTCACTCTAGGTCAGTAGTAAGCACAGAATGGAAGACAATTATCATTATTAAGGTTCTAGGGCATCTCTCTGCTAGGTAGGTTTGTTAACTTCTGTGGAGTCTGGTGTTTTTGTCTCTGAAATGAAGATAGCAGGTGTACCAGACCCTGGAGTTGTTTCCCCCCGGGATTCACTCTCCACCACTGTCCACTCTGCCGTGGGAGGTGGGGCCATAACATCTACTCTAAGCTGTATTTCAACGAGGTTGTCAACCATTGGGTTTGGCAGGTGGCACCTCAGAAGAAGGGAGGGAGGAGCCTGTGGTTTGAGTCACCCCTTGATTCCCTCCCTATAAGGTTGCTTTGTTCTGGCTGGGGCCTCAGAAAAGGCCCTTGATCTTCCAAAGGAGACCCCTCTGGAACTTTTTCTCCTCCTCTCCCTCTCCTTCCCCTTGACTTTTTGGGTGTTGGTTGCAGGAAAAGCTAAGATCCCACTAGCTTTTCTGCTGGTTTTCTCCTATCCCTGATGGTAGTCCTACATCTTGCCAACAACTGTCCCTTTATAAATAAGCATCCCTATGTTATCCCAATTTTGAATACCATCTGTATCCTGTCAAATCCTGATGAATACAGTAGTGTCTAAAATTACATCTGGGAAAATTATTCTTTGATTTCATAGGTTTTGGGACCCACTGTCATCAGAGCATAAACATTAGCGCATATGCTCAGGGGAACAGTCACTGCAGCCACGTCCTTGCGTCCCAGTGAAGCATCGTCACTTGTCAGTTTCATTATAAATGTTGATCAGAGCAGGCCTTAGACTAGTTCTTCTGTGACCTGTTTATACAATTTTAGGTTTCCTGTTCTATAGAGTGAACAATACCATCAATGATTTTCTAGGCAAGGTTTTCATGACCTGACACCTAGGAACAGCTCTTCTGGTACTTGTGTTGCTTTTGCGTAAGCGCAGAGGGCAATTGCTGTTTCGCTGGTCTCTAGCAGCATGCAATTTCTGTATCTCTGCCTCCTGTTTCGGTTGCTCAAAAATCACAATTTTTGTTTGCTATAGATGGTACACAATACATCACTCAAATTCAGCAGAGCAGTTATTACATAGGCCATGTCTTCATGGGATCCTCTTTTCTTAGACAAATATATGTAGAGCTTAATGTGTACAGTAACATGCAATCTCATCCACCGTCTGCACCTGACACCTGCTTATGACTCGAGAAGAGCGTGCCCTCGGTCACTCACCCTAAATGAGAGCAGCCGGAGCATGGAATTGGTTCTCAAGGGCCCAGGCAGTACCTGTTGGTCTTCCAGGAGTTCACGTCTCTGAGCAGGCTGCATACAATAGGGACTCAGTTCATTTCTGATACTTACAAGATTTTCATATAAAATTGGCCCACAGAAATGGCCAATTTTGTTAAGAACTGGCCTTCTTTATAATTTTCATCATCTGCTAGGGAGTAAAACAAACAAACAAAACCCAGTGTTTGGTTCATAGTAAGTCAATTTTGTGCATAAAAATAATCATAAATACGACCTTAGGTTAGTCAATTGTTTGGTTCATTTATTTTTTCAACAAATTTTACTGAGCTAGGCAGTGAGGATATTATAATGATTAAAACATATATTCTTATTGTCCATATAATAATTACAGTAAATACAGGCAACTTTCAACTGAATAAATAATTAAAATCAAAGAATAGACCTTGTAGAGGCATATATGAGAGGCATCTAACTCAAAAACTAGACCCCGAGACGAAGCACCGGGAAGAGCCGAGGGACAGACACGGCTTCTGACAGTCTAGTCAACTGAGAAATTCCTGCCTCTGACAATTAACAGCAGCTTCTGATACATTTTAAGTGATCAGATCAAACTTCACACTCTTAAAACACCATTCAAACAGATAATATTGTTAAGTGATGGAAAAACAGATGTGGAGAGACTCAAGTAGCACTTGGAGTTAGGAAAGGAACAACGTTTACATGTGGGGTTTCAGAGGTGAGCGGAATGAAAGTTTTGTACAGATCGAAAATGTAGGTCATGTTGAAAAAAGTCACTAAACTATCCCGGCTGATTTTTAAAATATCTCTTAAGGCTTTTGTAATACAGCCTCTGCTCCAGATAGACACATTCTCAGGTAGCACCTTGTTTTGCCTTAGAATGATTAATGTGGGAAAGATTCATTGAACTAAAAACAAACTTTCTTTTTTTTGTAGAGACATCTCCAGCTGCAATAGTATACAAATGAACTTAGAACTTTTGCATAATAATATTAGCATAGACAATATTGGTTATTTTTCCTCTTGTATAAGAAGAAATTTGCAGTGTTATTACAAGTAAAATGTGAGCTGCAAATCCACCATAAATTTGATAAATACTTGACATTTCTTCTATGTTCTCAGTTACATAACTGATACAATACTTAGCACCTATTGATTAACTAATTCAATAAATGAGTGTCTAGGTTGTGATGGGCAATAAACTAAATGCTAGGAATATAAAGATGGATAAAAACCTGTTCTCCATCTTCTAAGAGCTTACATCCTATTATTGAAGGCATTGCAAAAGAGTATTTTTTTCTAGCATTTTTGAGATATAAATTGACATGTAACTGTGTAAGTTTAAGGTGTACAAAGTAATGGTTTGATACATTTATATGTGGCAAAATGATTACCACAGTAAGATTAGTTAGCAACCTTCACCTCATATAACTGCCGTTTTGTTGTTACGGTGAGAACATTTGAGATCTTCTCTGAGCAGTTTTCAAGTACATGATAAAGTACTGTTAACTTTGGTCATCATGCACACAGTACAGCTCCAGAACGCTGACATCTCCGTTCCCCTACCTCCCAGCTGTGTGCAACCACCAGTGTACTCTTTGTTTCTGTGAGTTTGGGATTTTTAGACTCTGCATATTAGTGAGCTCATATAGTATCTGTCTGTCTTTGTCTGACGTATTTCACTTAGCACAGTGACCTCAAGGTTCATCAGTATTGTTGAAAATGGCTTTCTTTTGGCTAAATAATAAGCCATTATGTATATAGACCATGTTTTCTTTGTCCGTTTATCCATCCATGGACACTTTGGTTGTTTCCATGTCTTAGCTCTTGTGAATAATGCTTCAGTGATCATGGGAGTGCAGGTTTCTCTACAAGATAGAGATTTTCTTTCCTTTGGATAAACACACAGAAGGATTTTATTTCCTTTGGATAAATATACAAAATCACATGGTGGTTCTCTTTAATTTTCTGAAGAACCTCCATACTGTTTTCTATAGTGGCTGCACCAGTTTTTATTCCCCCAAACAGTGTTCAACATCTCTTTCCTCCACATTTTCACCAACATTTGTTATCTCCTGTCTTTCTGATAATAACCATCCTAACATGTGAGGTGATATTGTGGTTTTGATTTGCATTTCTCTAATGATTGTGATGTTAAGCACCTTTTAATATATGCATTGGCCATCTGTATGTTTACTTCAGAAAAATATCTATTCAGTTCCTTTGCCAATTTTTGAGTTGGATTTTCTTATTTTTTGCTTTGCTATTGAGTTGTATGAGTTCTTTTTATATTTTGGATATTAACCCCTTATCAGATGTACTGTTTGTGTATAATTTCTCCTATCCCATCAGACTGCCTGTTCATTCTGTTGATTGTTTCCTTTGCTGTGCAAAAGCTTTTTAGTTTGATGTCATCCCTCTTGTTGATTTTTTCATTTGTTGCTTGTGCTTTTGGTTTCATATCCAAAAAAATCATTGTCAAGCCCAAAGCCAATGTTTTTCCTATGTTTTCTTCTAGGAGTTTTGTAGTTTCTTGTTTTAAATCCTTAATCCACTTTCACTTAATTTTGTGATTGGTATAAGATTTCATTCTTTGCATGTAACTGCATGGTTTTCCCAACACCGTTTATTGAAGAGACTGTCCTTCCTCCATTGATTATTCTTGGCTCCCTTGTCAAATATTAGTTGTCCAGACATACATGGGTTTATATCTGAGCTCTCAATTATATTCCATGAATTTATGTGTTGTTTTTATGCTCGTGCATGCTGCTTTGATTAGTGTAGCTTTATAATATAGTTTGAAATCAGGACATGAGATGTCACCCCTTTGTTCTTTCTCAAGCTTTGGCTTTTCAAAGTCTTTTGTGGTTCTATAAAAATTTAGGATTGTTTGTTCTATTTTTGTGAAAAATGCCATTGGAATTTTGATAGAGATTGACTCTACAGATGGCTTGGGATAGCATGGCTATTTTAACACTATTAACTCTTCCAATCTATGAACATAGGATGTCTTTCTGCAAAGGGGTTTTGATGTCAATTTGTGGCCGGGATGAAATGGTTACATAGTAATAGCCATTATTGCATAACACTTTTCAGAAATTAAAACTCTTTTCAAATACATTAGCTCATTTGATACTTTCAACACCTCTGAGAAAAAACTATTATTCCTGTTACTATCATATTATAGATGGCAAGGTTGAAATTTAATGGAGTCAGAACTTTCTTTTAATGTAGGGAAAAATTATGCCAGACGCAAGTGTTGGAGTAAGCAAAAACATCGAATGAGAGGAGAAACCTGAATGAAAGTTAAATTATTTAGATGAATGGGGAGTAGAAGATAATGGAAACTTAGAAGAAAAACATGAAGAAAGCAAGCAAAATAGAAATTGTTTGAAGATTATAAATGTAAGTAGTGAGCAAAGCTTGAGATTGGCTAACTGCCACGAGGCTTCACATTTAAGAACAATGATTTGTATAGAGGATCACCAAGGATAAAAAGTTGCTCCAATGACAACAACAAGAAAGACGACAACTGTAAAATCAGGGAAAACCATAAGTTTTGGATGTAGAGAGCAAAGTAATAATAGCATATTTTGTATGAAAACAAAAAAATAATTCTGCATTAAGTACATTGTTTTCCAAATAACTTCAGACCATGAATCATGCTTTAAATTTTATAGCAGAAGGTGTCCAAATTCAAGGTCTACATACATATGAAGTAGAAAAGAAGTATTGAACTGTTAGTATCTATTTTAGAAGTAAAAGAAAGTTACTTAAGGTTTTGGAAGAAGGTGGAATGAGAGTAAGAGAAGGAATTCTAAAGGGAGCTTGAAAGTATTAATTAATTCATCCAAGATTATGAAAGTGTCAGTATAAAACCTAGTCTAAAAAACAGAATGGAAGAGAACTAGTCTTTAGCATGCTGAGTATCACCAGCTATGAATAGTTTGGCAACAGAGAGTGTGGGGAGGGAAGAACATTTCAAGGGAGAAGCTATGCTAAGGCGCCTTCACCCTAGTCATTATAGGCAGAAAGGCAGGTGGACACATATCAGTGCTTGAAAGCCAGTAGATATTATATGTGTGAATCCAAGGTTATGAAGTATCTGCTTTGTAACTATATATTCCCTTAATGACATACAAAAATGAAAGTTACTTGAAGATATTATACTACCTACATGTAGTTACGTAGTAGGTATCAGAGATGGAGTTTTCTGATTCAGAGCAAACACTGGCAAGGTTGAAATAGTCTAAGAGGGGACCACAAACTCAGATATTTGAATTACTACTATAACAATGAAGATATTCATTCTAACTTAGATCAATAGGTTGAGATGATGGAATATACGTCAGTAAAATGAAAGATCATGGAAGGTATATGTATAAAAAAGCATAGAGCTGTGAAAATACAGCATTTCTCTGAAGTAATTCAGCCCAGATATTCCAAATATGAAATAATGAGGTGCGTCTAAATCTTACTGACCCAAAGAAGAAAGAAGCAGAACTCGCTGACATACTGACTGTAGAGAGTGTAAGATTAAGAACTGTTAGTCGTTTCTTTTTTTTTAGTAAAAATAAATGGTACTAGAAAAATGTGAAAGTTTGTGCTAAAAATACAGATTTAGGAGGTGATAGTTGAATAGTGAGGGCTGAAGCTGTTGAAGCCATTGGCTGTTTGCAAAGAACCCCCAAAACAAGCTTCTTGGAGGAGCCCTTGCTGACCCTGGAGAAGGAGCTGTAAAGAAGAAGGACCAGGTCTCCCCATGAGCTGGGGCGGTGGATTTTAGAGTCAGTCCTCCACTGAAATATCCTGTTCCTGCTTCAGCCAAATCTGCCCTCATCAAACAGCCAGCCACTGGGTCTTGTCCACAGTCAGGAGTCACGCCGTTCCAAGTCCTCTTCTCCATTCAGGTCTTTAAGATGTGCATCAGCAGTCGTACCCCCTTGAGTATGCAGCCCAGCAGGTCCTCGGTCCCCATGTCCTGTAGCCACTCCTCCCATGGTCTCACTTCAGCTCTCTGCTGTCCTCCTCTGGGCACACTCTAATTAAAGTCCCTTCTTCAAATGTGGCGCCCACATTTAAACGTGCCCCAAATACATTCTACACACCAAGGAACACAAGGAGATGGGTGTTTCCTTTGTTCTGAATCCTGTGTTTCTGTTCATGCCGCCTGTTTGCAGAGGAGTCCTGTTCTCTCCTGTTAAATTTGCGGCCACACTAAAACCCTGGGGTTTTTAATACATTCTTTTATTTATCTAGGACTCCTTTATCTTGGGATTTGGAATCAATTGTTTAAGGCTAAAATTGTGCAATTTAAATCTATCTTATTAAACTATATTTTTAATTTATCAGCAAATAAATCAGCAGAGAATTTAGACAAGACAAAAAGCATGACGTTTACCAATTTTTTAAAATACACATTACATAAAATCTATATAATGTGCTAAGAGCCTTTTAAAGTTTGTTTTCTCCAATTTCTTTAATCTCAATCTATTGCTTTCTTTCCTGTAACTTTCACAGAATTAAATTATACTTCTGTTCTTGAAAGCTGCTGGCTGCATCTCCCTTTCTTTGCAGCACCCCCCACAGGGTAATAGAGCTCCAGAGGCGAGTTTGGGGCAGCATTGCCTACTGGCTGTGTGTCTAGGGCAAGTTTTAAATTCCTCTTAACTTTAGATTCCTTACCTTTAAAACAGGGCAATAATAATATCTTCCTTATAAAGTTGCTGTGGCAATCACACAAAATACCTTTCATTAAGTGTCAGACAAATTGCCACTTACAGAGGCATAAGTAAATATTAGCTCTTTTTAGTTGGCTGCCCTGAACCTGGAAATTTTAAAAATTTCAACACTTATATCAAAGCACACTTTAAGCATATTTCAAGTATGCATTTACATTTTTGTCCTAAAATCTGTTATGTACTTAAGGTAACTGTTTTCTACTTAACTTTGTATCCATAAGACCTGTTGAGGTTCCTGGCACATAGTAGGTATGTGATTAATGCTTGTTAATGCTCAATTAATGTAATAAGTGGATAAATAAATGAAATTATGATGCAGTCTAATAGCTCATGAATCAAACTTGACTACTGTGTAGTGACAGTGTTTATCATGGTGTGATGCTGGTATAAACCTGTGATCGTTCTTCATGTGCTAATGGCTATATTGCTTGAGGGAACGCTTGCTGTGTGCCCACACTGCTTGTGTACAATTTCTCATTTACTCCTCACTATACCCCTATGACATAGGTCCAGTCACTAGCCTCTTCTTACAGATGAGGAAGCTGAGGACCGCAGAGGATGGGCTCTTACCCAGAGCTGCTCACCTGGAGAGGGTTGCAGCCGGGTCAGAACCCAGCCTGCCTGGCTCCAGAGCCCAGACAGCTCGGCACTGCTCTCTGTGGCCTCCACCCTGCTGAGCTGCTCAAGTTCAATCTTTCTAATGCTAATAATGATTTAAAAAAAAAGACTCTGTCCCAGATTTAGGTCAATTCGTGCGTTCCTTTTGTCCTCTCCCGATGGCTTTCAGAAGCTGCAGCGGACCAGCCGGGGCACTTCCTTCTTGCCTCTGGCTGCCAAGGCCAGCGGGTTGAGCACGTGAGAAGAACAAGGTCAACTGTCACTTTTGGACAATTTTACTGTGCCAGTGTTACTAAGAGATCACCGCTGAGCCGTTACAGGCCAGGTGCATAAAAGCCGACCTGCTGTGACAGCCTAGCTCGCTCATTTCCTAACTGACCGCAGAGATGTCATTCAGCCGCCCCAAGCCTCGGGTCCCTAATATTTGAAATGGGGGACGGGATACTTTTCCATACCGCTGTAAAGGATAAAAGGACAAGCATGTGACAGCACCTAGAATATTGTCTTGTTTAGAGTAGGACTTTTGTGTTTCTCATCCAAATGAAGTCGACAATCCAATGGGAGATATAGGAATTCACATGGGTAACTATAGTGTGATACAGTCTATATATATAGTGAGATAAACTGTACTCACTATATGGAATATAGTTATGAGTCTGCAGGGAGTGAGGAAATCCAATAAAAACTGGGATTTCTGACTCATCCTTGAAGAAAATTTGCAGCTTCTTCGGAGCATGGTTGATTTGATAGTGATCCGTTCCCATGGATTCCATGAGGGCAAAGACAGTCCTTGTTTTCCCAAGACTCCCATCCTCACTGCCTAGCAGCAAAATCTTACGTACAATAGGAATCCCATAAATATCTGTTGGGTGAACTAGTAAACAATAGAGGATACAATAACCAAAGTGATATATGTTATGTTTGGTCAAAAGTATTTTTAACTCCATTTCGCTGATGAAAGAAAAATTTGGGTTCAGAGAGGTAGTAATTTGTCCAAAATAGTTCATCTAATCAGGGAAAGAGAAAAGAGTATGGAATTTCTGACTGTAAAATCTATGACTGTGTATTCTTAGGGGTCTGTCCTCCTAATCTGGAAAGAAATGCCAGAATAAAATCGAGTGTTGAGACTGTTTCTGGAACCCAGGGTGATCGTGTGCTCGGACTTCCTTCTCCGAGCTGATTTAAAAACTCACTGACTCTTTTGATAGCTTCCAAGAAAGAAGCTGCCACTAGTATTTGCAAACCACTCAGCTAAATGTGTGACAAAATATGTAAAACTGGAGTTCTGTAACACATGTATGCACAAAACACAAATACACATTTAAATTGACTCAGAATTACTGCTACCATAATAAGCCCTTTTAAAAACATTGGAAATGTCAAGAGACATGATTAAACTGACTACTCTTCTTGCATCATGAAGGGGTAAATATTCTAACACAGTATCTGTAGCATAGTAGACACTCAATTAATGGCTGATGAATAAAAGCATAAGAGGCTGACTTAAGTAATTCAATAATGGAGTCTATAAAATACTTGAAATTGATCATTTAGGGGGAAAATGCTGTCTTCAGTTGAATTGAAAACATAAAGTGACCTTTAAAAATTAGTTTATCTTAAACTCATGCAAAAATAGTGATACTTATTATTTTTAAATTATAAGGAAATTAAACCTTTAAACGCAATCATGTTTTTATTAAATAGAAGATGAAATTTTTGTAGGGTAATTTTTGTTTAATTTTAGAAAATTTATTGAGAAATGGAACAGTATAATTAGAGCAAGAACAAAAAAAAATCAATCCCCTGAGGAGGTTATTTTACAAAATTCTTATCTTGTTTACTCCATGGCAAAGTAATCAGAAGATTATTCTATTAATAACTTCAGAAATTGTAATTAACTATTAACTAAACCTAGTTTAAAGTTAAACTAAACTTAACCTAAACTCAATATAAAGTTTTAACTAACTATTGTATTAGTAACTTTCAAAGTATACCACATAGTAACTTTAAACAAGGACATTAGTCTGTATTTGGTATTATTTTTAAGCTAGCTTAATCTATGAGTGTTATTTATAATCCTGAACTATGCTTTATCATGTCTATCAAGACAGTTTCACATTTTCTATTACTGTCTTTGTTTTAGCTCATGTTTCTGATATGAAAATTAAAAATATTCCATCAAAGTGGAGTATGACCAAGCAGGGATGTCAAAGATGTGAATAAAATATATCATAAGTCAGGTAGCTTCTGCAGACACATGGCCAATGACTGTTTACCTTAATTAAGAACTAGTACTTTCATTTTATCTTTTGATGACATTGAGGTCTTTAAAATTAAGAACTGTGAATTATTCATTCTAAACTACTTGTGCTTGGCAAAGTACATTCCAGATACTCATGTAATGTTTATTAAATAAAGCAAATATAAAATGTAAGAAAGCTTTTTTAAATGTTATGGGCAATAAAGATCTATCTTGAAGTTTTCCATTCCATAAAATTTAAACATTAGTTTTTCAGTGGGAACAATCACGAATGGCAGAGATTTTGCATATAATTTTTAAATACTGCACTTTTAAAAGTGTGTTCCATAGAATTCTGGCTTCACAGATTGATAACTGTCCCACATAGGAACTGAGGCTTTCAGAGTTTTTGTTATAATAGGCTAACATTTAAGACCATGACCTCAGAAGAGGTATAATTACTGTGTTTCCCATGATTATTAAACCACGGAATTTCCTTTTCCATTGAACATATTTCAGGGAAGATTTCTGTAAATAATGCTGCAAAATTCAGACACATGGCCAATGTACTGTTCATTTATCCTTGGCCGATCTGTTTCCTACACTGTTAACAAGAGATAATTTTTTTTCACATAACATTTCATGTAACTCCTCAAAGGCCTCACTGAACTTATGTTTCAGGTTCAATTTACCTGAGAAAATGGAGACATATGACTATGTTGTTTGTGCCTGCACAGGATTTCTTTCCCCACATCAAGTATGGAAACTCCAGAATGCATCACTGGCTTAGCCAGATGGTCCTCCTACTTCAATATTATTTACATTTACTGATAGTATGTGTACCTTTAAAGAAAAAGCTTTTATAAATATGTATATATATTTCTATTTGTATATGTAATGGCCTCCAATCTTCTTGATAGCCATTAGATATTATATTATTAATTATGATTATGCTTTTTGGCCTTCTAGAATCTATTTATACATTCAATCATAGAACATTTAAAAAATCTTATCATATGCTAACAAAAACTTTATATTAAAATATAATCTCAGAGCATCCAGAAATTTGGAAACATCCATAAAATACAATTAAAAGTTGTGTTAATTTTATATTTTGGTTAGATATTTTGAACTTTAGTCAGTAACATAGCAGAAATATAACTGAAAGATAAAGCATTACATGTATTATAAGTTCATTTTTAAATAAAATTGTTGTATACCCCTTTGGAAAAAACATACACTTCAAGTGATTTTATTTAAGGTGCAAACTCCTTTCTCCTCAGAAAGAGGAAGAAAAATGACAACAAAGATTACTAAAGGTCAGAAAATTTAGGCCAAATCCGAGAATTCAACAGCGGAATTGACAGAAGCAAAGAGGACACAATGAAAAAGGAAGTCAGCAAGTTCTTTAAAAAGGGAAGAGAAAAATGAAAGTATAGGTCATTAAAGATTTAATTGACTAGTCAAAGTCAGAGAGAACACAGCCATCAAATGAACTTTTCCAGTGGTTCCTTTGAGATTTCACTCTGGGCATTAACATATCTTCCTAATTACACCAGGCAACTTTCAAACAGGCTGTTGATAAACCCTGCACTTTTGAGAAACCTAATTGGATAATGGCTTGAAAGTGATTAGAAGGATCAGTGGATAAAAGAGTCTGTATTATTTACTTGTAAAATCATGGGACTTTGAAACCAATTTCAGAATTTAAAGCCCAGACTTAAATAGATATTTTTGAAATCTTCACCTTAAGATATAGGGCTCTTCTTGAGTAATGAATTAGTTACTATTTTGTATATCTGTGGGTAAGTTACTATGCATAAATAATGTTAAATAACTCCTTTGCATTTAAAACTTTAGGCATACAAAATCTATATCATGTATGAAGTTGGCCTCTAACCTTCTTCAATATTCAATGCAAGACTAATGGGTTATAAGATCAAAGCAACTGCCCGTGGGTTTTAGGTAGCTCCCACTAACAGAAATAATCAAAAGGACATCTTAGGTAACTCCGGTTATTGTCGGAGGTGATCATAATTATAGAACAATTAAAGTAGATTTTGAACTTAGAGAGATTTTAGAGAGTCTACACTGATGAGGCTTCCAGAGCAGTGATTACAGCGCACGACGGTTTCAGCTCAGCAGCAGGATTTCAGTTGGTCCATGTGCAGCCGTTGGTCTAATGGGGAACTGGTTGGTTTCCATAAGGTTAATGGAACAGTTCCTAAGGGTAGGCTAGGTGCTATATTTATTTCTAAACTCTGAAGACATTGCTATATCTGCCAATCAGTTACTATTGTTTATTAATTTTTTTGGTAGTGTGAATTTTAACAATATAAGCTCTTATTTCCAAAAATGATTGATTTCAATTTCTTCTACTTGTTTATTAGGTATTAAAGATGGAGGGAAGCTTATTCAGAGAATGGTCCAAATTGTCCATCCCTGTTCTGAATGATATGGAGAGCTCAGTTAGTAGAAAAAAATAAGTTTGAAGTGATTTTGCTCATTTCCTTAATGTTTTTGAAACTACCGTGTGTGACATTAATGTACTATGCTCCTTCATGTTAGGATATTTCCATAGATAACCCCTAATCCTGGAAAGGAATCCCTGTTATAGGCAGGTATATTTATTTTTACTTTTTAGAAAAAAAGCCAAGAATCATAGTAGGAAAATAATTTGCTACAAGTATACAGTATTTAGCCTGTCAGACACATATTTTTAGAAATAAATTGTTAGGCATTTATTTAGTGTTACTGTAGGCCAGATACTGTTCACAGCACTGTAGATGTAAGGCCTAATTTTGTTCTTAGATAAATCCTATAAGGTATGCATCATTGATCCCATTTTCAGTTAGGGAAACTGAGACTCAAGAAGTGAAATGACTTGTTCAAGAACACAGGACTCAAGTGACAGAGATTTCCATTCAGGCTCCTGGACTGCCTTCCACCTTCACTTGCTCTGTAGGTTAGGTCCCCACTGTACTTGCTGGAATGATGCCCATGATGATTCCCGAGTGTCCTTGCTTTCTCCAGCGCTCCTTCATACATGTATTCCCACCCTTTAGCCATATCTCCTCTTACACAGAATCATGAAAGTGAGAGGAACACTGCAAAGATTTAGCAGTGCCTTGAAGTCTATGCTAGAGCAGGGTATGATACATGCAAACAGAGAAAAATTCTATTTAAATGGTACTATGAAGAGATACACATACACACACACATATATGTAATAGGATTTAATGACCTTGAGCAGCACCTATATAACTCTTAACATGAAAGCACATGGTACAGTTAATAACATTCTCCCAAACTTTAAGGTGCTAATGTGATCTTAGGACACTTATTAGAAGGAATGCAATTGTCCCCTTATTGATATGTAGATATGTGACCTGCTAGAATATTTTTATATGGGCCACAAAACTGAATCATGTAAGCCATTACAGAACATTTTAGGGTCCCAGAAGAGCATTTGGTAACCAGTTATTGCTGCAGAACACTAATTCAGGGCTATAATTCACCTCTGCTGCCCAGTTACACTTGGCTATACAGCAGGGAGAGGGAATACCAGCCTTGGACTTCAATCATCTGGCCCTTCAGAAAAGTGACAGAAAGCACCAGCCATTTATGGATCCAGTCACAAAACCCAATGTGTCTTTAACTTTGGAAAAATGATGGAGGTCACGTGGTGTGGATTTTAATCTTTACCTTTTTCTCTGTCTCTGCTCACATATGATATTCATTTTATTTCTATGTGAGAGAAACATACCATGAGGTAGTTCTGTGTCATTTTCTGTATGTGATTCTGTCTTTATCTATGTTTTCCTCCTTTTCTGGTGCATTTTCCCTCTTCTAGTCTTGTGCCTCCTGCCCCCTTTCTAATTCATTTTGTTGTCAGAATGCCTGCTTCCTTTAGACATAATATAAAATAAAATTATAAAAATAACTATGAGTCACTTTTGTTCTCTTTCTGTAATATGAAAATAAAAATTAATTTGCTTTTATTTCTGTAGCTTTGGGTTGATTCTTTTTATGGATCAGATGCCATTAAAACAAAAAATGGGGCTTAAGTTCACATTTTTTGCTTTTCCATGAACTGCGTTGAGTTGAGTACATGAAATAAATATATACTTATCTTCAGTTTAGAAGATTAAACTAAACTATACTGTCCTGTCCACTTTAACCTGAAACAGAGCCTTGGAATTTTGTTGTTGGATAAATAAATATCTTAAGGGGAAATGCAGAAACCCTCCTGAGCTGCAGTCATTTGGAATAGATTCTGGTGACACCAGCTCTTTGGAAATGGGTATTTATGGCTTGAACATTTGTAGTGCAATGAAAATCTGTAAATTACAGTTACACAACAAAGCTGAAAATGAAGAAGGTTGTGACATTTCAGTATCTCTCCTTCTGAGCTGTTTGTGTGTGTGGCGGTGGGGCTTTCTGTGATATTCTAATCCTAGCAGTGTAGTTCCTTTGCATTCAGTCAGTCTCTCATTCAGAAGGGGCACATGTACCTACTGGACACCTCTTTCAGTGGGGGAATAGCTCGTGCTCTAGAGAGAGCTTCCTAAGGACGTAGTAATTTGCAGTGACTCGAAAAGTAGGAACTGGATGCCCTTCATGCATTAGCTACTCCCAGTTGTGAAATAAATCACTTCATAGTCTGTATTGCTTCTTTCAGTTCAATGGCCAGAAAATGACTAATCAAACATAGCTTTCCAAAGGCCCTGACTTGGAATCATATAGTTGACCTCAGCACAGAGAATATTTTGTTGAAGAAATTGTGAACACCACCGAAGTGTTGGTGCGTGTGCATCTCTGAGTGTTTTGTACTGTTTCCACTGATTTTACTCATCTCCATCATCTGATGAATACTTTTCTGACAGAAGAGACTTCCTAGCATCAGCTCTTATGCCTTACATGTTTGACAGCATCGAATGGCAATGCACTTTTTAGGTGCTTGGTTGTAACAAGTCAAATGTACTTGGTTTTCCCTTTCTTGATTTTTCTTGTACTACTGTCACCTACATGAGACAAGATCCCTTCATTAGAATACTTTGCCAGATACTGATGTCAAGTTCTCTGTTTCTTTCACTCTGTCTCTCTGTCTTTTCCTCTCTCTCTCTTTCTAGCTCTTTATACCTGTATACATATAAATATAGATTGACATAGACAGATACACAAAACAAAACTTGACCTCATGGTGCTGCAGTATCTAGCCATCTATCTCCTCCCTAAAGTGTTCATAGTTCATCCACCCCAGCTGAAAAAAGTGGGAACAGAGAACAAAAGGGCTACCACATGGGGAAATTGCCTTGCTGCTGCATTCCTAACGTGTGCTGCCTCGCAAGCTTTCCCAGAGGTCACGGAACATAAAGGTTCAGGGACCAAACTCAGAAAATCAAATGGCCAGGATTGTCACATGGATTTAAATGTATGGTGCAAAGCAGGAGGAAGACAATGGTAGTAACGCAGGTGGGACAGGATGCCAGCTTGTGATGGAATAAGGTAGACCTCCTGGCCTTTGGTGGGAAAACTCACCCAGATGGCTGGGTCCCTGCTAGTCCCATTTTTAGAGAACTTTTTATAATATTGGTGCATTAATTTGATGATACACAACAGTAGCTTACTAGTAGAACATGTATATTATATGTCTGCTATGTCACTAGAACCACAAGTACACAAGTCAATGACAGAAATCATTAGCTATTCCTGTTTCCCAGTGGTATCTATTGGCCACTTTTTCAATGAATATTGTTTGTTTCAGACAAGCAGAAACAGGCTCCGGAGCTTTAAGATATATTCTTGAAGGACACTAGAAATGGAAACAATCCTATCTATTGTTTTTCTCCCCAGTGAACTGGGAAGGCCTGCCATTTTTTTTGTAATTTTACTGTGAAAAACTTCAATATAGACCCCAGATGTTCTGAAAGTACATAATTTGAAAACCAGTGATTTAGTCTGAAGAAAATAATAACAGGACAACTAAATAACTATTTTAAGGATGTAAGTGGACATTAGATAGAGGATGGCATCTAGTGATACTTGATTTACTGGAGTCACTATTTTTTCCCAGTGAGATCTAGTTGGTGACTAATTCTTGGGGGTAGAGAAGGAGGTATTAGAGCCCTCAGTGTAGATATCTCTTATTTGCTTAGATATTGAGCTCATTCTTATCATTTCTGTTGTATTAGGTTTAGAAGCTGTTACAAAATAAACGAAAATGTTCCAAATGATTTGATGAATGCCTGAAAAAGTGATAAATTCATTTTTCTTCCTTTAAGTGAAAATTTGAGGCCTATTCATAAGAAAGGTATCAAAACAAATGTGCTTAACTGTTATTCCTTGTGACACCCAGGAAGGCTGATATCCATAGGTTGGAAATTCCGTAATTGTTTTGCTTGTCTCAATTCCTTCTCTAAAATCCTCATAATTGTTTTTCATCATCCATCAGATAAAAGCAAAATTACCTAAGAAGATTCATTTTAAAAAATATTATTTTATTTTACATTGTGGTAAAAAAATACATAACATACAATTTTACCCTCTTAGCCCTTTTAAGTGTATCATTCAGTAGTGTCAAGTATACTCCTGTTCTTGGGCAACAGATCTCCAGAGCTTTCAAAGAAGTTCCTTGCAGAACTGAAACTCTGCACCCTAGGACCACAGCTTCCCATTTCCCCCACTCCCAGCCCCTGAAAACCTCCACTTACAAGACTTTCTTCATCTGGCTCCTGCCTTTCGGTTTGATTTTTCTCTAATCCATCTCAAAATCTGCTCTACAGACACACACAAAGCTTTTCCATTCCTCATTCAGGCTTAAATTTCAGGACCTTTACTCCAGTTTTTCCCATTGGTTGGGACAATCTTTCCACCAAACCCCCACACAACCCTCCCCCCCACTACCATCTTGTAGGGTTCACTTCTAACTCAACTTTCAGTTATAGGCTTACTAGGCTGTCCTAGAGTGGGAGATGTATGCTTGCTATGTGCCCTTATATGTACACCTTTTGTTTCCACCTCTCACAATAATTAGCTTTTAAATTTCTTTCTGATAGATGTGAGCCCTTTGAAACTAAAACCAATAGCCACATAAATACGATCATCAGTCTTGCCCATCATGCACACTAAATAAATAGACACTAAATGAATAGTTGTGGATTGAGTAAGTGGGTCAGTGCTCACAATACCTAATTTGAATCTGATTTTGCCACCTACTGGTTGTGTGTTCTTGAGTACATAAAGGTAATGATGATGACAGTAATAATATTAATTATAATAATAATTAAGTAGTCCAGCCATCAAGCACCCATCTCTGTAAACAACTTATTACATATTAGGCATTTTTTAACCCTTACTTCTATTAACTCATTTTATCCTCGTAGTAACTCTGTTCATTGGGTGCTATCATTATGCCCATTGTCTGGTGAGTGAGGAGAACAGGAATGTTCAGTGATTTTTCCAAGGTCACACAGCTCAAGAGACCAGACCTGTTCCTGGAACCAGGTACTTTGAATCTGAAGTCATTGTCAGAAATATTATTGCTGCTGTGTTGGGATCCCATTCCCTTATTTAGGATAATGGTTATTATAACCATTTCAAATATGGGTGATGAGCATTCAATGTTCTACTCTATGCAAATGTTCTAATTTGTAATGAAAATAGGAAGTTAGCTCCTTTCTTCTCTCTTCCCCCTTAATTAGAGTAAGTCAGAGGCAACTGCTAGAGGAAAATAACTAGGTTAGGAGCACTTTGCAGTGGCCACCAAGTAAAAGACTTATAATTTATACAAGATGTAGAAGAGCACACATTTAAGAAGAAAACCGCATCTTTAACTTAGTGCTGATACTTTGCTGGGGTTGTGATAAAAATGCCTGGCATTTAAATAATACTTAGAACTTTGAAAGCATGTTTACATTTCTCATGTCATTTTTACTTCATAGCTGACCTTGGGAAAAAAGATGTATCACAATTCCCATTTTACAAAGGACCTTCAGTTACTTGCTGCAAATAAGAGTCATCAGGGTAAAAAGAACTAGAAATTGTATTTCCAGATTGCTGTTCTGTTACAATGTTACGTCATTAAACTGGGATGTTTTTAGAGTGGAAGAGGAACCTTCAGAATTAAGTTAGTAGGATAGACAAACTGGGTCTGTCCAGAGCCCACCAGGAGGTATGGTGCCCCTTTCTTCTGCTCATATTCTTCCTCTTTTTAATTTTGCCCAAGAACCACCACACTAACATAACATATTCCTCTCCCTGGAACTCCAGAGGATAACTTAAGTCTTTCTTCTTGGGGATTGCATTGCTCTGTTTGGAATACCGATGTATACACATAAAAATCAAGCATATCTATTTTTCTTTAATGAGAAATTTACCTCGATGTAATGACTGTATATACATGTGTCCTTGTTTCTTTGAGCCAACGGCTGAAAGCCTGACACTTTCTACAACTGGACTTTCTTTTGGCTTTATTGAATCTACATTTATTAGCTGTATTTCATTATATATTCATTTTCTAATGTAGCTGTGACAAAGTACCACAAACTAGAGGACTCAGAACAACTGAAATTTATTGTCTCACAGTTCTGAAAGGTAGAGGTCCCAAATCAGGTTGTTTGCAGGGCTGGTTCTTTCCAAGAGCTCTGTGGGAGAAGCTGCTCGGGGTCTCTACGAACTTCTCATGGGCCTTGCTGTGTGGGTGAATCACCCCAGTGCCCTGTCCTCACCTGGTCTTTCCCTGTGTGTGTGTCTTCAAAATAGCCACATGGCCATCCTCCACCACGATATTGGATGAGGGCCCCACCTACTCTGCTATGGCCTCATCTTGACATTATATTTGCAATGACCTTATTCCAAATAAGATCACATGATGAGGTACTGGGTTTTAGAAATTCAATAGTTTTTTTTGTATGTGTGTGTGCGTCCGGTGGGGGGGCACAATTCAACCCCATAACAAATAGTAATAACCACGAAACCCAATCATACTGTGGAAGGATTTGCCAATGTTACATAGTCTCTTTTGTGCCAATCTGTGTTGTGGGAAAGCCAGAAAATATAAGAATTGTGTCTGAATGGAAGATGGTGATGGGATTCAATTTTATAGACAGGAATTATCAAGAGAGTTACTACAAAATGAAAGTTTTACTTAAATTATTTTCTCTACTTGTGGTGTTTAAAAGATGAAAATTATTTCCCTTTTTGAGTTAACAAAATTATATTAGTGTTTTATTGATCCATTTGTGTTGATTATATTCATCTTGTATTTCTATCTTAGTCATGAATAGTTGTTAATTGGAGTGGGAAATCATTTGGCATGTTAGTAGAATTACACATCATTACTAGACGATACTTCACCCTCTGTAATGTTGAATATGACAACGAAGCATCATTGTAACCTGCGCTGGCTTCACATAAACTAAGCAGCATAGTGGTACCTGGATGGCCTCCTCAGGCTCAGCAGAACACAGCCGGAGGAAAGAGACAATAACATCGAACAAAGAAACATCCTTGTAAGAGTGACAGGTCCTCTGGGAAGAGATCAGCAGTTCCCAGCAGTAATGTCCCAAAGAGGGGGGCCAGTACATGCCATTGGAAGGTAGCTGGTGAGGCTTTGAGAAACTGGGCAGGTAGGGGAGAGAAGACACAGGTAGAGTGTTGGCGAATGGGTTCTCTGAAAGTCGGGATCAGTTGGGATTGGCATCTAGTCTGGCAGGCACCAACTAAATGGCCAGTCCCCTACACGAGTTGGGATATGGGTCTGGACTTAAGAGAACCAGCTTCATGTGCAAGAAATCAGAGGCACCCATGGACCTATTTCCTCTATGCATTTCTACCAGGATGAAGGAGTATCCTTAAAAGACTATAGCAGATAATCATTCTGACCTTGCAGTTGGCCATTTCTTCACTCACTGATTTCCTAACATAAGACAGAGACTATTATAAAACCCACAAGCACCTCTTACACCACCTCTGTGAGACCTCCATGGTGCCCCAGGATGCATCTGACGTTGTTTGTACAGGTCATCCTCACCTTCTTAGACCAGATGGTCTAGTGTGGCTTTGGAGAGTCTCTTAGTTGGATTTGGGGTTTTGTTCTTTTGAAACAGGTATTGAAATCCTGAGTAAGTCAATTCCATACCTGAACTCTTTCATTATGCATCAGAAATTATTGTGTTTTGTGGAAAAGCCAGAGTATGGCAAGTATACTGGCTTTTTGATTCAGCAAATGAGATGCAATAATGAATGTCCTTTACCCAAAAGTTAAAACTGAGTTGTTCAAAACCTTTGTGATTTGACCTTTATGAATATGATGATGTCCATATATCAGTGGAAAATTATTACTTCTGGAAGTTTTCAGTTTTGCCAGCCTAAAATCCACGCTTACTTATAAGCAGTGGTGTGGGGAGGAACAGTATGGAGAAGCCAATCCTCTTGAAAACAGAATCCAGTTGGAGCTGTTCTATCCTTTGATCAATAAGAGGCTTTCTTTGCCTAAATAACACAAAGGAGTGGCTGCTTTTTGATGTTCCTTCTTGTCATTTTTGCAGGGTGGTGATGGGGAGACGCCACTTTCATTTTGATATATAAACAAGCCAAGTAAAGAGATCATTGATCTGTGTCCTCAATTAGCCCCTGAGCAAAGATAGTGGAAAAACATTTAATTCCATTCCTAATGTTCAAAATAAGAGGTTGCGCATGGGATGTTATCATTAAGGATGACATATCAAAAACTGAAGATGGTTTTACAGAATTTTTCAAACTGTTCAAATCATGTAAGCATCTACTTTGAAAAAAGTTCATAATAGTCAAGTGATTTATTTGACAGATGCTTTATTTTACTAATCAGCAAATAATACACCCAAAAGTTCATTTTAGAACAGGTCTACCCTTCAGTGACCAAAACAAGAATTTAATCAATTACCAAAGAGGAACATATGTATATATGTGTGTATATGTACACATGTAAACACATACCTCAGTTTTTCAAATGATTGAAAGAGATACATTGGGAGTAATGATATGTACAGCTCTGTATACTTACAATAACTCTTAACCATCGATTAGACAAAATTCAAACTTTGTCAGAGTTCGGGCCTGCACGTCTGCAGATCTCTAGCTCCTTACTATTCAAATAGACTCTCAGCAGTGTCATTCAGTAGTTGAATGAACGAAAGCCAAGGTCAGTGCTGTTAACTAGCGTATGAAGCTGTCCATTGTTCCCCTTCATCTCCGACAATTGCTAGTCTTCCAAGCAAAGCCTCTGTTAGTTTTGTCCATCCTGTCCACCCATCTCCCTCCCTGCCACCCCCTGCAGTAGCACTCATGGCATGTCTTCCTTCCTTCCTGCTAATACAGAGGCGATCTCATGTCAGCTGGATCGTGCAGGGCTCATGTCTTCCTGCATTTCTCTCTTTACTGCTCCACGCCAGCGCCTCGCAGTGTTGCTCTTTGTTTAAAGGCATGGACTATGTCCTGACTCTTCTCAAAGCTTGTATGGGCAAGGCTTTTGGTTAACATATGTCTTTTGTCTGGGGTCACATCTGCATATAACTTTTCCTTTACAAAGTATCTTTGAGTGCCTATTTTATAGTGAAGGACAACTGGAAGTTAAGATACACATGTCTGTTTGTTGCCTCTTATATGAACTTCCTACTGAAACTTAGGGCAATAATGTGTCCATGAATTCATGAGACTGATTGTGAAGATTTCTGTGACAGGTATGTCTAATGCCATTACAAAAAAATGAGATCCTTAAACCTTTATATGTGACCAAACAATTAACTTTGTAAATGCTCTGCGGCTTCTGGCCCTGTTTATTGTATGAAAGAGAAAGTGTGGATCTTCCTTGTTGATTGTCACCTTCACTGCTCACACACCCTCTTCTCTTCACCCCCTCAAGGCTGACTCTGACCCACGATGTACTTGTGAAAATTGATATTCACGGTTTATGGGCCACAAGGAATAATTTAAGTGGCGATAAATCCCTCGAGGTGTTCAATACAGTTAAGCATGCATGTTGAATCAAGGATAAAAACTTTAAAATGTCAGATGTGAGGCTCCAAAAGCAGTGTCAGCCCTGCCTGGACTAACTTTTATTTTACCTTATTTAAAATTTTAAAATGTGAAGTGTCCAACTTGATTTATATATTTATGTTTTATATGCATTCCTATATTTATGCTTTATGTGCATTGACATTAACTCAATATTTGGTCATGGTTGATGCAAATATGAGTCTACACTCTACATCTTTGCTCCTCAAAGTGGACCAGCAAGATTGGCATCACTCTGAAGAGCTGGGTTACAGTGCAGAATTCAGGTGCTACCCTCAACTACTAAGTCAAAATAGAATTTTAATGAACACCCCTATGCTGACATTTTTTATGCACCTTCAAGTTTGAGTGCTGTCTTCCATCTCTGTGCACTGCGTCTATTCTGGATATGTGACCTAGTACTCGGTTTTGAAGTTTTGGCACACACAGCTTTGTATTTATTCATCACCTATTCAACATTTTCAAGGAATGGCTGCATTATTTTTATCCTGACCAAACACATTGTTTAAATTAAAACAGTAAAAAAGATTTATTGTTTTGCTGCAAAGCCATTAACCTAATTTGGTATCCGGAAGAACCAGGGGTTCAAGTTCGGTAATCTCAGAAAATCTGAATGGTGTGAGGCCCTATTGCAAAGTGGATGAAAGACCCTATAGCAAAAGTCAGTTAAAAGTGGGAAAAATGGCTATAAACACTTAGATAATTAATGAAGAAATTAGATATGTGACAAGATACCAAGAAAGGACTTGGATAAGAGGACAGATACCCAAAGCAAAATTCAGATGGTCAGAGACTGGTGGTCAGCATTGTAGAAGAAAGCAGTTACGTTTTTGTGCTGCCTGTTTACTTAAAAGGTGATTAGTTAACTATGAACAAATTGTTAAGAGTCTGAAATCTGTTTGGAAAGATTAGAGCATAAACTAATTGACTTTAAAAAGCAACTTTGAATTTCATAAAAATCTGTTTTTATCTTTTTAAACCAAAATACTTATGTTATGGCTAAAATCTAAATATTAGCTAATATAATGGTGAAAAGTAATTAGAGAACTAATAGGTTGGCAATGTATTGTAGAATAAAGGAAAAAAACAGTGTTGTATAATTTGTGTAATGATATAGCATCGGATAGGTGGTCAAACATCTAATGTGTCATTAATGACTAAATTTAAGTCACTGAGTCTTTTTGTTTCATTATTTTCCAAAAAACAGTGATCAAATCTTTCCTATATATATTAGTGTTTTAAAAAAATCAACACTGATTAAATAATAAAACTGAATACACTCTGCAAAATCTAAAATTTATCTTTTATTATCATGTGCAAAAATTATAAATACCTTGATTCCATGGATTTCACTCAATATTAATTACATTATAAATGCAAATATATAAAATATATTTACATAACATATAAATATATGTGATATATATGTGTAATATGCTTACAGTTGATAGTAAAGTATGAGTAAGTTGGAGCTTCTCTGAAGTCTGTTGCAGGATAGATAGCTACTTGTAGAGGTCAATGTCTGAATTTCTGCAGTATATTCCTCATCATGATTTAGCGCTTGAAACATAATTATTTTCCAGGGTGGAGTCTTAATGAGACTTGCATTTATGCATATTCTATACCATTCAGCAGGTAATATATGCTGTAGAAAATTCTGTTAAAATTAATTAGGTCTGGTTTAAAGAATAATTATTAGTTTTCATTCAATAAACTGTACTTACGTGAGGTGAATTGATGTAACCTTGTAATTGACAAATAAATAGATGTTTTTAAAGTAAAAAGGTCAAGCCAGTTAGTTTGTTGTGCTTAATCCCAAAAAGCAGTTGTTTGGCACCATCTCGCTATTTTGTTTAATCTAAATTTGTTCTCCAGATCCGTAAAACAGAGATAGTCATCAAGGTCAGTTTCCCATTATCTTTAACCTGAAAGAAGACTTCCATAGGGTACAAATGCAGCATCTCTTTCACCTCTACCTTGGGCAAAGCAATGTGAAATATTATTGGAACATGCTCTGCTGTTTTGCTCTGAATCTTATAATAATTTATCCACTCCGGAAAGGTTAAGGCATGTCATCCAGCTGAAAGCTCCTAAGCCTACAGAATAGATTATTTTATGGCGAAGGAGCTCTCCTTCCTAAGTACGGCTTTGCCTCGGAGGAAATGAAGTTGCCACGTTAGAATGCTTGATAGCACATTCCACTCGGCCTTGAAGCTCACAGAGATTAATCAGTTTCTGCTCTGGTTTATTACTCAGTCAAGAGGCTTCCAAATTAAGACTGCTACCTGCCAGGCTTTCCCCTATGCACTCTAGGGTGTAGTCTTTAAAGTAGTTCTTCTGTGTTTCTTTTTTTTTTTAATTGTCCTGCACTATAGAATGGATTTTTAAAAATCAGTTATTTCAATTCTAAATAAAATAAAATTTCCTTGAAGAAGCTTATTTTCTAATTTTTAGTATTTTATCTTATGCCATTTTAGTGTTAAGGACTTACATGGTAACATTTAAGAAAATATCATTTCAGATCTTTGATTCTCAACTAGAATTGTCAATAAGTGAGTGCAATACAATTATTACACTAGTCTAAGTTTTGTCTACTTAAAAGTATTATTTCCTGTTACTACAATGTCACTATTTGTGAGTTTTTGCCTTTTTTGCTTGTTGCTTTTCTTCACCATATTTCGTTTTGTGTCTTCATGTTAAACATACCAGAATAATATTGTGGTGGCTTTGTCCCTAAGAATAATCTTTATTTCCATTTTCCCCTCTTTTTCTTTCTTTCTTTTTCCATAAAGGTAGGAATTCATATTATCCAATTTCATTCTAAAACACATCCAGATATAAAAAAATTACATGGATTACAGTTTATGATGAGACTTTAAAAAAATGTGTTCTAGCTCAATTAAATGTGAATTAAATATGGACTAAATAATTTCTTATATCTCTTTCTTGAGAAATTCAATTCCCACGGTTGCATTATGCAAGACCCAGATAGATCCCTCCTGTTGGACAACTTGGAAGTCTTACTGCCTTTTCTAGTGCTGGTAGATGAAATCATTGTCATGAGCTGGCTCTGTTTGTGTGCCTATGACTTGCTGATCCTCTAGGCTTCCACTGTCTGATATGGTAGCCATTGGCCATATGTGGCTGTTGAGCACTTGAAATGGTGTAGACAGACTGAGGGCATGCATTTTTACAATTTTCTTTCATTTTAATCAATTTATATTGAAAGACTTAAGTAATATAAAGTAAATTTACATTAAGCAAATCTTTATTGTTTTATCTGGACTATATTTGACCTTTGGAAATTTAGCATGTGATTAAGATATGCTGCAAATGTAAGATATTGACAGTTCAAAAATATGGCATGAGAAGAGAATATCTCAAGAATAATTTTTATTTTGATTGCATGCAGAAATGATAAGACTTTAGATAGAGTATGTTAAATAAAATGTGCAATTAAAATTAATTTCACCTAATTCTTTTTCTTTAGTGTGGTTACCAGAATAGCTAAGTTCACCCTGTGGTTTGTGTTATGTTTCCACTACACAGTGCAGCTCTGGTGCAGGTCTAGTAGTTCAGATGGAGCGAAACACTGACGGTTCTCTGCACAGAGGTGAGCTTGGCAGTGTATTTCCACACAACTTAGGATTTTCTCCGTCATTATGGATTCTTTCCTTTTTAACTTATTAAGAGAAAATCATCTTATAATACAGATTTCCCAAAATATGTACTTGACAATATTAAAAAGGTTTCTAAGGGTTTTAGTATGCCCTGTGCCATATATATAAACATTATACCCTGAGGAATTTCCCAAACTGATTTCCAAGGAGTATCGCTCAAGAATAGCATCTATGGATCAGATGATCAGATGTCGGGAAGTATAACAGCAATGCTACTGATTCTGTTGGTCATTCTTTATTCTGATATCACAAATAGCAGTGTCTCACATCACATCCACGTGTATATTATATACACATTTTGTGTTATTGGACACTTTCCCCTTTGGCTAAATGGTCTTTTCCAGTTGGTTGACTTTAGATTCCTTACATTTCTTCTCTCATTCTCAGACTCATCCTTTGTAGGTAAAAGAACAAATAACATAAATTTATCAAATAATATGTGTGAAATCCCTACCCCAGTGTTTAGCACATATATTTTCATATGCTAAGCATTTCTAATTATTTTAACTAGATTCAATTAAGTATTCAGGACATTAAGTTAAATACCAGAGGGCATTCACTGCTACTGAATAAAAAATTATTCCTAATGAGTATTAATTAATTCTCAGGTCAGTTAGCAAATATTTATTGAATTTACATTGTTCCAGAAACTGTACTCTCACACTGGCAATTCAGCAGTTGTAGACAGATGGGATTTAATAATCTGACCTCACTGGGAATAATTGTATCAGTAAATAAATGCCATGTATTTAGCAAAAATAGCCAATACTGGTATAGTATAAAGACTTGTTTCTTATTTTGCAATTTCCTTGTGCTTCCTTATGTTAAACAAGATACCCTGTGTGGGACTACAAAGCAATCATTTACACATAATAAGCGTAAATTAAAACTGAGCTTTGTGTTTTATAAACCACAAACTGCAGTTGAAATATTTTTATGCATTTCAAATTAATAGAGAATATAAAATTACCTACCGATAAAGCAGATGGGCCATCACTTGATAGTTTCCCTGCTTTTGTGCCTTTTCTCTTTTCAAAGTGATTTACGATATCCCATCCTATTTGTTCCCAGAAAAGAAGTAAGGAAATGGGGTATGTTTTACCATGCCAGGGAAGAGCTATTAAATTACTGTAGATGATCTTCAACCTTGTCATTTTGTTAGAATTGAAAACATTCTTTATAGAAATAACATGAGGTCTTTTCAATTGTAACTGATTCACTTAAGATATTCCTCGTCAGTAATCAGAATAGGGGAAGTATTTGGAGAGACATAAAATCATTCTATGAAATGTATTGCTGACTGTATACAAGAAACAAATCAGATATAATTAAATTTAAAATTAAATATTTCATCTTATTCAAAAAATTTTTTTACAGTCTCATTATAGAGTCATATATACATTTTAACAGGGAGTCATTAGATTAAAAAAAAAAAAAGAGTCCAGAATTCTTCTTGAAGAAACACTATTCTCTCCTTGAAGAGTTATTTTGTGGAAGAGGAGACCATTACATGACAGAATTTTAGTCATGTCGAACACAAGTGAAATACATAAAAGTGTGGATTATAGAAATTGGGCATTGAAGACTCTCCACTAGTTCCAAAGACTGCCTTTCAGATATTTAATTTATATCAGACTTTGGCCATCTTGCAAAAATATGAGCCTGTTGAAAACATATTTATTGAGCTGGGTGTTTGGGGCAATGGAAAAATGAGTACAATAGTTTTGCACTCAGAATGCCTAGAGTGCAGTGGGTCAGAGGGAGGTAGAGCAATCTACAGCTAACAAAAAAAAAGAGCAAAACCAAAGGATGGATGTTCATCTCCTAACAGCGAGAAGATACTTCTATTTTTGGTGAAGTAGAACAAAGATCCCATCTGGTGGAAGGTTTAAGTTTCACCAAATAAACAGCATTTGAAATTAGCTTCCAAGGTGGTAGATCATTGCAGGTAGAGAAGGGGGAAAAAAGCTTTGCAAAGAGAAAGAACAATGTGGACATAAGAGAGAAAATTTAAATCATGGTCAGGGCACAGCGAACAATGCTTTGGTTATAGCATAGGATAGGTGTAAGCAAACAGGGCTAAAGATGGAAATTAAAGTCAAGTTGTAAGAGCTTTGAATATCATGACACCTATTTTATTTAATGGACAATTGAAAAATAAAATTAATGAATGAACTGTAGGAATGTTTGTCAGTAGAATGGTTTAGAGTGGATCCAATTTGGCCAAGTATTGGTTTGTATGGAAGCAGGTTTTGTGAGCCTGAAGCCAGTTTTCGTTATGATAAAAAACCTGGTGAGATTTAAAACAGTTCAGGATATTATTCAAAGATATTTCCATCCAAATTTTTTGAAACATTCACAAATAAAAGGTTTATTTAAATATTTGAATAAAAATTACTTATTTAATCATTTGATTCAAAATGTAAATGGCCTTGGACAATTTAAGTGGGGATTCCTTCACATTTGAGTATGAATCAGACCGATTTTTCTTTTCTTATCTAAGTTGGCTGTTATTCATCAGAAAAAATATAATAATTCTGGAACTGTGTGCAGTTATCAAAAATGTCTAAAGTAGTAACAAAGTAAAATTGATAGAACTATAGAAATCCACTGTCATAGTGGAAGATTTCAACATCTTTCTCAATTACCAGTAGGTCAAAAAAATGAAAAATATGCAAAGATAAAGAATTGAACAACACAATGAACAAGTCTGACTTACTAAAACCTGTGCATAAAACTAGAGTTCATATATATATATATATTAAATACTTTTAAATTATATATTGTCCATTTATTTTTAAAACCATCTACTAAGCTATACATAAAGCAGGTCTCAACAAATGTAATAAATTTTGAGGAATTTGTATCACACAATGACATGGTGAAGCAGTGGGGTTTAGGGAAGAGTGTGGGCTTTTCAATTCCACTGCCTGACCTCAAATCCTGCATTTTCACTTACTAAAGACTTTGCAAAGATGTACATTCTTTCTTGACCTATTTCCTCAACTATGAAAAAGATAATAATACAACTGATTTTATAGAGCTATTGGGAGTATTCCATAAATCAATATATGGAAAGTATTTGGAAAAGTATCTGGAACCTTGTGAAATGATCTTAGAATTTGTTATTGAAGTAAGAGTCATTTTGTATAGTACAGGAACAACAGAGAAGTGAACAGTCTTTTCTGAGCATGGCAAGACTTCTCAAGGCTGTCTGGGTAGAGATGCAGGAGGTGGGGGAGGGAGGGCGGAAGGGGCTGTATAAGGATGGGGCAAGAGGGAGCGCAGGAATGGGGATGGAGAGAGGGACGGGGAGAGGAGTGTGAGAAGAAGGCAAAGACCCTCTGTGGTGTGCTGAGTGGCTGCGTGACAGTAAAGACCCTTGGACATGGGTGGCCTTGTTCTTGGCCCTGTTTCTGTCCCTGGCAGCTCTGGAAATGTCTTTACAAATCTTGGTGGTGGTGCTGTGGGGATACTGGTATTCACATCTCAATAGCCCCCTCCTTACCATCTGTGGCGTGTCCTGGCCTGTGCCCTGGCTTTACTCTGTGGTCCTAGACGTTCTTATGGACACTGGGACAGAGTGCCGGCAATGGAGCTTCTATGCTTTCTGCATTACTGGACACAACGCACAGTTATCCTTAGACAATTTTAATTTCACTGCCGATTTTCTGTGGAGGCTGTATATTGTACCTTTGTGTTTGAATCTTGATATATGTGTTCAGAAATATTTTGATAGAAAGTAGAAGCCACGGTAGTCTTTTAGTTACATTTAATGCAATTGAAACAGGTTCTATCTCAGAGTGATAGCCAAACACCTGCATGAAGAACAGATCATTTCATCTTCATTCATTCTGACTTCTGCAAGTTGTACAAATGCTTGCTTGAAAGGTCCTGTTTAAATAGTCGTTACACCAAGTGTTCCTTCCCAGTCAACATTGAGAAGAAGCTTCACAACTCTAGTGCATCTGCAGCAAAGATGGGGAAAATAGCTACTTAACAATACAGGCTTTTTAATAGTAAAATTTCTAGGTAAATAGAGAATAATTCATAATATGCAATCACGGATGAATTAAAGAACAATCAATCTCAACAGGTCTTTGCTGAAACAGTGCTAAACAGTGCAAATCAAGTGCTGTTACAGAATGTTTCCCTTAATGTCTTGAAAAGAGACCTGATTTTTTTCCTCCCACAGAATATCTCTTTCCTTTAGACACAGATTGAGTCATCAATATTTATTAAGCACCTTGGGGTGAGCCCAGGATCTGAGTTATTGCTCTGCTGTGCTGGCTGTAATAAATAATAAATATTGGTGCTATGTTCAAGAACAGGAATTCCCTGATTGAGGGGTTTTTCTTCATCAGAAGAATAGACATAGGTCACAGTAAATACAATTTTTTAATGATTTATCTACGTGAACCCCCTTATGAAATAAAAAGAAAGTGAGAAATAGGACCATATCTGCATTGGCTAAGGAGCAATAGCAGTTTCAGGATGTTAGAACTCTCAGACATGCGTAATCATCTAATCCAACAATCTCACAAACAGTTATTGAAACAGCGCTACCGAGAGTCCGCAGCTGGAGCGACACACCCGGCTAGTATATGACAGAAGGGACAACTGGCTTCGCTCCGGGCTTCTTGGCGCTAGTCAAAGTGCCCTTCCCACTTACCAGGACTCTCTCTACTTTTAGTCTTGTTCTGTGTAACTTTCTGTAGGTGGGAAGAAACCTTGCTTCAGAAGTTATAAAAAAAAGATAAATCAATGGGTTATATTTTATTTCTTTATTTGAATTTTTGTCGCAGTGAAAAGCCAGTGTTGGAACCCCTGTGACTCTAGGCACTTTGTGCTATAGACCTTACCCATCGGGGTTGGGGATACCAAGTGTCCTGTTTCTTAAGACAGATTTAACGGAGTTGATGAGGGTTCCAATTTACTCATGCAGCTGATTGTGAGTATAGAGGATGTAGAATGAAAGAAGCTGTACAGTTGAATTACTCATTCAGGAGCGCCGAGGGCCACCGTGTGCCCGACACCGCGAAAGAAATATATGAACAGACTTCCGCTGAATTCTTCTCGACCTAGAGTCTAATCTTAAGGTTTATACTCTTAGAAACTTGAATTTGTCTTGCTATTAGAAGTATAGTCATGTCAAACCATGTCACAAGAGACTATATTTAAATTTCAAATGATAATTTATTAAGCATCAATGAAAATATCAGTTTCACAGAAAACAGATTTCTCAAGTTGGCATGGCCAGCATTTTGGGTTATTGTAGTTAGATCTACTGGTGAAATCAAATTATAATCTCAGCATTGTTTTGAGATCATAGAAACAGAGGAAGAATCATAAATTGCATGATTCACATAGACTATTTGCTGAGCTCTGTTATAGGTAGGCACCTGTCTTTTTCCCTTTAATAATTAATTCTAGGCTGATAAACTGCACCCGTCTTGTGAGTAGTAAATTCTATATTTTGATATGTTAATACCTTTGTTTTAGGGATTTCATTTTTAAGTTTTAGCCTTAGGGATATCATCTTTTAGACTTTGCTACTTATTTATGATTTAGCACAATGGCAGTAACTGCCATCCATTAATCACATGTTTAGTGTTCACCAGGCACTTTACTGGACTCTAAATGAATTATCTGTTTCAAGCCTCATAAGCCTACAGGGTATGTCCTCTTCCCTTTCTTGCAAATGCAAATGCTCACATCTCAGAGGGCTGAGAGCCTGCAAGATCTCACACTGGATTAAACCTGCCTGTGTGACTGCAGAGCCTCCTCTGCCTGTGGTACTTTCTGTGCTAACTTGCTACGGCCAACCTGGCTGCACCTACTCTACCCCTCTCTTCTTTCCCATGCCCTCTGTTGTATCCTTAATCCTGGGCATCGGTATTTGCTGCCTAGACCACTGGGCTGGCCTGTTCCACAACTCCCTCTCCCAATTCTCATCCATTTTGCACAGTTAAAAGATCAGTTCTACTATGGCAAATTCTGAGCATGTCACTTACCTTACAAAAAAAAAACATTAAGGCTGTCTACCATCATACAAAATACTCGCAATCCTTGGGTGACCATACACTGCACTCCACGTCTGGTTCTGACTCATCCTCCTGATGACCCCCTCATGCAGCCTGACCCCCTCACTCACCGTGCCCTCCACATACATCTGCTGGATGGCCCCCAGGTGTTGCTCATTGCTTCTACTCTGCTAGTAATAGCCTCAATTTCTTCATGTCTGTATCCTAACCGATACTCTCGACTTATCCCAAATGAGGTTTAACCTGTAGCAATGGACTTGGTATATACTGTGGTTCTTTTCTTCTTTAAATGCATTCTCAACTGACCCTTCCGGGGGCCCCTCCTGCGAGCTGCAAATACGCAGTGCTGTGCACCCCTCTCATGGCCTCTGTTACTTTCAGTATTATACTAGAGTGATCTCCCTGTGCCTTGCCTCAGAAGTCAAGACTGAATTACGGATCCGAGTGCAAGTAATTGACTGTGGAGTTGACGGGAGGGAGTCTTTACAGGGCAACGAGAGGGGAGACACGGGGAAGGCAAGGATGTGTGAGAGCATTTAATGCTCCAGAAGCCGAGAGTCTTTTCCCTGGGAATCTAAGATCTTGCAGTTTTTTCCTGCCAGGGAGGAAGAAGCGGAGGCTTTTATATGCTAAGCTCCCTCTGGCAGTGGCTGAGGGCCACGTGAAGGTAAAGTCCATTCCCCAGCTCTCCCAGCCGGGGCAGTGCCCGCTGAGCCAGTCAGGCAGCCAGCGGAACACTCCGGGAGACGAGCTCGCAGGGTGCTTAGGGACCGCGCGGAGCGGGAGTGGGTGTGGGCAGGACAGGACGGTGTCTGCCGCGCGCCTCAGGGGGCTAAGGCTGTGGAGTTCTCTGCATTCTCCGCTGCGCCCACGGTTCCTAGTGTGATGCCGTTCATTCACTTGCTCATTCATTTAACACAATCTGTCTAGTGTCTGTTAGAGGCCAGGCCCATGAGCAAGACATCTATCAGTGCTGCTCACATAGAGTCCATTCCGTGAGAAAGGGTCCGCAAACACGGGAGGAAAGAAACACTGTGCACGCCGCCTAAGGGACACCTGTAAGCGGACTTCTGTTGGCCTGCAGCTAAGTTAGGAAAGCAAACACTGCATCAAGGGCATGTTTTTCAAATCCAGGTTATTAGGCTTCAGGATTGAGAAATATGCAGTGGACATGATTTAATATGGCTATCTTTTTTTTTTAAATTTTGGTATCATTAATATACAATTACATGAGCAACACCGCGGTTACTAGATTCCCCCCATTATCAAGTCCCCACCACATCCCTGTTACAGTCACTGCCCATCAGCGTAGTAAGATGCTGTAGAGTCACTACTTGTCTTCTCTGTGCTGTACTGCCTTCCCCGTGCCCCCCACCCACTACATTATGTGTGCTGATCGTAATGCCCCTTTTTCCCCTTATCCCTCCCTTTCCACCCATCCTCCCCAGTCCCTTTCCCCTTGGCAACTGTTAGTCCATTCTTGGGTTCTGTGAGTCTGCTGCTGTTTTGCTCCTTCAGTTTTTTCTTTGTTCTTATACTCCACAGATGAGTGAAATCATTTGGTATTTTTCTTTCTCCGCCTGGCTTTTTTCACTGAGCATAATACCCTCCAGCTCCATCCATGTTGTTGCAAATGGTAGGATTCGTTTTCTTTTTATGGCTGAATAATATTCCATTGTGTATATCTTTATCCATTCATCTACTGATGGACACTTAGGTTGCTTCCATTTCTTGGCTATTATAAATAGTGCCATGATAAACATAGGGGTGCGTATGCCTTTTTGAGACTGGGAAACTTCATTCTTAGGGTAAATTCCTAGGAGTGGAAATCCTGGGTCAAATGGCCTTTCTATTTTTAGTTTTTTGAGGAACCTCCATACTGCTTTCCACAATGGTTGAACTAGCTTACATTCCCACCAGCAGTGTAGGAGGGTTCCCCTGTCTCCACATCCTCACCAGCATTTGTTGTTCCTATTCTTTTCTATGGTGGCCATCCTAACTGGTGTGAGGTGATATCTCATTGTGGTTTTAATTTGCATTTCCCTGATAATTAGTGATGTGGAGCATCTTTTCATGTGCCTGTTGGCCATCTGAATTTCTTCTTTGGAAAATTGTCTGTTCATATCCTCTGCCCATTTTTTAATAGGGTATTTGCTTTTTGGGTGTTGAGGCATATGAGTTCTTTATATATTTTGGATGTTAACCCCTTATCTCAGATATATCATTTACAAATATATTCTCCCATTTAACATGGCTATCTTATGTTTAAAAAATATATTAGGTTATTTACTTAAGGCATTTTTCAATTATTATATGATGTTTTAGGTATACTAATTCAATAATATTGCCTCTCAAAAGGACTATAAAAGCAGATAAGGTAGGTGCCTCTTAGCTGTTTCTTATTAATAGTGACAGCATTTGTCTTTTTGTCTTTTTTTCATATTTTCACAAATATTTAAGCAATATGTAAATTAATAATAAATTGACCATTGATCAATTTATACTTTTGCAAGCATCTCTCCTAGGAGAGGTTAAATTATTTTCCAATTTATGTAACTGTTTAATGTGAAAATTACTGTGAAATGGGTAGGGAATATTCTTTTCCAAATTTGCTATTTGGAAAAGCAGTACTCAGGGAAAGTCACAGTAGTCAGTGGAATTCCAATATCCAGTTAGCACTATAATCTAATGTAATAAATAGTAGGTCTTGGAATTGTACATCAAATATATGCTATTCTTGACTCCATACATATTGTCATGAATGAATCATCTTAATATTGCTTTGATTTTGTTGTATTATAACAAAATGCTACTCAGGAGAATCAAAGTTTTGCCTGGCATATAGTAGCAATATATTCATGTGTATTGAATGCAAGAGTGAATGAACATCATGGTCTCTGCGTCTCTACCTACTGGTTTTAATGATATATGAAGATGTTCTCCATTACCTTCATGGCCACCCTTCCTCCCACCCTTTGACCCACAGAAATAGTTTATACCTTCTCTTGTTTCCATTCCAAAGCATGTATTTTGAATGATCCAGTGTAATGTTGTTTTTCTGATCCCCAAGAAAACAGACATGAATTGGCAGTATTCCACCCATTTGACAAAATATCCTCGGATCAGTGATGCACACAAATGTTGAGTATTTGTAAAATGATCATGTGAACAAAATGGGCATATTCACTAATATCTGGGAGTCACCTAGGTTACTAAAAGTTTGATTTGTGGAAAAACAGGTGAAACTAATATGCAAACATTTTTAGCTTTATAATTACATGTGTTAATTTTACTATACTTTGCACATGAATCTGAAAGATAAATAGTGGTTAATAATCAAATGGTAGATGTTATATGATTTCAAGAAATTCTGTGTAAATGACATGTAACTGATTTTTAAGTATTTCTGCACTAAGCTTCCTCAACTAAAATAATAATTTGAAATCTATATTCTTTAATCTCCAAAGATAGAATGGTTATATTATCAACAGATACTTCATGGATTCTATCTATCCTGATTCTATTCAATGGTTTTTTTCTATTCCTAATGGGATATTCTCATTCTGCAACTCTCATTTCCCATGGGAAATGCATAGTTTTCTATATTCATAAATATTATTTTTATCTGAGGTTTATAAGAATCTTCTTTCTGGAATACACATTGTACAAAGCATATGTCAGTCATATTGATTTGACTGCACTATACGTTTCAGTTCCTCTGGGTCCTAATAAAACAGTTTAGCTTGTGCAGTCAGTATGGCAGTAGTCCATATGTATTTGTCACCATATGTTCCTGATGATTCGATGAGGTCAGTAGCAGCAGGTGAAAGTTTGTCCAGTGTATGACTAGAAAACCCCTGCAGTCAGCTTTTTGAGCAAACTTGCTCTTTTATGATAAAATTTAACTTCAGTTTTCGCTTTACACATTATACACAGCTCTTTCAAAAATGTATTGACTTAATTTCTAACTGCTCCTTGTTTTACCCATTCGAAAGTTGTTGGGGAAAAGCTCTTAATCTGTTATTGCGCAAAGTGGTATTGATGTTTCCTTGCGCATTCTCAAGCTGCTAAGTAATTGACCCAAATTGACCAACAGGAGGATGAGAACAAGTCTGAGGACAAGGGAATGGAGAGAAGCAGAGTGTGGGCAAGAAGCAGGCCTAAGATTAGAATCATGTAAGACTCATACGATTACTGTGCAGCTGGACATGGCAGCCTTCCATCAAAGCCATGAGTTTGCCGGATGTAGAAAAGCAAATTGGAACAGAAAACGGTGACCTCTTATCCAGAGTAAACTTTTCATATGTAGAAATAAATATCAATTGGGGAACATTCTAGAAAGTGTTACCGTATCCTTTTTTGTGGTTAGACGTAAGTAAAATGCATGTACTATTAATAATTTTAATGAGAATTGTCAAAAATATCACGAAGTTACTCCTAGAAACCAACACTTGAATGAGTTGGATGTTCAGTAGGTGGTGCTGACTTTCATTTTCACTTTGTTACCCTTCCACAGTACAATTGTGCTGAATGCAGAGACCTGTGTTTTTAAATATTTTAATGTTGTGCATTAGTATTGAACTGACTGAACTAGAACCATTTTTACTGCTTCTTGTAGGCTAGTATTTATGACTGTGCAGAAATTTTATTTTTTGCAAATGACTTCATGTGTTTTAATATCCCTCCTCCCAAATTATACATGGATGCATTTTGTACTCTTCAGAAAGAACATCCTGACTTCTACATTAAAAGAAAGAAATTGTTTCTGTTATGTAGACTCCCAGAGAGCAGGACATGCTACACTACAGTGGATCATATGTAATACTTTTACAGATACTTGATAGCCTCCTACAAAATGCAAAGAAAAATCTATAATTAGGAAGTTTGTTCCAACTCAGATTCTTTCAGCAACTCTGGAAGTTTATATTCAATAGTTATATGGTGGAACTAAATAAAATGTAATGTTCTATTTTGACTCCTTTTTCCAGAAACCAGCAAAATTTTTAGGATTAAAAAAATGATTATAATATAGAAAGTGTAAACGGTTAATAAACATGAATAATAATCATCTATTATTATCAGTTGCATAGATTTTAATAATAGTGATCTTCCAATCTTCCCCATCCATAGTTTGAAAAAAGTCAATGTATTTTAAAATGAGAATATCTGATGCTATTTAGGATTCAGTATATGGAAATTCTTCATCACACTGGAATGTTGATAAAACCTACTCAAAAATAATTTGGATCAGTAAACTGGTAAATATTCATCATTTTTGACCTAGAAATTTCATTTTTTGTTAGATTACAATAGAAGGAACAACAAGAAACTGCTGAGAAATGGTTTTGTGAAATCATTCGTCTTAATCATGAAAACTGGAAATTACATAATGGCTAATAAAGAGGTTACTGGTGCTTCTGTATGATGTACTTTTATGCAGCTATTAACAATGTTGTTTACAAAGACTTACTAATAATATTTTAATGCTCAGAAGAAATGAAGATCATGGACATGTTGATGTGGTTCTCAGCTGGCTTCTGAACTGGTTGACCAGAGAAAGTGTGGAATTACAACCTGTGGAAATACGTGTAATTAGAGATGCAGACCTGCTCCAGTGGTTGGCAGGCCATGAGGATTTCTTCACTTCCTAGGAATCCCCTGCCAGGTGAATCTAGGCAAAATGATGGTCACCTGGAGAGTGGCTTTCATTCTGTTTTGTTTTTAATTTTGGAGAAGGATGTGGCTGGCCTCTACTCTTGGCACTTACTTGTTTCTTAGCCTTTATTTTGCTCATCTCAGGGCCTCTTCTTATTCGGAATTGGCCATGAGTCTCTGATTCACTCTGGCTTTTTTTGTAACTTGTTAACTGAAAGCAGAACGTAAATGACTAGAATTTATAGGCAGCGGGATTGATCTGAAAAAAAGAGACCATCTAAAAACCCCTAACATTTGAACAGTGGTCAATACCTAAATTGAACAGTGGGAATGGAAAATGTTAACATGGGGCTGTGCCCTGTACTTAGGAGCTTTTTAGAGAACTAACAGTAGGAACACTTCAAACAGATCCATAACTAAGCACAAAAGAACGAGGAGGCTTGCTGCTTGTTTATTTGTGGGGATGTCTTCCCCCCTGTGGACTGCGGCATCTTATTTTTGGGGAAATGTCCTGACAGCGGCAGTGACAGGGGTGTGGTCAGCCTGCGTGAAAGGCCTGGCGAGCAGACCCCAACAGAGGGGGCATCACACAGCCCAAGGGAGGCTGCCCCACACTGATGAAGGCGTCCGGATTTCCCACGAACTGCGACTGCTCAGATACGGCTCATTAGATGTGGGTGCATGCGTCTTGGTGCAATCCCTAGGGATGCCATAAAATGTTATCCTTGTTCTTTTACACTCCGTGGAGCTGTAAGTCACATCACCTGACCAGTCAGCACACACTTAGTGCCCTATTCTGGGATTGTTCCTGCCCTCAGGGTCTTTAGAGTCTAGCTGGGAACAGAAGATTGACATAAAAATAATAGATGCAAGATAAAATTAGGTAAATGCCATGAAAGGGGCATACAAGTCCCAGGGGAGAAAATTCACCAAGAAGGTTTGGGGTTCACGGATGCACACCTGTCATTCTTGGGCAGAGGCCATGTTAAATGACTTATCTATTAGCATGCGGTGGTGCAGTTTTCTGATTTCAGGGCTTGTGTTTCTACATTATCCTCATACCTTGAAGTTTGTGTGTAAGGGGATACTGGGAGAGAGTCCTGTTTTCTTTCTACAATAATCTGTTAATAATGTTCATTCAAGTCTAGAAGTTTATTTGTACAGTATCTACTGTTCTTCCTAATGAGATTAGATCATTTCAGTCAAAAAAGAATGATTTCATGATTACTTCTCCTAAAGGGGTCTGTTTGAGGCAGGGCAGGTGATCCAATTTTTTCTTTCCTCCTTAACCACTTACCCTTTCCCAGCTTTATCTAAGAGTAAAGAAAAACTAAACATATGTGCATTCAGATGGGGAATTTGGAGAGGTGAGCTTTTCTGATTTCATTGTGTCTTCCTGGATAAAGTGGTCTAGCCAGCCTTCTAAAGCCAGGAGAAAAAGGCAAGCTGCCAAAACCCAAATATTGGCTGAAAACATTTGGCCATTCTCTGCAAATTAATTATTTTATTCATCCAACCTTGTTACAGTCCAGCTTCCTTGGAATCTAGAAATGCCTGTTACTGAGTCGGCCTCAAAGGCGGCTCCAGCCTGCCCTTACTGCATAGATCTAGTTGTCATATGTGAAACTAAGAAACTTGATAAAACCTAACTGCACAATTAAAATTCTCTTTCTGTGGGATTCTGATGTGATTAACTGGTCTGCGTCACTGTTTTTCACGAGGGGTCCATGCAAATGGATCAAGTCTTTGTCAGTGTTGCTGAGCCCTCAGGCCACCAGGCCTCTTGGTGGAGAATTGTTTCCACGATGGGCAGGCGGCCTCTCCCATCTGCACCTGTAGTTTCTGCTCCCAGGACTTAGCCTTTATTCCCATAGACACTCAGATGGTATTCAAGTCACCAGTGAGCCACTGTCTTACTTCCCTGTATAGACGGGATTCATAGCAATGTCTACACTTTGGCCTGAGATGTGCCTGGAGGGGCGGTGGGGTGGGGAGCAGAAGTAAAGGAGCTTTGTGACGATCTAATGTAATATTATGTCAATGACTCGCCGGCATACAGTGAGAGTCCTGTCATTGGTAATTCTCATCATCAGTATTGGTAACATGAGCATATTACATATTTTATTTCATTCTATCACAATCTTAGGAGATAAGCATTTTTATTCATGTTGAGAATGAGAAAACTGAGGTGCAAGAGATCAGCGTCTTATTCAAGTCACCTATCTATTGGCAGGAGGTGCTAAACTCACCTCTTTCTGCATCCAAAGCTTGTTTCCACAAGGCCACAGAGTTTTTACTGTGTACCACGGCTTTAGAACAAAAACTGGAAAGAAGTTTTGAAGTCCCCTGGTATTGCAGCAGGAAAGACAATTTATTTTCACTATCCTGCACCTCGGCTCTTTCCTTACTTCCACCGTGATGCTTTTTAAGGCTCAGGAAAGGTCCATGCGTTATCTCTTGCCTCACTGTGCAACCTCGTGGCTGCTCCCTAGCGATGACCTTCCCCAAAGTTCAGTTGTAGGAGCATCAGTGGGTGATGCTAACTGTGTGTACTAAGGTGATTGAGTGATGTGGGAGCAGGACCAGGTTCCTCTACATACAGCATCTGGCCTTATGCCTCCTAGTCTGAGAAGTAGATACAAATAGTTTCCTCCTACAGCTTTGATGTCACATGATATCTAAAAAGAAATATATAACTTTGGCTTTACTAATGACCCTAGTTTTTTTGTTTCTGTCTTTGACTTATTTTCATTACATAGATTAAGTAACAAGTAAAATTTATTTCTTTAGTTCTAAGGTAACCCAAATATATCTCTGTTTTAGGCTAATATTGATATTAGCCTAATATGGGTTTGCTTTTTTAAAAAGTAATAGATCTAAAATGTATTACTGTCTGAGTCCTTACATAATTTTGTTTTTTAAAACCACATCTAGACAAACCAAAGTGTGTAACTGTAGGCTGTTGAAATCTTCCATGTGACCAAAATTCTATCGTCTGTAGAAATTCAACAAGACGGCAAAATAAGATATACGCCATTCTGGATGAACAGAAGGTTTGGAAAGGATTATGGTGTGGGTTTGTTCTCTTGAATATGGTCATCCGAGCATATCTGCGGTGCAGCGGTCCCTTCTGGGTGCGGGGGCTGAGGAGGGAGGAGAGCCGATGCAGAGGTCCAGAGGTTAGGACCTGTTGCACGGGTTACTCTGTGTCCGCATGTTGTCTGTAATAGAGCCACATTTCTTTGCACACCTAGTTATCATGACAACGGAAGGAAGCAAACGTTGAGGGGAGGGCTCACATCTCACTGTTGGGAAAAGCAGGTTAGAATAAATAGATACCAGGAGGGTCAGATTCTCCTTTCTTCTGGTCCTTATAACACTTAAGAGAAGCTGCTTGCGCTTTCCTTGAGGATGTGTCCTAGATGTCTGTGAACACGCATGCGGCCATCTTCTGAGGAAATGCAGGGCGGGTGGACTTGTTCGGCAGCAGTGGCACACCACCGTTGTTGCTCTTGCACAGAAGAGGGTCAGGGACACCAGCTCTGAAAGCAGGCGGTGTGACTTCCTGTGAGCCTGCCTCTGCTGCAGGCTGCTTGAGTTCTAGGCAGCTAATACATCTCTTCAAGTGCACACTGTGTTCAAAGCACTGCCAGGAAAGGAAACATTCACTGTGTGCACTGTGCACAGTACAGACATAAAATCAAGTGGAATTGGAATCAGTGCAAACCAGCTATGCATGTACATATATAGATAGGACATAATATTATATCATATATATATATACACACACACATATATATATACTATGTGTATTCTGTTATACATATGTATTCATATTTATAGTACATATAATACAAAATGTACAGTACAGTGTGCAAAATCAGTTGAAAAGAATGCAGAAAAGCTTCATGAAGAAGAATGAAATTTTCCTGTGGTTGCTAAGAAAGAGTCAAGAATTGCTAGAAATGGGGGAGATAATACATGGGGAGTTAACCTATGAAGAATAAGTCAGTTTACGACAGCAGTAAATTGCTAATTCCTATTTTCCCTGTTTGTTTTCCCTTATCATGCATCCTATAGTTCCAAATCTAGGTAGCCCTCTGGAGAATTCTGCAGGGTGAAGGAAGCTGAAGCAAAAGGCTTTTAGGAATTATAAAATGTACTATAACATAAATTAATATGTGGATCCTCAAGTACACTTTTCTCAAATGTTATCCCCAAGGTGTAATATGTTATTGAGAATTCACATATAATATAAACAGTATTATTGAGAGTGAATCATGATATTGTTGTACTAATTTAGGGATAAGGTTTCCTTATAGTACACAGGGCTATAATTCAAGATCATTTCCTTGCAAAGGAAGAGGATGTCTTCTATACCTTTGTGCAAAGATCCCTTCCCCGGTTTGTTTTCTGGGAAGGTTGTCAGCACATGAACTTCCTGTGAAAGACCACAGCAAAAGTAACATGCCGCAGTGTGCTAATAATACTCACTCCTGTAATGGTGCTGTTGGAATAGTTCTCCTCTTCTCCTCACGTTTTTGGCATGCAGCCCCCGCCCTCTGTGTGCCATTAGCATACAGGTGGTGTGTGATGCTAAGCACTTCATCACTGGTTTGAGGCTGAAAATCCAGAGGTAATTTACAGTGTTTATATGCTATGATGTCCCTAATTGTGCACAGACCCTGAAACTAAGCCTCTCGGTGTACGTTAGCCTGCAGAGAGGAATGGCGCTTGGTTCTTCAGTATTCATAACACCTGTTTTAGGTTATGTTACTGATTTACTGACTTAACAAATGGTAACTAAATGGTGGCAAGTCATTCAGAGACAGTTCCTGATGGTTCCTGTACCCCAAAACATTAAAGAAATGTGACATTTTTAATTGAAAATGATTTCTGGATGATGTTTTAAAAATTGTGTCTGAGATATCACAAGATTTATACAAGGGAATACTGAATGTCTTTTAAGTAAAGTATTGGATTAGAACACTAGGAATTATTAGAGACTCATTTTCAACTCCAGCCAATGAATTAAATCAACGAACACAGAAATACTGGGTAAACACTGAATCAAATTAAAGCTCCGAGATGAATTCACATTTTAGTTAAAGGTTAAAAAACAAACACTCAGCAGTTAATGTCCATCACAACAAAAACAAAAACAAACTCAGGAACCAGAGTCCCAGTTTAGTTTTCGTATTATAGAGGATATGGCTCAGTCATTAGATAGGAGAGTGTTGATTGAGCCTGAATCCCACTGTGATATGCAAAAGTGTGAAAGGCATTTGTGTACCAGCAACGTCTTCAATAACTCATTTGTGCTGACTTCTGGGTAAAGAAATCACTTTACTTAAAGTGAAATAGTAACAATGAGAAGAAGATTCTTGACAGGAGGTCTGTGTGTAGAAACTTACTTTATGCATGTGCTATCTCATTTTTCCTGAAATAGACCAGTCTTTGATCTTTCCTGTAGTAAACTTGAATAGCAGACTTAGAAAATAGATGCTGTAGAGATTATGTTCAACAGGAATGGCAGGAATTGTTATATTGGCCAAGAGTTTTATAGATCGGAAATTTAATGTATTCTGATTACACTGCACAGTGTAGACACTAAGTAAATACTAGTGGAACATTGGGTCAGTTCTTCTGCCTATGTCCCCAAAGTCTATCCAGTGTGGCCTATCCCTAAATGTGGCCAAAGGGAGTTGAACAGTTCCAGTTAGTTTGATTCATTTAAAACTTATTTGTAAACTGCACCATAATACCTACCATCTTATAAGCATCATTATACATTACTTTTCCAAAATTTTTTTTCTCAGTAGCTATGTAATGTTCCACAAATGGCATCATGTAAGGATGAGGTGTAAGAGGAATTCTAATTGACCAAATAAGGGCTTAAGTCAGGGATTGGCAAATTTTTCTGTAAAGGGCAAGAGAGTAAATACTTTAAGCTTTAGGCTTTGTAGTCAATGTATAATCTCTGTCACATATTTTTCTTGGTGTTATATTTTTAACAGCCATTTATAAATGTAAAAATACTCTTAGATCATTGCAGCATAAACCAGATGCATTTGGATACGGGACCATCATTTGCCAGCTCACTCAGATTCACTGTGTGGTTGGTGGTCCAACGTGTAAATGCCTCCTTTTCAAAGGTGACTGGGTGCATTCCCTAAGGGGTGTCACTTAAATTGGCATTCTCTGCCATGATGAACAAAGAGATCAGATATTCTGAGTAATTTCTCAGAATATCTTCCAACTATTGCATGTCCTTATGTTTTTCCTCTTACTGGAGCTCGTTCAGTGGATGTCTTTTGGTTCATTAGCTGTAAGCCCTCCCCTTGCCCCCCGGACCTGACACCTCTGCTCTGCCTACTCTGAAGGGGTGATGGGTTTCCCACTTTCAAAGCAGATTGTGCAGTTCAAAGAGGAAACTGTCTCCTACCGTTTCCTCACAGCTGGGTTCTTCTTCCTCTCCAGGTTTTGAGGAAGAAATCATAGGTACTGATGCCATAAGGGCTGTAAAGTGTGTGCAAGCTTTTTGTCTTTCCTTTTTGTCCTCAGGGAGGTCCCTAAGACCACAGAGTCTTGGAGCCTGGTGTTCCCCAGGTCCTAAAGGGCCAGACGGCAGCTCACAAGCTCTGTAAGCTCTCAGCCTATGGAACCAGCAAGGGCAGTGCCCAAAGTCCCAGACTGTTCTTTATGGAGAGTTTTTGGAACAACCCATGAAAGTCTAATAGAGATAGAGAAATAACACATCTACCCATTTTAATCTCTTCAGATGAAAATTTTACGAGATTATTTTAGTTGTTTCTTTTTGTATGTTATCATGTTTTTGTTCTTACTGTTGAGAACTGCATGCGTCCTTCCTTCCTTTTAGCAAACCACACGCTGGTGTCAAGCCTGTGCTTTAAGACATGCATGCCATTTGCTTTGCCATCACAGGCAGCCTCTGGTGTCAATTATGGATCTTTTATTCTTTTTGTCAATATTCTGCTCTGCCATGCTGAAATCTTAGGAACATACAGTTTATACCATAAAGCAGGCATGAATCCTAAGCTTGGAGAAATAAAAATGAAGAATTGATAAAATTATAAGGTGCCAAACCTTGATAAAAACCGTTCTTAGAAAATAAATTCAACTGAGTTAGAACTTGTTGGAAATTGGGGGTACAAACAGTCTTGAGTTTCTCCTTAGGAAAAAACCACGAAGCAATCCTCACACTGTCACCTTTCATTTTCTGTGTTTCTTCGTAAGCCACAGTGTGTCTCTGCAGATTAACCTGCAACCATCTGTTCTCCTATGGAAAAAGAACTCCTTATTTCTCAACCTAAATTATTCAGCTTAAAATTGAACTTTGAATATATCTTTATCAATATAAAATTCTTGTGGACCGATAAGGAATATTAATAAATACAACAACACTTAAGAGCATTTTGACTCTTTCCAAAGTTTTCCATATGAAACTCAGATAAATCAGTGGAAGTTGCGACTAGGGAGCATGTACCAAAGATAAAATATAAAAAAGGACATAGAACTTCCTGAGCCAGATGATAAATACCAAGGCCTTTCTGACACCCAGTAGAATGGGAGCGCGCTGAGGCAGGCAGGAGCATCCCTCCCCAGAGGTGGCTCCGCTTTACTTTACAGAACCTTCTGTGAAGTCCAACTGGATATCTGGATTTGTTTTATGGGTAATTCAATAAATCAAGCCACTATACCTATTCCACTCAATGCCTAATTGCTTCAGATGGAATTTTTATCTTGAAATTACACAACTGACCTTCTTTGCAGTTTGACTCTGCTTTTCCAACCAACCTTCTTATACTTACATGTTGGACTAATGTTTTTCTTCTTCTCCATGGTGCATTCCTTTTGCGTGTGAGTTTCAAGGGGCCATTAAAAAAATTCACTGGGCCCATCGATTTGAAGTTCAAAGGTATTTTCTCTCCTTGCATTTGTGAGTGATGTGTTATAAAAACATACATTTTTGGATAGATGGTGAAAAGTCTCAACTTTTGTACAATCTATAAGCAATCAGCAAGAAACATTACTATATGCATTTTATGTGATAAGTGTTAATATAGGATATTATATAGTATGTCTTTACCTAATATGTATTCATATAGTATAATATTTAATAAATATTAACTACAGCCATATATCATATATTTAGGCATTTTACATATATATATACATATATATATATACACACATGCACACACACTATAGGTAATACATATAAATAATTAAATTAGGAATTCTTAGGTACTAATTATTTAATTTATATTTCAAAAATGATGCCCTCAATTCCAGTGGTCCAGTATGTCTCTGCAGCCTTCACTGTTGATAAGTGCAAAACTTAATTTGCAGTTTCCCTTTATTTGCTGAAGAAAATCCTATAAGGTAAACATCACACACCTTTGGTGCCATGCCATTCTTGCTTGACCACTGGCTTATCTAAATCTCTTCTTGACCATCAGTTGGGTGTTATTTTCTAAGAAGTGGCTGAGAAGGTTTAACACTGTGGTGTTTTTATTCCATTGGAGATTTCTTGACATCCACACACCTTAAACAGACGGTGGTAAGACTGGCAGTTCTAGGCAGATGGACCTGTCCAATTATGTACAAGGTCACAGGTGGGTGTGGATGTTGACTGTATCTCATACATATGTCCTCACAGCAGAGATAGAGGACATCAAAGACAATGTACTTCAGTCTTATCTGTAGAAAAAGGAAGACACCGATTAATTGATCAAGTCAATGAACATCATACTTCCCAAACAACAAAGAAACCTTTTAATATAAGTCACTTTTGTGGAGTAGAGTTTAATTTGATACAAATCAAAACTGATATACTTTTCGGTCATTTTTTAATTTAAAAAATATATAAAACCTTATGTATGTTGTTCTGTTTTTTATAATTTAACCATACCAAATCAAGACTTATTTAGTAAATATAAAACAAGACCCAGTCAAAAAAAAAAAAGTCCCCAAACAAAAAAACCAAGTGGATCTCATAGGATGCTTATAGCATATAACTATGGGAATTGACTCAGCATATTAAGTGTAAGTTAACTGCAACTTGACTGTGCACATAAGGGTGCAACCAGCAATTGAAGAGAGATTTTGCCCTTCTATGAATGCCTAACATCCAATTTTAATGTATGTATATGTCAAAAATCTTTAATTAATTGCTCCTTTCCCTAATGACCAGGAAACATACTGTATCAGAAATATATTGACATTAACACAATTTAAAATGAATTTTTGGGGTGAGTTAAGTATGGTGGGAAGAGAGACACACCGTAAGGGTATCATCATCGCCTGTCTCCTTCTGTATTGAATGGACCATCTATAATGCCGGCTGCTATACATACGCCCTAGAGAAAACTCCAGAGTTTTCTATTTGGAAAACATTGAACATATGCTTCTTGCTTTGATCATTCATTTAATAACTCAAGGGGATGCATTTCCTGTGTTACATGTTTGGCCTTTTATCATGCAATTCAGATCTGTCAAGCTCAAAGGTTGACCTTTGACTTGTGCTATTATAATTTTCTCATGTAACCCTTTCTTCTTATCACAGAATTTATGAGTATGTTCATGTGTGTGTTTGCATGTATGTCTACATATATACATAATTCAATGAGGGCAAGAATTGTGTCTTTTCTACCTGTTACATGTAGGCATTCCATAATCATTTGCTGAGTGAATGAAAGCACATGCTTTTTGAAGAGTGTTCTAAACTGAGTGTAGAGGTTACCATACTGAACTTGGAGGCTAAAGAGGAAGGAAAAGAAAGTGAGAAGGAAGCCCAATGAGAGCCCCTAGGTCAAGGCACAGTGCACGGTGAACAGGAGCGGCACGTGGCTACGGACAATCAGGGCTTTGATGCTAGAATAGTTTGCCTTCACTTCTGCCAGCTGTCAGGTCATGTATTATTTTTTTGATTTGTACATGTTCCACATCCAGAAAGGTTTTTAGGCATGTCACTGGGTGTCAGTTACGTAGAAGGGGGTGGATGTTCTTGTCGCCTGCCTTCCCCAGGAGCTGCCAGTGAAGTGCCTTGCACAGGGGAGATACACAGGCTCTCTTAACTTCTGTGTTTCCATCTTGCAGAATTTCTTAGTTAAGTTCTTCCCAGCTTTGAGGTCATGTCTAAGGAATTTACTACTTAGTGTATTTTAAAGGCTTACAGAACATGGATTTTTTTGAGCTAGTGCACTGGACTGTGAGTTTTCGGGACCTGAAGTACACCTACATGTATAGCAGTGGGAATTGCAGGACAAAAGATATATTGAAGAGTCAGGGGCCAGAAAAGCAACCAGGCCTTCTGTGTTTCAAGGTTGTCCCTAAAGGAGTAACCCAAGAGTCACATGCCTGTGTTCACACTTATCATCTGGTTAGATACCTAACAATATTATGAATGAATGCAACAATTAATCAGGGTTATTGCACAAGGAATTCCAGTTTGGGTGTTTATTTTACCTACATGGCTTGCAAGGATTTCTTGAATGTTGAACACCTATGACAACAGCATACATGGAAAGTTGTATAATCATTTTAATTGCTATCCTCAGACTGCTCAGAGCAATGATGCTTTGTGATGCTGTTTTCCAAGGCGGGAGTGCTGGTATCCACACGGATGACCTGACTCACCTGGGTTGGGTGCTTCGATGAGTACTTGAGATTGCTGCAGCAGCTCTGGAGGTGCATGGTGTTAACTCCCATTTCACAGATGGAAATAAGGCTCAGGGAGGTTTAGTGACCAGCACAGTGGATGTGGCTAGGTGTACCCAGGGTTGATCTCGGATCTGCTGGGATACATACGCTGCCATACTCTGTTAGGAGAGCTATGGACAGGCATTTTTAAGGAGGGAGCTATTGGTATTGTAGGGGCTGCAGAAAGGTACCCCAGGAAATGCCCCATGGAGGAGCAGACTCCCAGCTCCCTCCTGAGTCGGAAGGCACTCCTTCTACCCCTCGGTTCTGGAATACTGAAGTCAGGACAGCCAGAGCAAGAAAGGACATGGCTGAGCTTCCTCCTAATCTCCGGTATATGAGCCATCAAATCATCCAGTTTCAGGGACGCTTTCTCCCTGTTGCCTTAAGTCTGGATTCTGTGGCTGCAGAAAGGATATGGGCGTCACACTTTGCTCTATGACAGTGCCATGAATTCTGCAATGTCCTCCCTACCTCCCTCTCTCTGTGTATAGGTCATGGTCTACATGTAATTTTTTCAGAATATCTTTGTTTCTTAATCTGCTGAATGCTTCATTTTGAGTTTATAATGGCCTTAAATCTTAAGGTTGGAAAAAACCCCTCAGTGACTTACTTAGTTTATCATTAGCCAGAGTGTGTGGGTAAACAGAGCATGCCAAAGCCTTGTGAATGCATAGACAGTTCAAGAAAATTAAAAACTATTCTTGAAATGATGGAAAGCATGTTTCTGAGAGATCTACAGTCTCTCACAGGAGGGAGCAGGAAGGTTTTGTGTATTCTGCTCACCACCACTAGGCAGTAAGATCACTATAATGAGGAGCACAAGGGCAGATTAAAGCTATCCCCGGCGACCATGGCACCCCCGGAGTTAGGAGTTTGGATTCTGCCAGAGAAACAGTTGGCGGACATTGTGAGCAGAGCCTGGAAGCAGGCAACCCCTTCACGGGGGACTGAGGACCAGCCAGCGGCTTCCTGCGGCCCGCGCTGCCGGCACCCAGCCCCGGGCTCCTATACTCAGGAGAGAAAGCCGAATTTCACCACACTGGAATGAGCTGCAGTCTGCGTGCTTTTTTTCAGAAACACACAGAACCTGACATATTTAAACCTGTCCTATTTGAAGTACAGTCTAGCCCTGGAAATTAGGAAGCCTGCAGAGAGGAACTCAGCCTGTCTGCACTGCCTTGTGCTCCAGATGTGCAACAGCCTGTGATTTCATTGTGCTGCCCGGGGCCCCTGCACTGGCCCGAAGGCCTGCGTGTTCTCGGTGTTTAGTCCTGGGTGCCGGTGGGACGTGATGAGGGACCAGGCAGGCTGGAGGGTGCAGGCAGGCACAGGAGTGTCAGCGAACCGTGGTGGTGTGCGGTATCCCCTAGGAAGCTACATCATCTCACGCGTGCTGACTTTGGTTCATACTATTTGTTGCGTGATATCCTGAGCATTCACAATCCTGTCTCGGAATTGAAACCTGTCCCAGAAATTAAAGTTATGATTAATTTATTATATGTTCTTTTGTATGTGTTGAGATCCATTTCAAACCAGTCTTTAACTAATGCTGCCTCAGAGTAAATAATGCAGTTTTCCGATTCCAAGGTAACGTTCTTGTCCACGTGATGAAATGCCCACAAGGAGCACTAACATTCATATGGATCCAGATGGATTTAGAAAATGAGGCTTCCTGTTATCTCAGTGTTCAGTTCAGATCTGACTGTACACAAACAGAATTGTGCTGGGTTCATCTCCCAGTTTGAGGAAAAAAACTCTAGCAGATATGCAACCTTTAGTGTAAGCAGATGTGTTTCAACCCATGTTTACCCAGAAGGTGGGAGGAATCACTACGCGGGGCCCAGCATGACTGTGCTCTCAAGTGATCAGTCATTAAAAGGACATGGATTCGAGCTGCAGAGCAGGCAGATGGGCAACATTTGGGCAAGTAACACTGTTTCTGGTTTCCCAGCCATGCTCCTCCCATCATCTGATTTGGCTAATTTGCTGCTGCAGTCTTTTAGGTGGTCAAATGCAGGACATAAAAATTCAATTCAGTAGGCATCACTGGACTCAGCGTTTGTAGGTATGATGTTTGGAGCTGTGACTGTTATAAAATTGAGCAGAGCACGTGACTGCCTTCGAGGAGATTTAATAATGCAGATAAGCTGTGTGCAGGCCTCCTGAGTGGCAAGTTCATGGGGTGGAGGGACCAGGGGCTATGGGAGAAAAATTATGTCTATTTGGTGAACAGGACAGGCTCTATGGAGGTGGTGACAGATGTGAGAAGCCACAAAGGTGTGGTGCATTTGGATGCGGAGGGCATTGCAAACATAGACAGAAGCAAAGGGAGGGGGGCAGATAGCAGTCACATAATGGGGGACGCAGAAGAGCAACATCACGGCACTGTGTTCAGGCAGCTCAGCCATGCAGCCGGATTTGCAAGGGATTGGGTGAGGAGTCCAGGATCACGCCCATAGAGAGCCACTTTATTAGAGTCTGAGTTAGAAGCCATGGAAGGCTGCGTGGCAGACGCACATGAGTAAATATTGGGAAAATGAGGAAAACTAGCATAGTATGACAATGGCCTTTCAAGCTTGGGTCCCCAGCAAGCAGTTCATTTGCAAAAAGAAGGTAATTGTGGAGGGCAGCATAGAGAAGTGGGCGCCCTCATGGGAGATGAACACAGGGCTGTAGCCATGTTGGGCAGAGGTGGCTGTGGGGGTGGGGGGCAGACGGGACAGGCCTAGAAAGCCACTCAGGGCACAGGGCACGCTGGGAGCCTCAGCAGGACTCAGAGACTGCCAGGAATTAGGCTAATGTGAAAACTGAGGGGCCACTGTTAACTGTCTGCCAGATTTCAAGTAGCTACAGAGAGTAGATATGAGGAAATAGAAAGAGATAGCCCTTTCAAAATGTTTTTGATGAAAAAAAAGGAAAATTGGTAACTGGAAAGCAATTATTTAAAACCTCCTAAGTAACTACTCAGGCCCTTCATGTAGCCTAGCTCAAGTACTCAAATACAGACAGCAAGAGCCGGGGCTCGGGGTAGCGAGGGGAGCAGAAGGCCTGAAGGGAAGCCCCTTCCCCTCCCTGCTTTCAGGGATCTGGAAGACGATCAAGGCGGAAGACAGAACCTGGTTTTCCCTCTGAGAATCAGTCCTTCTCGGCCTGGATTCTGGCCTGCGCATCCTGTTCCTTCCTGGCTGTGCCTGAGGCTGGACAAACACCCCAGCCACCTCAATGCACGCACCGGGCAGGTCCCCCCCGAGTCTGCATGTTCAGCGTTCCCCCTTTCTCCTCTTCTTCCTTTTAAGAATTTTCCAGCTTAGTTGTTCTCAAATCTCAGTTTGCGTCAGAATCACCTGGGGAATTTGCTAACGGCGCTTGCCAGACTCCAGCTCCAGGGCTTCTCCCTCAGTAGGTTGGGGGAAAACCCGAGCTTTGGCATTTCTACTAAGTTCCAAGGTGATCCTTGTACTGCTGGTCAGTGTGTTGCACTTGGGGAATTTTGTAGATTAAAAACATACTGGACTCGGGGGAGGATGTCAGACTACTTTGCATCTCTATTTGTTGATTAGAAGAGGGCTTTTGTTGATGTTTGGTCCCAGTGGCTATGACTAGAATAAATGAGTAGAAGGTGCAGGAAAATCTTACTGGCATGTAAAGAACTGAGCTCAAAGAGCCGGCTTCCCTGCGTGGTGGAGCTACAGTTGTGCTAGGCAGAAAAATAGGTAAGAGTCGGGTAGAGAGAGAATAAGGCCAGTGAAGCCCACTAGAAGGCACTCGGGGTTAACCAGATAAAACTAGAGAGTCAGAAAAGACTCACAGAGTTAATGAATTAATCAGTTGAAGCTCCAAAGGCCAGAAGTAACTTGGAATATCCAGATATTCCCCAAATAAAGAAAAGTATCTGAGCGCAGCCCATGTCTTCAGTGTCAATTAGATCATGGCATTGTAAGATTTACCTAAGCCTGCCAAAAGGCCCGGCTCATCCTTTAACTTAACCTGTGTGCTGTTTTGCTTCTCCAGCCCCTCATCAAGTAATTTTGTAACCAGGGCCGGAGACAAGCATCCTGGTTAACTTTTCCTGCCTCTGATGAAAAGCCCAGATAGAAGCAATTTAGTAAGAACAGGAAAGAGTCTATCTTAAAGCTGATTCCATTTTAAAAGCCAGGAAGTTAGGAGGTACATTTCTAATATTCTTTAACATAAACAGACAATAACTCAGCCCACGTTGGAGGCAGGGCAGGTGGCCTTGACTGATAGGTTCCCAGAGGGAAGCTGTTATCCTGGGGAGGAACCCGATCAGTAAATTTCTTGTGTTAAATTTATTCTGCAGAATTACCTGAAGACCTGATAATAGAGGAGAGGAGACATAGCGTCTCTCTCCAGAGATAAGCATCTGGAGACCACTTGCCAAGATTACACCTCCTAGCCCTTTGTCACATCCCTGAAAACTCCCTAAAAGAGCAAAACCCCAACCTTCCAGGGCGCCTTCTCTCCGAGCACACCTGCACTTTTTCTATTTGCATAACTTTAAATTAAACTTTTACTCTGCTTCACTACTGTGTCTCTGCCCTTCAGTGCTTTGGTGCGGCGGGGACAAGGACCGAGGAAAATACACAACCGCCCCTACCAGTTGCAGCAGATGACAGGTGAGCTTCCCCAAGTAGGTGACACCCTGTTCAGTAAGGGTCCCCTGATCATGCACAGGGTGCCATGCGTTATCACCTTGTTATAAAAGTCTCCAAACCCTCTCATTTCTGGTGCACTGGAACTGTCAGCAGGCAAGCCCGGCACGGCTCGGCTCTAATTGAAGAGCCTGGTTAAATTTTGAGGCATTTTATAATATGAGATGCTTTCGGACACAAAAACCACACACCACCCCTGGATCCTTAGAATTTAAAGTCGGTAATGATATTGATACAGACACATCTATGTCAAACTCTTCAGCGGTAAACTCGGAATATTAAAACAGGCATGAATACCTAGAAGAGATCAATGTTCTGTTTTAAGGAGCTGCCCCAATTTGTGAGGAAGGAATAATTTAGGGCTGTTTGGGGTGCCCCCTCTCATGTCAGGGTGAAAGCTATGAGGAGCCAGCCGGCAGCTCCTAAAAGACAGCTTTGGACCCGTTGATTCTAAGCTCTTCAAAAATGTACTGATCATCACAGCTTATAATCAATGATAAGTGGAATGTGGGCCATGAAATGGATTCTTTACTTTAAAAGTTGTAATCCCGGAATTCAGAGCTTCCCGAGGCGTCGTGACCATCCAGTCATCGTGCAGTGAAGTCCGTGTAAGTCCACAGGGCGAAGTCCCCTGCGCCAGGCCCCAGGGCTGTGGAGGCTGCGGTGCGGCCCTCATACAGGGCTTCTGACTCCTAATATGGGATATTTTCCAGTGTCCGTTCTGTCTCCTGTTGACTTTTATTCTGTCCCTGAGTTACTTAAAAACACCTCTCCTTTAGTCTGCACAGCATCCTGCCCATTATGCAATGACCCTTTTTCAATTTCAGCTCCCTTGTTTCTGCGCCCGCAGGAAGGATCAGGGCAGGGGCCCTGTTGCCACTCACCCTTTTCTGTAAGAAATGCAGATACAGGAAGACATACTGATACACATGGGGCATGTATACTGTATATGCTGGTTCCTTTAAACTCCCCAATGTGTCCCGTTCTGGCCTCCGGGCTAGGCTGTTCCCTGAGCCGTCGGAGTGAGCCGACCCACCTAAGCGAGGTAACGGTAGCCCAAGGGGCGGAGCAGCGGCCCCCTGAGCCCGCTCCTCCGCCGCGCCGTGTGGCCGCGGACCACGTGCTCGGTCTCCCTGCCCTGCAGCGGCCCTGTCCGTGGGACGTGGGTGGCGACCGCGCCCACCGACAGTCCCCCTCTGAAGATGTTGCGGGGCTGGTCCTTAGGGCGCGTGGCGCAGCGCACAGTCCCCGGGCCGTAGAAGTCATTGTGCGTTTACATCGTCTAGTAAAAGGGAAAAAAGCCCAGAGTCCTTACCAGAGAATAGAGGGAAAACATCCTGTAATGAATTAAAAAAGGAAAAATGACCAATGATATCCATGTGGTTGGAGAGTAAAATCCATTTTGTTTGCATTCATTTCCCGCACAGGATAGTCAATATTTGAAATGCTCTGCTTTCTGAAGGAACAAGGAAATTAGATGAATATAATTAAATTAAAAAATACACAGAGGAGCTTTATTTCTAGGGAACAGGAGCTGCTGCCCCGCAGTGGCCACGGTGCGCCCCGCGGATTTGGGTCAGGGAGGCTTCCTGCAGCTCCCGGGGCGCTGCAGACGCCCGGCCCGCGGGGGTGCAGGGGGCAGGGGCCTCCGCTGCCGCGCCAGGATCCCGCGCTGGCCGCCGGCCATCTGCAGGTGGACATGAAGCCCGGTGGACCTCGAGGCTCAGGGTTGGCTGGGTTTGTGGGTTAGCGAGTCAGCTTCTGTGTTGGATAGCACACAAGAGAATGTCTTTTGAATCAAAAAAATCAAACCACTGCTTCTGTTGGGAGGCAACAATTTGAAAAGCTTTTGCTGTCTGCCGAACGGCAGCTCTGCACCTTTTCGTGTAAACCTTTCACACCGCGTGACACTGGCGGCACCTTCATGTCCTCCCCGCACACGCACGATGAAGTCACGGGGACAGCGGTCCGCCATCCGGCAGGACCCGGCCTCCCCGGAGCGCAGCCCGGGCTGCGGGAGGCTCTGCACTGTATGTCCCTACTTTCCTACGTATCACTCTGTGTTGTCTCTCCTCCTTGCTAATCAAATCTTGAGAAAGAACCTTCGAAATTTATTTCTATGGCTCTTCAGGCCCTGGTGCGTCATTCCGCATCTCAAAGCGCAGTTTGTGTCTGTAGCTCACACCTATCCTGTGTTTTTGGCTGTGTATTGCCCTGGCCTCTGTTTTATTGTGTGATTACCATCTGTTTGTTTGCTTAGGGTTCATTCCTTAAGTTTTTTAGTACTTTCTGGGAATGTCACTGCTTATTAATATCTCTTCTAGGGAAGAGCAGAAAAAGGAATCAACCATTCTCCAAATCCTGATGTGAAAGTCTGCGTCGAATGGAGTCACCAGTACATGGCATTAACGTGGTTTTGTTTTCTAAGTTCCTTATTATCAAATGAAGGCACCATATTTAGAGTGTGTGTATTTGTTGTAGGGTTAAAAGATAACCTGTTGAAGGCATGTATGGATTAAGGTAATTCAACTAAGGTAAAAATTCAAACTTTTTAATTTTTTTGGTATGGAAGGGATTAATATAATTAGAGTCTTATTTGTGTCTGGCAGGGGATGTTTTGTGTGGTTTTAGGTAGTCCATCGAAAAGCCTGTTTCTCTTGCTCTGAAAGCAGACCAAAATTGTCTCCTGAGCATTTCCAGAAGGAGAAATCACATTATTTGGAAGGATAAAGTATAAAAGAAATACTTGTTATTTGAGGTGGTCTTTCATAAAATAATTCTTAAATCATTGCCAAGTGCTAAGATTCACAGAGATATACTAAGTAAGAACAGCCCTTTTATAGACTACTGTTCTGCATAAGATAGATGCCAGAGGGGAGCTTCCATGCTGGTTTTTATAGAACTACATAAATGCCATAAAGTTGAACTTTATTTCAAAAAAATCAAACGTGGATGTCTACAAATCATCCTGGGAAAACTGAAATCCCACCCATCTCCTTTCCAGAGGAGGCCCGCCTGCCACATTTGACCAAATGACTGATTCTGAACGAAGCTGTCATCACAGGAGCAGTATCAAATTAATAATGAAAGCTTCATATACATTTATAAATGTCCCTTCTATATTTTTAAATATAAAATCAAATAGAATTAGTTAATGGGGAAAAACTCACTATCCATATGTTTGTTTTCTGATAGTAACATTTCGATTTTTTCATCAGAAAAAAGAAATTTATTAAAAAACCCATATGGTTTATATCCTAATCAGTGAATGTTGGAAGAGTGGAAAATAGTAAAATGAGAAATATTTTGCCACCCTCTCTAAAATTACTTCCTTAGCAGCAAAGCACTAAACCTGCAATGGCCAATACAGAAGCCATAAGCGATATTTGACTATTTAAATTGAAATGTAAGTTAATTAGAATTAAATAAAATTAAAAATTCACTTTCTTCTTTGCCCTTACCACATTTCAAGTGCTCAAAAGCCACACATGGGTGGTGGCTCCCATACCGGACAGCATTTCACTTAAGTTCCTTGGAGGGTATTTTTCACTGTTCAGGGATTAAACGGATAGTCTTTGTCTAGCGGATTGTCCGAGGGCCCTAGTCTAGGACCTTTGACTTCCTTGGGTTTCCTTTCAGGCTTTGAAAATCCCTGTATTTGGTGTAATATAAACGCTAAGCTGTATGACTCTGGGTGGTGGTGGTACTGGTGGGGATTAGGATCAGAAGATGATGACGGGGCTTTCGGTGATGGTGATATTTATCAAGAGTGAGCCAGTCTGGGGTTCTGAATTGTTATTTGGTATCTAACGGGTGATTGTTGCCCACTTTTTGAACAGGGAATAGGTACCTGGAGGTCTGTTACATCTGTGATGTGGTACAGGCACTTTTACTCACACCGAGTCCTTTTCAGCCATATTTGAGGTCTGGTGAATACGTGCGTTAGAAATGATCTGTATGTGGGCCTGAGCACCATGGGATGGAGCCTGAACGTGTTGTGATGCGTCAAGGCGTACGGCCAGTGCCTGGGTGGGATTGTCCTCTGCTGTGGTTATACTCAATGGGGTAGGTAAAGGGCTGCTGAGTGTTTAGTCTGAGCTCTTAAAAGGTGACATGGCTTAGAAGGGTTTCTAAAATCTATATCATGTTAAACCTTTTGACCCAATTCTAGCTGCTGATTAGTGGAAATCAAATTCACACGAGCCTGATTCTGGAAAACCAGAATTTTCAAAAGAGGAGACATCTTTTCAGTTACTACAGTGATATTTTGTGATCTAGTCTCCTTTCCAGAATAAGTTACCCCATGAAGCGCATCTGTGGTTAGACAGCTGTTTGGTTAGCATGCAAGCAGAGTTGAGGGCTTTTGGGTTCATTTGGTCTAGAAGCCTGACAGAGTGGCCTGAGTTATCCCATGCCAACTGCAGGGTGAACCTCACCTAGTAGCCAGGAAGCCCGCCCAGCTTCTGGGACAGGGCTGGACACACATGATGGATTCGCATGCCTCATCTCTCCGGCCATGTAAATGCCTCCATTCTGTGTTGTAATCCCCAAGTGTACGTCTTGCTGGAATTTAGTTGGCACCCTTATGCAAATATAAGTGAAACTAAGTTCCCGGACGTGGTATTTATAGACTCTACACTACTTTGCTTTTAATATTCCATAAAACACATGGGAGACTTCTCTTTCAGTAGAGCTGAAATCTATTACCTAGAGAATTACAGAGCTTCTTGAATTTGGGTGTTTATTCTTTGGTTTAAAGTATCATTGATATTTTTTAAAAATATCATTGTTGTTTGGTTTTTGTACACAGCTTATTTTTATGTTGCCTCCAAAGCTCTGCTTTGTTATGTATTTCTAGTAAATATAAATGGAAAAACATGTTAGTTATTGATGAACATATTTTGTTTTTAAAATGAAAACTTCTAAAGAGGAATGAGAGAAAGGGGCATAAAATGGTTGGTGGTGAAATAATTGAGTTCCATTGGTGGTTGAAATTGTTTCAACAGTAACACATTTCTAAACTGACTCTGTCTAGAGTCACATCTGTCATGCTTCCTTCAAAGACTCCAAAAAAAATAGTGAGAACTACTGTCATTCAGTCACAGTGACACTTGGCATAAATGTCTCTTAAGTAAAGACTGTTTTTCATTAATATTATTTAATACTAATCCTTGAAGTGACACTTGTTTGTCTTTTGTTTCCTTCAACAGCTTATATAGTTTCTACTGTACCCAGTGTGCACATGTTAGGGATGAAACTATTGCAAGAGAACAAGTAGAAGTAACTGAGGGAGAATCTGTCAATTAGACTTGCAGCCAAAAAGAAAGACACTGACATTAAGAGGCTGTTGTAGTCTCAAATAAGAATTGCTCTTTTCCCCCCTGATTCCAGATGAAATGGAGAAAAATGAAAGCAATATAGTTTTACCTAAGGGTGCACTATTCCCTAGAAGTAAATTTTGTCATGACTTTTAAAGGTCTTTGTCATTATCCTAATAAAAAAAATGTATACAAGCATTTTCTAGATGGCAGCAAATTAACTCTATGCGTCCTTTCTTGGCTGCCATCCAGAAAACACACCTATCCATGCAGACAATTTGATGGAGATGATAATTATTTGTGTTAGAATAGTATGCCTTTCCAACATTAGAGATCGTCATGTGTGTTCTTGGACTAGAAGTCCTAAAGCTGAAAAATGAGAACAAACAGAAAGCAGAGTATCAGTCAGAGTTCTTATTTGCAAGTAACAGACATTGGCCAATTATGTGGCAAATTTATGCATAAGAGCAAATTGCAGTAAGGCAGTCAGGTAGCTGAAAGAAACTCGAGGAAAGCCAGCTTGAAGGCCGGAGAGGTATGGACAATGCGCAACAACCCCGCTAAATATGTAGCCAGATAAGGATGCCCCCACGACCATCCTGGCGACAGAGGCCACTGCTCCCATTGCACACCATCACCTGGGCAGGTTTTGTGCTTTCTCTCCACCCGTCTCATTAGCTTCAGCTCAGGGAGGCAGGGAGTGCCTGTGGCTGGCAGGCCCAAGGCCTGTGCCTGTGCCTGTGCCTGGGCTGTGGGGCAGGAGCAGGTAGGGGGATCTGGAATCTACAACTTGGTTCTGAGAGTCGGATTCCGCCAAATGAGATAGGGAATTTCTTAAATGTTGAAAGGGGATTCCAAAATGAAGCAACCACAAATAATGAAAAAGCCTCATTATACATAAGATCTGGTTAAACCTCTTTATCACTGACATCAGATGCATCATTTTTATGACTCAAGAAGGCAAGGGAATTAAATTTTGCCTGATTATTAGATTTACTTCAACCTACCTGAATGGCAAAGTGAAACAGTATTGTTATGAATGCATTTAACCTAAAAACTGGAGGACAAAGTTCTCTCCCCATGTATGTTCAACATTTAAGCAATTGCATTAATCCACTAGTGAGATTGAAATCATTAAGAGAAAAACATTTTCTTGATGATCTTTTAGACTAGAAGATGGGAGGTTTAAGGCCAAAGAACTGAAGGCCATCAGTTAGTATATCCGGTCATTGCACCAGCCTGAGGACATACACTCATTCTGGTTCTGCCTGCTCTGTGTAGTGGGGGCTGGGGTTATATTCTTTCCATTAAAAAAAATCCGTTGTTTATTTTTTTGGATGATGCTGTTTTGCTTGGGACTAATTCTGCTTTCAAGTTACCAAATGTAATATTCTGCATTAAATGCTATACTTAAATTTACATTGAGAAGTGATTTTGGGGGTTTGGGGTGGCAAAATAAGTAACAAAATAAATATGACAGTGAGATCTTTTCATGATGAAGCTCATCTACTTCACAGGAATGCATGTGAGAAATCTAAGGATAATGTGAACCCTTTCTAGGCTTAATGAAGGAACTGCCAGTATAATCTGTCTTGCAGAGAGCTGCTTGTCCTGTACACTACCCGCCATGGATTCTTAGCAAAAGAAATACAGAATAAAAGAGGAAATGTATAATGTTTGGAAGGTATTACACAAACAGCAGAGTTCTGGCTACATTTCTAAGTTATTGCTAATAATTTGACTTCCCCTCCCACGTAAGAACCAGGAGAAAGCAGTTTTTTTCAGGCATTTTATTGCCATTAAAGATTGAATGCTATTGTCCAGAATACTGCAGACATCCAGTATTCTGTTTCTCTGCAGTTCAGAATGTGTCCTTAAACAGAATACCTTGTCATTTGTCCAGATGTTATAGTTGGTGTGGTTGGAGTTAAACTCAGCCTCCCTGTTGAGTTAAGCCTTTGAAACTCCCCAGTGTTTTAGCCACTGCAGAGCTACCCAGCCCCCACCCACCCAACCTCCCTCCCCAGAATCTGCAGTGTGCATCAGCTGGATCAGTAACTGGATGCTACAAATCTATTACCAAATATAAGCTCTCAATGGAAAAAAAATAATAAAAGCAAAGCCTTGCAAATTCTGTGCTAGCATTTTCACTAAAGCATCTGTTTATGTTTTCTTATGCTGAAAGGCAACATTGTTTCTGATTATCCTCAGCAGAGGTTGGTAGATAATTCAAACTTTTTTCCCCTTTAAAAAAATTTTTAAAGCCTTGGCTTTGGAATACCTTGTAAGGACAGTTCTGTGGCTTTCTCACTTTCTCTCTCAGCCGGTGTTTTGCTTATGTTCGATTAATGTGCTCATTGTGATCAATGCCAAATTCTGTGTTGTTTTATATTTATGCACCACTCTTTAAACGTGGTCCAATTTGGATTATAACTGTAAATGTGTGTGTGTGTGTATAAAAGATGTGTTTATTACAGTTGTAAATATATATATTTTTATGTGTACATACGTATACACACACACATATACACACCCTTTGTCATCTTGTAGACTTGGATATGAACTTTCTGCAGCTCCCTGCCTTAGGCTACAAAATTTGCCAGTATTGCAGAAGTGAGGGCATTCTCCAGTGTTGCACACCCAAGTACCTCCCTGGACCATACTGCAATAAATGGGTTGAATTGGATTTTTTAAAAACAAACAAAAACAGCAGCCATGACCGCAACGTGCACTGGAAGTCCTTTAAGGCCAGATGTATCTGTTCTCCATCCTTGAGAGGGAGTTGGCACCGCATAGACGTTAGCGGCATGAGCCTCCTACTTGTACACTCTCTGGCTGGATCTGGGTTTGGCCACAGCCATCCTACTGCGTTGTGACCTGGGAATACCTCTCTTTCCTTGTCTATGAGAGGAAGCTGTGTGTACCTCTTTCATATGTCTGATAAAAAGTTTAAAAGAGAGAATGTCTTTAAAGCTGGGCACGTAAAGTAGACAGGATGTCAGTACCTGGAAGAACCCGTTTCCGTGAGTTATATAAGCTAGTATGAGCCTGAGCATAGGAAGACTGGGAGAAAGTTAGCACATTAGTTTGACTCACATGACATCCAGGGAGCATTCTTGCTCTTCACCCTCCCTTCCACCAGTTTATTTTCTGGAATAAGTGACCGGAGAAATTAAGATTTGGTGCATCTCAATTCTAGGAGAAAATTTAGAAATAAAAACACAATGAGGTTATTACATTCTACACATTAAAAGTTCGGATTACCTGTCCTTTTATCACTTTGCCTGAAAATTCCTGTGGCCCTGCAAATATCCCCTAAAGCTGGAGATAGTAAAATTTTTCTTTGGACGAACCCAATAATCTCAAACAAAAGACCTCATGACACCAAAACCTCGGGCCTACAGCAAATACAATTGGCTCAAGATAAACCCTGCTGCATTAGGAGATAAGGATAGGGTGGTATGTAAGGTAGTTGTCAGAGACCTGAAAAAGAACTTTTGGAAATTAAGGATGTAATTGCCGAAAAAATTAATAAGAATTCTAGTCTAAAGTCGGGAGTATTTCCCAAAAAGGTACAATGAAAAGGACAGAAAGAAGCAATAGCATAGAAAAGATTAGTAAGTAAAATAATCCAGGAAGTTTTAGACCTAATGATTTGGAATTTCAGAAAAGGAAAACAGAGGAAAATAAATGGAACATTATCAAAGAAAGAAATACTTCAATAATAAATTCCAGAATTGGAGAACACAAATCTTTAGATTAAAAAGACCACCATACCAGCAGAATAATGGATGGGGGAAAACCCTTGCCAAGGCACAGAACCATACACTTTCAGACTGCCAAACATAATATGCAGAACCAACATCTAAAAAAAGAAAAAACGTTTCATGCAAATGCGTCAGATTTAATTAAATATCTTAAAAGCAGAGCAACATTAGAGCTAGAAGACAGAGAACAATGCCTTTCAATTTTTGAAGGAGAAATTTTTTTTTCCTGAAACTATTTAGCCAGTCAAACTATTAGTAAGAATGAGAGAAAAATTAAGACACTTTTGGACATGTAAAATTCTCAAAACCCCCCCTTTTTTTTTTACCTCTCTTTCAACATTTATCACAAAGCTACAGAGGCTCTCTGTTCCACCAAAGCAATGGAGTAAATCAGGAAAGAAAAAGCACGAGACTTGGGAAAGGGGATTTCATAGAGAAGAGGGTGAGGAAAGGTTCTATGGAACAGGACTAAAACAGTTCAGGGTGAAGAGCTCCAGAAAAAAAGATAAGAAAGAAAATAGAATTTATATGTTGTCTGGTGCATTTGAAGCTAAATGATTGATAGGACTCTTACAGGTGTACTTGGGGAATTTTCACAATGGATGTGTAAAAAAATAATTAAGCAAATGAAGAGGCACAAGCATTTGTTAACCTTAAAAAAAACAAAATTTGTACAAAGAATAAATATATGTTAGAATGATTTGGTCCAGCAGAGAACAATATAGGAAGAGTCATATACTGTGTAAGCTAATTATTACTTTAACTAAGATATTGCTTGAGAAGGCAGAATATCCATACACCATAATAGAAAATGAGTAGAAAATTTGTAAAATGTGTAATTTAAGAATTAACTTTAAGAGCTCTTTATCTTCCCTAGAAATATAGCTTTAAGTACTGAGAAGAAACAACTAAAATGGATGTTAGTGGTTGTTTCTGAGCAGCAAGACTAGGAGTCAAGGGGTGGTGAGGGGACACTTGTCATGGTAAAGTTTGTAATACAAATTGATATTTTCAACTTTCTGTTGTTTCCTGTTGCCTGTATTAATTATAGTGGTGACTACTCCCATCACTGCTTTTACAGAATGAAATGAAAAGTCAAGAAAATTTGGTACGTTTGCTAAGTTGGTTTAGATAGTAAATGAAAGACTTGTTACTTAAATCAAATCTGACTCCAAACTTCCGTGTTCTCAGCATTGACACAGTGCCGTCAGCAATCCCATACATACAAGGAAACAGTCCTGTTTGCTCTAGTAAATAATGCAGTGTGATTGCTTTCAAACAGATACATATGACAGGTTGAGTGGGTCAGTGTGTCCCTTTATTATAGTTCATAGACAGTTGTGGTTTTCTTATCTATTTGCTCGAACTGGCTGCCTAAAGTTAGGGTATAAAAAGCATCCTAAGCCTACTTACAACTCCAGATTCATGACCCTTTCTTGCCAGCTTTCTAGAACATACTTGTTTTTCTCTGACTTTAAAACATGAGGTAGGTGCTTTTGTATTTTTTATTTCCCTTCATCTTCCAAGTGGCTATTACTGGTCCTTTGTCAGATGGGAAGAACACGGAGGCTTGAAGCTTGGAGAGTAAGGAGATTCCTCGAGCTCCAGTTAGTTGGGAGCTGGGATCTATAATCATAACCAATTCCAAAATAATGTTTCTGGAGCAGGACATTTCTCCAGCATCACTCCAGTCCCTGCCTTCATTGTCCCATGACCTTCTCCCTGGGTGTGCATCTGTGTCCAAATTTCCCCTTTTTATAAGGACGTGGGTATATATTGGAGTAGGGGCCCACGCTCATGACCTCATCTTAGTTTGACTAATTTCATAGGCAATAATCCTATCTCCATGTAAGGGCGCATTCTGAGATACTTGGAGTTAAGACTTCAGTGTATGAATCTGGGGTAAACACAATTCAGATAATGACTTCTTGGCTCAGATTTACATAAAACTAAATGGATTTTCCAAGTCTCTGTAAGAATGCGTGAGTGACCTATATTCTTAGTGTCATCCTGGGGGTGTGCCTTCTTCATGATTGTTCCACATTCTCCACGAGAGTTTCATAGCATGAATAAGCAAATTTCTTCCTCTCATTGTATCTTTATCTTCTCAACTGTAGCAGGTGAGCCTTTGGATAAGATGCCACTGTGAGTGGCACCAATCACCCACCCTCCTGTGCTCCTTCAAAGTGTTTGTTCTCCCCATACTTGGTAGACTAGACCAAAATATTGTTTCCCCCACTGCTACTCTTCTGTGGGCGCAGGTAGTCCATTACTCATTATTTAGTTTTTATTTCCTTCAAGTTTAAGATGAGCACTGTCGTTGTAAGTAGTTTATCTGTTCCACTTAATCAAAATATCTTTAATTTTGAATACTTTATTTGGTTCAAATCACTCACTAATTCCCCAGGAGGCAATGCAGAAACCACTTGAGCTTCTCAGAACAAATACACCTAAAAGCTGTTATTCTAAATGTCCTACATTGAATTCTCACAGGGCAAGTCAAGTTCTGGAAACTTTGAGATGCTATTGAGCCTGTGAACTGCATAATAAGAATGTGACATTCTGCAATTTAGACCCTTTCCTTCTTGGTGAAGCACTATAACTCTTTTTCTTGCGTTGTGAGCATTCTCATTTGAAATTTTGATTGCATTTAACCATAGTACAATGGGCCATGCATAGACTTCGTACCACTGCAGAACTGAATTTGATCTCAGTTCAGTTTCTTGGTTCTTACATATGAAACAAGTCCTTAAACTCGCCTGTACTCACATTCTTTATCTGCAAAATCCAGAGAGTAAGACCTACTTTTACAATTTGCTCTGAAAACTAAATCTGCTAACATATCACTGCAAAATGCAATCAATATGTGTTCCTTCAACCTTACTTTGCATAATTTTGTCACTTACTTTTACCTACTCAAATGCTAATTTTAAATAATAATCCTTTCAAAAAGGATGCAACTTAAGATTCAGTTATATCTATAGGGATAAATATTGTTTGATTAGTTAAATGATAAAATATATAACATTTGAGATGTGACCTTTAATGTCTTCAATTTGCAAAAGGGAATGGAAGCAAATAAATAAAACCAAGTTAAGAGGCAGGTCTGGAATGTTTTCAGGGTTTCTGTAACCTATTCACTTATACATATCAAGAATCTGAAGATGTTTCTAGAAGAAAAGATATGTTTCTTCACACTTCTTTGCATTCCCAGGTTTGCATGGGGAATTTTAAAAATCCCCCAAATAAATCTATTTTTTAAAATATCTGTCATGACTCTTTGATGTCTGATTTTTTAAAGTTAAATATTTCAATATTATTTTTGGAGTTCCAGTTTAAGTTAATATGATCATCCTTTGAAATTGCACTTTGGTAAAGGTCCAAGATATATTCCTTTTAATCGCCAACCTATCTTGAAGAGAATTTTAGCTTCATTTATCAGAAAGCTGCTGCAAAAATACAGCTCCGATGTGATTCTTCACTGGGACCCTAAAACAAAGGATAATCAAAGCTTAGGGATGATATTATATCAGTTATAGAATATTATCCTCATACAAAGTAAGCAGTAGGCTCCCCGAGGACAGAGGAGGAAAGAGAAAAGGGGACAAGCAGGCTAGGGAGCCGGAAGGGGCAGGGCAGGCCAAGGGCAGGAGGCCGGAGAGAAGGGCAGGCCGCGCGGCTGGGGGATGCCCGGGCGGGATGCGACCGCACACCTGACCCCCGGAGAGCGCACGCAGAGGTTCCTCCCTGCCCTGAGTCATGGCAGGGCGACATCTCTCTGGATGTTTTCAAGGGGACTACAGAGAGCGTATCCCCAGGGAAGCAAGCTGTCTGATCAGCCTTCCTGCCCAGTCCAATGACAGAACAAAATCCTCGGCTTTTCAGGCTGGGTCTTTCTGTTCTGTGTCATTGTGTCCTTTTGCTCTGTTTAAAATGTGCCTTCCTGCTTCTCATCACCATTGTCCTCGCCGGCGACCTCCACTGCAAGCTCCTGTCTGCCTCACTTCGCTGACATTTTCATCAGGTCACCCAACCCAAGAGTGGCGTTCTGCCAGCCTCTGCCTCTGAATTCCCTGAGCAGATCCCTCCTGGGGCCTCGGGCAGCAGGTCCAAGGCCTCTGGCACCACAGTTGCGCAGACAGAAGGCACAGAATGACACAAAGAAATGCTGCCTTTGACGCCACCCCTGGGTTTTTCCCTGGGAAATCTTTCTTATATGGAAAAAAGAAGTCTGGTTTCACTTTATCTGAATAGAATTGTTATCATCACCTTTCCCCCTTTAATAAAGCTCTAAAAACAATTGGCTTGTATGTCTCAGGCCTTTTATACTGTTCAAGACATAGGTATACATTTTTCTGTCTCTAGTATATCTGTGATTATTTACCACTTACCTAAGTTTACAGAAATGGCATGTAATTTAAATTTACTAATGCTAAGCTTCTCAGTACCTGGGGTGAAATCCCACCTTATGCTTGAGTGGAGGTTTTCAGACTTGCAGCCATGTCAGGTGGGAGGAGTGGTTGCAGAGGAGGTGCCTGGCTGGTGAGGCTCGGTGCCACCGCGTCACATCCCAGCGGCCCAGGTGGGGGAACGGACTGCCTCGGGCCTCGGGTTCACGCTCAGAAGATGCACTGTTAGTATGTCAGGCCCTGGGGCATCAGATCTCAGTGGCAATGACACGACAGCGTGGTCAAGACGTTTAGAGAGCAGCCCCAAATTGTCAGCCTTTGCTGTCATGTTAGTGTCTAGAATTGCTGTATTCAGGTGTTGTATTTTATTTCAGTGTTATAATGCTATACCGGTAGTCCTTAGAAGATTGTTTTTAAAAGCACATTTCTTCCATGCTTCATCTTTGGTTCGATGCCTCCAGGGGCTCTTCCAGGAGCTGTGAGACAGTCTCTCGGCAGCGGAGGGCACATGGCCCACACAACGTATGGCTAGTGCCGCTGACAATCAGAACGTCTAATTATATTTAATTTTAAGTAGTTTTAATATCCCAGAGTGGCCTGAATTAGCAAATAAAAACACAGGAAATCTGGTTCACTTTTAACTATAGACAGACAACAAATATGTATCTGGCACAAGCATGTCCCCAACACTGCATGGGACGCAGTTACACTAAGTATCTACCTGCAGATACACATAGGCTACCTGTCCCTAGTGCTTACAGTACTGGGCAGCGGGGCTGCAGGCAACTCATTTTTTTAAAGTAGATAAAATTACCATACTTGTTTCAACAAAAGCATATAAGACATATCACTACAATTAAGTCCCCCACTACACATTATGACCTATTATATAAAATCAAAATACACAGTTTCTTGGTGATATTAAGGGATGATTCAGAGACTTTAAGTAACATTGAATTGAACCTTATCGCTTCATAATTTCTTATAAAAGAGAAACCAAGTACGTGCAATAGTGGTAAACTTCAGGAAATTACCTGCTTTCTTTGAATCAAGTAGAATAACAGATGGGTCTTAAATAGCATATAGGTTATGTGGAACACTGAATAATGGGAGGAACTGGGCCGCCAGTTAGAGGCTGAGTGAGCAAGGGTTACATATGTGCATAAAGGGATGTTAGTCCCTTAGTTATCCACATATGGAAGTCCAAACGTAAGGAATTTGAAATACCAGGAGGCATTTGCTCGCCACAGAGACAGCGCTAGTGATTTGAAATAGAAGTAAAGGGGGGAGGAGGTTGCTACTGATCACTCTTCACTGTAGAGTATCTTTTCTAATTTCTCGGTCTTTAAAGAAAAATCATTAAGTGATTATAATGATCATTATCAAATTCATAATTTTTTGAAGTCTAATACTTTTTTTCTGAGACAACAAAATTGGTTAAATTCTTTTTCATAAATAGTTTAGGCAAGGGATGTGATCATGGGGACAGGATACTTTGCAGAGAGATGGGAACGATAAATGCACAGCACGGGATGGCCATGAAAACTAAAGGCATTTGATAGGTGTTCACACCATATGCAGACATAAGATGCGTTTATGATGATATTAACAGAATCAACTTGAGACCCTAGTGTGCGTCATTCATGCCTCATGTTTCTTGGTCCCTCACTGTGAGTCAAGCAGCCGTCCTTTCAAAGCTTCTGGTCCACTTGCTCCCTCCATGCCTGTCTGAGCCTTTTCTGTGCTCCGTCTGGGTTGCTGAAAGGCTGCTATGTGTGCCCTGCATTCATCATTATGACCTTAGAGTCTGTCTTACATACACCAAACAAACTTGTTGAACTGCTCATGACCCCAGTGTGGTTAAAATACGTCCTCACCTGTCTCCCACAGGGTCCTCTCCTCCCCCATCTACTACTGCTTTCCCCTTCCCCACCCCGTACCCAGGCCCACTGCCCTCTGGACGTCTCTCCTGCATACATGCTTGCTTTTCCCGTGCACCTTAGGACAGATTGTTCTGTGATGTTCTGCAGCAGACATTCCCACAGCCTTCTTAAATTTCTCAAATCAAACATCAGCACCTCAACGGGACTTCCCCCGACCCTCCCCATGCCCAGCTTCCTCACCCGGCCCTGTCCCCATGTCACACATCTCCTGGTTGTACGTGCTTCAGCATGGTGTTTGTGGTTTATCTGTTTGTTATCTGCTCCCCGCAACTCGAATGCAAGCCTGAGAGAGGAGCCCTGGCTAACTTACTCACCAGTGAGCACCAGTCGCTCAGAACAGAGCTGGTGAAGACTGGGGGGCTCCAGACACACGGGCTCAGTGAGCCGGGGTGGAGGCTTGATCATCTGCATTTCTGAGCCTCCCTTCCACGCATCGCCCTTTCCTCCCAGTGCCGCGTCCTTTATTTGGTTTGAATCTGATATGTATAGAGAAATCCACCGACCTGTTAAAAATCTAGAGGGATGTTGTTGAAACAAAATTTAGCTTCAGGAAGATTTAATTTTTTCCTTTAAAAATGATGTATTTCATGCCATCAAATAATAGAAATGTGGTGAAAGTAAGTTTTATGCAAGTGTTTACTTAATCTCTGCTTAAAAGATGAACATGCTTTTGTGAAATAATGTGGTGTCATGTCTTTACCGCTTTTCTCCCTCAGCTCCACATCTGAACACATCCATCAGTAATTCAAGTTAATATACAAAGGTGTTCTTTATTAAAAACCCATCTTGATCAATTTTAAAAAATAGTCTAATATCCAATAAGCGTCATCGTGCTCCTTCCCTACCCTACCTTTAGTAATAAAAACATTAAAGTGAGTTTGTGTCCTTAAGGAGTGCTTTTGACCCTGGGGAAGACACGATGTACAAATAAGTAACTACAGTGGGGTGCCCCTTCCCTAGACCCCAGGGAGCCTGCAGAATAAAACCTTGATTGGCACAGCCAGGCAGCAAAGGACTCTAGGAGCCTCCGGGGACCTTCAGGATTAACGTCTACTAACGCCAGCTGGGCACGGGGTAGAGATGCTATTTTATTTAGAAATTGCACCAACTTGAAGATGTCTGCCTGTGTTTGTACTTGTGAAATCTCTCCCCACTGGTAGCTAAATAAATCAGTAGAGAAACCTAACTGAAATTACATGTGTCTTCAGACCTTGCCAGTTAGACATCGCACCAGTCTGAGGTGCTGTGGACAGTATCCTGCATCTTAAAGTTACAGTTGGGTTGGAAGCAATATCAGGTGGAGGGATGCCCCCTTTCCTGACCCCATATGTCCCCAAAAGACCTCCTGAACCTTTTCTTCCCTGAATCCTCTCTGATACCACTTGGGACTCATCCCCTCCCTGACAAACGCCATGTACCTAGAATTGTTGCAGACGAGGCTGTTAGTGTTCCATCCTGTCTTCGAAGGACTGTAACAAAATGTTAAAATGAGAGTCTCCCCCCTTCTGATCCCAGAGGCATGGATACGCAGGCACCAGACACCAAAGTAGGTTCCTGCCGCACAGGAAACGGCCTCAGAGGTGGTTCTGACTCTGGGACCCTCGGAGTGGTCAAGGATAGGAAAAAGGTTCAAAAGTGCAAGGTGCCTCCCACCATAAGAAGTGAATTCAAGGGTGGGTGTGGAATTACCACTTCCTACCACAAGCATTATTTCCCACCATAAAGACTGCTTCCTACCTTAAGCACCCTAAGCTGGGTCAGGGGAGGGTTTGTAAACCCTGCAGAAAGCTGTGAGGCCTGTTCCTTGCAGCGGGAAGCCTGGAGAACTGGTGGCTCACCCTGCCCAAGAAAGCTGAGCAGGCTGTGGCCTAGGGCAGGAGTGCCCTGGGCGGCCCAGGCAGGGGCTTTGGGGGTGGCAAAGGATTGGCCTGTTGCCAAAGTCTTTGGGGCAACGATATGCAAGCGCTTTTCCTGCAAAGTTGATACGGGCCGGCCCTGGGCTGACACGGCTTGCATCACCCCGGGGTTCAGGGCGCCCCCATAGGGCGCCTTCAGCTGAAAGCCGCGTGGCTGAGGAAGAAGTGGAAGTGGGTGCCCAGGGGAGAAGCTCAGCTGCGCGGGCCCTGGAGCCGGGGAGAGGCGCTGCAGGCGGGCTCAGACCTCCCCGGGGGACCCAGCCCTCACCCTCCACGGGCCGCCAGAGGGCAGCACGGCAAGCTCGGAGCTGGAAGACGGCATTGCCTGGCCCGCCCGGGTGCGGAAGGACGGAAGCCAGTGCCCAGTTAGTTTTGGAGTCTGGATTAGTACCTCTAACTACAGATTCTAAGCACAGGCTTGAGATCATTTTGCAACATGAAATGACCCTAAGCCTGACTCCTGACTGTGCGCAAGCAGAACGGCATGGACGCTGCTCAGGATTTGCCAGTAAGGAAAGATTGCTCCACCAAGTATATTTTAAAGGGATGGCGGAAAGACAAAATGAAACTGTGCTTTCTTACATCACTGGTTAAGTTTATTTACCTTACTGTTTATACATGGTACCAATTTAAAAAATTTGAATAGGAAAAAGAATTTTTGTTACTAAAATTAACCCTAAATATAATTTAATTTTAAACTTGTAATTTGAAAAAAATATGCTTTCAAGATGGCCTGGGGCCATCCACGGTGTCGTGTAGTGTTGGGAAGCAAGCCGGATTTAGATGAAGAGGATCTTCCTGCAGAGTCTCGGGCGTTTCCGTCCATGCCCCGAGGCAGCGTGCAGTCTTCAGGACCCCTGTTCCTGCTGCAGAACTGGGCAGAACGGACAAGGCAGACAGGGCCCGCTGCCACAGACAGAGGCCGGTGTGGGTGGCAGACAGTAAATCAGTAAATGCACCTTTACTCAAATGACTGCACATCTAAAAATAAGGGTGGAGAAAGACAACACAGGAGCCCTTAGAAAGCACAAGATTCAGCCCAGCTTTTGTTCAAGGTCCTGGGGCTGCAGCATTTGCACTGAGCAGTGAAGGGGCAGAGGCAACAGGTAGTGGGATGGAGGCAGCTCAGTCTCTGCCGAAGGAACAGCACATGTGGGGCGCTGAGGCAGGAGGGGAATAGCCTGGCCACCCGGGAGCTGGAAGGGCAGCAGGTGAGCGCAGGGAGGGCAGGGTCCTGGGTCCCCAGTGGGCCAGGGCAGGAGGTGGGAGGACCTGACCTTCATGACGGTGAGTTCACACTTGCCAGCTGTTATTTGGCTTCATAAAACACGTTTTCCTATTTGTCTTTACTTTTATCTTCAAAACAGAGACAATCATACATTGTCTCCATTACAGAATTGTTAGGGGTTTAGAGAAATAAATGCACACGTGTGGAGGGGTTTGTGTGAGGTTAGGACATAACAGAGGTCATGAGATGTTAGCTGAATCTGAATCAATATGAAGTTTTTGCACGTTTGGGAAGAACAGATGGAAGCCCTATCACATACCCCAAATTGTCTCGTTCACTGTGTTTTAGATATGTTATTTACCCACGTCTGTCGGTGAAATGGCCAGAAGTCACCGGCACGCTCCGTGGCTGGAGGGTTTCAAGAGGAGTGTGGGCTGCACGTGCTCAGGAGGGTGGTGGGAGACGACTGGGGAGCCCTTGGGGAGGTGAGCCCAGGCTGCCGTGTCATTTCTACTCCTCTCTTTTAATGCTTTCTGGGCTTTTGGATCTGTAAGGACTTGGGGCTTCTGGGACACACAGCATCAGAGCCAACAACAAGGGAACCAGAGGTGGGGTTTGTAGCAACAGGATGTCTGGGCTCCCGAGAGCCGTTGGTCCCCCAGAGGCCCTACAGAGGTCAAGGTGGAGCAGGATCCCCGTGGCAGCGTTAAATGTTCCAAGATTGGACCAGCCCGTGGGGTTGTGGACAGTTCATCCTGCATTTCCTCGGGCTCAGCCGGCCCTGCTCACCCTTGTGTCTTCAGGATGGTATTTGATAATCAGCTTTAGAGGTTAACAGGGCATTGAGATTCTGTAAGATAATGTTTTTTTCCCTTACACTTTTCTCCCTGGAACCACTGGGATCCTGAATATACCAGGGCATGTATGTAAGTACATACATACATGAGTAAACAGAATGAATGAATGAATGAAGGTTTTGGACTCCTGACCTAGCAAATTCTTTATTTTACTGGTGAAGAAATTTGGCTTGAAAACACCTTTCCAGTCAGAGAGACTGATCTCTTGAATGCTGTGCGTACATCCAGTTACTCTGCTAACATAGGGCCAAGCACTATCCTAAAGAAAAGATCATTTAAAGGTAATGATGTTATCAGCAATGGCTGCTGAACAGCTCAATATTTCAAACACTTACTAACCTGTAAGTAAATTTTAAATGTGTACTTCCAGGGAACATGCAATAAACTGAAAAACTGACTAGCATGCTGTGTCTGCGCATGCATGCATACACACGTATACACACATGCACATGAGTTGGCGTCAGAGAAAGAACACGTGCATCCTCCTGGAGCCCAGGGAACGGTCCAGCACAGCCCCACAGCACCCACACGGCGTTGGCCAGCATCCTTGGCTGCTTGTCCTACCAGCCGCCCGGGCCCGTGTGTAGACAGACTCCTCGTCTCTGCAGAAATACAACAGCAGCTGTAGGACGAGCCTAGCCTGGCAGCAGCGGCTCCTCCTGGCTTCACTGCTGGGCCCCAGATGGAGGGGCAGGCTGGTACCTGGAGCGCCGTCCCTGGAAGGACCTCCCACTGTCCCCTGATGTGCCGTTCAGATGTGCTCTATCTACTCAAGCAAGAGAATCGCTTCTTCTCAAAGAGAGGGTGCAGAAGCAGTAGTGACCCACGTGCCCTTGTTCTCAGAAATGAACTGCATATAGTCGCTGATTCAAACACATCCCCTAGGCAGGTCACTGTGTCTTTGCTTCAGAAATCTAACTCTAAAACTGCCCCAGGAATCCCACTCACCAGGAGCATGGTGGGGATCTGTCTTTCCACTTGGAGGTTCCTTGGTGTTATCGAACTCACAGAGCCCACACAGGGGCACCGTCCACGGAGCTGTGGGGCTCTGCCTGGGCAGAGAGGGCCCGGTGAGAGGCTCTGAAGAGGTCCTGGGTGGGGGCGCTGTTCTACCAGGCACAGGGCCCCTGCGATGCTCTGACCCTCCACCCAGAGGGTGGTTGGCTCTCAGGACAAGCATTTCATGTTTGCCCAAATTCTAACCAGCACCCTCCTGCACAGGTTAGGGTCCGGGGAAACGCTTTGTGCACAGAGGGCTCAGGGCTGTGCCCGACCCCCTCCCACCCAGTCCCAGGTTCTGCTGTCCCTCAGCAGAGGGCACAACCATTCTTTCCTTCAGCAGGTATTCATTGACTAATTATTGTATACTAAGCACTAGGTATATCCAAGGGGGAGCTAATAATGAAAAAATGAGCTGGGTCCTATCTAGAAACCCTTGTAGTTAAAGATGGCGAGTTTCCAAATAAAATGAAGGAAAAAAGTCCAAAAGGCATTATGTTCTGCTATAAATTCATTTATGTGAAAAGACTGACAAGCTTGTGAAAAATCAAATAGCAAATTCATGATCTAATAAATTATTATTATTTTTTTAACTGTAGGATATAGGAAACTGAGACTATCCCATAATATATCAAATGTATGGGCCCAGAGATGAAAGTCTGATAAATGGAGTGTGAATAAAAGCTATAGAGTTCACAATCATTTAAATCACCTTAAAAATCTTCCCAGAAAGGGCAACCAATATATCCCAAACACCAATTATTTCCCAAGTATTTTATGAATTGCCCCATGAGGTACAACTAAAGAAAATGATGTTCAGAGAGGTTGGTGACTTGCTGAGGCCACACTCTGCCCCCAGAACAGTGCTGGGCAGGACACTATCATAGGGAATCTCCCTGCCCACCTCTCAGGAACCCTGGAAACATTTACATAAAATGAGTGGGTCATTCTAGAATGTTCTGTGCAGTTGAAAGCTGGAGATTTCCTGCTCACCTCCCTTTCTCCCCTTCACTCACCACACCTTTGCACCTTCCCCACAGCTGAATGCTGGGTGCACAATTAATCTCCTGCATCAAGAATGTCTTCTAGTGTATCAAGTTCCTTGTCAGGAAAGAGAAAGCTGTTTAAAGTGCAAGCTGCATGCGTAGACCCTGTGGCTCTGTAAATGCTTCAAAGAAGGTCACTGGCTTCCAAAACAGTCTAGCCAGGATTATTTTTCATTTTGACACATACACAAAAAATGGACTTTGTGGCTTCTGTAATTGTTTATGCCCTGGTTAGTAAGAAATCCGAAAGTTCATGGTTCCACTGAAGGCATAGTCAGGCCGTTGCTGGGAGGCATTTCTCATAGTTCACAGTGGCACAAACACACATAAAAGGTTACAAAATAAGAAGAGAAGTAGTCACTTTAAATGCACATAGGTGAAGTGTCTGAGAAAATGCAATTCAGATTCCCATAAGGCATCTGAATCAAAGGTCTCTACTGTTTTGTTTGGTTTTACTTGTTTCTCCTTCCATTATTTCAAATTTCACATTTTAATTTTTTACCATATAGTCACAGGCTTGGGTTGTTGACTGAATATTGTGATTAAGAGCAGCGGGTGAGTAACATGATTAACAAGCCAGAGTTGCTGTTCTTACTCACTGTTCTCCATTCTGTGACCTTGGGAAGCCCTTACATCGGCACCTGTCATTTTCTTTGTAAGAAGGAAAGGAACTCGCTTCTTTCGATCCATGGGGATGAAATGAGAACATGACCACATTTGCCATGGAAGAGAGGGTTCCAAAGCTGTGTGGTGTTGATTTTATTTAAGCACTAGGAGCTGTTCAGTCTGGGGAGTAAGGTGCACCCCCAAGGTGGAAGAACCAGGCAACTAGCAAATCTCCACCTCCTGGGGTGCAGAGCACCAGCAGAGTGAGGGTGGTGATGGAGACAAAGGGAGGCTGGGAGGGACTCGGAGAGGCAAGGCCTGGAGGTAGGTAATCGGGAGAAACCGATGTCCGGGGGACACGTGGAGCATGGAAGTAGGTGTGATGATCCAGGAGTGTGGAGAGGATGATGCAAAATGGAAATAGAAACTGGGGTCCTGTGAACGTACCCATATTTAAAAGGCTGGTAATGGAAACCAAGTGGTAGCAGCCAGGAGATAGAAAAACCAGGGGGCTCTAAAAATGTATTTCTTTTTTGACTCAGCATATCTCATGCTCACATGATACCAAATAAACCAGGTAATGGGACAAAAATGCTAATTAAATGTGTGTATTGTTCAGACAATACCAGAAGAGAGTTCAATTAAACATTTAATGCTGAAATAATAACAATCCATGTGTTTTATTTTTTCAAAGCAACCAATTGTTCTAGAGTCATCAAGAACATTCCCTATATACATGCAATTTATTTTGTGAACATTTCCTGATGGGAACCTGAACATGCCGTTATTTTAACTTCCAAACCTATGGGGAGCTTTTGCCTGGAGGATTCACACCAGAGTCCGTAGGTTCACCACTTCTGTACGACACAGTGAGTGCCTGATTATATTTTCTCTAGTAAGAATTCTGATACTGGAGAAATAGCCAACTGATACCTTCTGAAGAGTAGATCTGTGGATTTAAAACTACACCCGCAGTCGAGAGGGCTGACTCAGAGAGGTTTGCTCTGCCTCCCTATGCCTCCAGAAAGGGTCCCTGGGGGCATCTGGGCCTACCGGCAATGGTTAGTGTCATTTTCTGGGTCCCAGGACTTGCTGTCAGGAGTTTGTCTTTTCAGTAGTCTCTTGGTCACATGACTGGTAATGACATGGAAGTTTCTTACTGGCCACTATGGCACGTATGCATGGGTAGGTCAGTGGCCAAGCAGTTGTCATCAGCCTGTACACGAACAGCCTCTTCAGGATGGATACCTTTATCCTTTAATAGATTCTACACACTGGACAGATTACTTGGGTCAGATCACTAGTGATAGAAGGTCAGCATTTGAGGAGGAAGGAAGATAAGGATTCTGCGTATGCATTTGTAATGTGATGTCTGAAATCGTTGGAAACTTTTCATCAGTTTGAGAACTTTTCTCAGCATTATTTTAACTTTGAAAACCCTCCTTGGCTTGGGCAGAATGCTGTGGTCAACACTTATTTTAGGACTTCAATATGATTAAGGATACACTTTCACATTTCTAAAAATTCCTGAGAAAGAACCAAGGGATGAAGAAGTTGTAATGCAATGTGATAAATATGCTTTTAGCATTTTTAACAGATGCATAAAGATATTTCCCCCACCAGAAAGCCATTAGAAGGACTCTAATCATATTTATTCAACCACATCCATTGGGTGATGAGCTGTCTATGAGCAGGTGCTTTGGGGGCTGAGCTGACCAGAAGCCAGTACCCCAGTGGGGAGTGTTAAGGCCTGCTACTGAGAATGTGAAGGGACCCACGTCAGAGCAGGAGAAGCTGGGATACTGGACAAATAGCCAACTGAAACCCTTTTGAAAAGTAGATTTGTGGACTTAAAAATACACACGCAGACCAGAGCACTGACATGGCTGTGGCAACAGTGCGCAGATGCCAGTTTTCGTCTGGAAGGGAGTTTCACAGGAAAGGTGACATTTGAATTGAACTCTTAAGGTGTAGAAACGTCTCTCTGGTCCCGAAGTGTGCAGCCCCTGGACACTCCTGCTGTGCCTCTGTCCTCTGTCCACCATCCTCCCTCCAGCTGGCCTCCACCTTTGTCACCAGCCCCGTCATGCCTCCTGAATCCCTCTTGCCTATCTCTTTCTCAGTCTGGTAAAAATCGTGCCCAGAATTGAGCTCCAAGCTTCCACCAGGATATTGTTTTTGAGCAGCCAGGTAAACCACTACTTAGACAACTCTCTCTCCCAGCACCCGATCTCAGTCCTGCTGCCCGGAACCTTCCCTTGCTCCCCGGATCAGGAAAGCCCCTCATTGTCCTCTGCGTTTGAACATCTCATTCCATGGCCTCCATCTGCCTGGGGTCAGGCCATGTTTGCTTATGCACACATCGCAGCACCTGTTGGAGAACTGCAGTGTTCATCAGGCAACCTGTCCAGCCTTGGGGAGCCTCCTCGCCCCTGAGGATGGGCACAGAGCCCACATTGCCTGATGTGTAGAATGGACCAAATGCATGGTATTTGAAGAAAAAAAAGAACACTTGAATAAATGCTGATTATCCCAATAGAAATAAATTGGAAAGAAGTGCACAAAGTTCAGCGGAAACAGCCAGAACAAAAGCTTCTGGTTGTGACTGTACTGCATGAATAATAGATGGCATGGGTCCACTTCAGTGGTATTTAGTGGCTGCTGCCCGGCACATGAGGTGCTGGCGGGCCGGTGGGCAGAGCCTGCGTCTTCACCCTGCCCCCGCCTCCCCGTGTTGCTCGGCCCCAACGGGTGCCCTGGTGCCTCCGCCACAGCCCCATGGCCTCGTTCAGGGTGTGTGTATTCCTTCCTCCTAGTTGACAGACATGGGGCCTCATGCTTGCAGACGCCTTCCCCCGCGGGTCAGAGGCCTCTGTGTCCTGTCCATCCTGAGACAGCAGGAGCAGTCTGGTGTGGTTCGGCTTGGCGCACTCCTGGCCTGACCTCTGGCCCTCCACCTGCCAGAGGTGGATCAGGAACAGGACAGGTGTCCAGGACCAGCTCCACTGGGGCCACTAGGGGGTGAGGTGGAATGGGCTTTTTTGACACATTTTCCTACTAATTCTCTTAAAGCATTTGACCTAAGAACTAAAATCCATTAAACTAACATCAGCAAGGGAGGAGGCGAGGGCAAAGGAAGCCTGATAATGAGCTGTGGAAGCCTCCAGGAGATGAGAGCAGAGCCCCTCAGCTGGCAGAACTGGTAGCAAGAGGAGGCAGCGGACGTCACTTGCGGGGCTGGGCCACAGGTGCCTCTGAGGTCAGCTGTGGACACCCCGCTGCCATCACAGGTCGCGGTGGGAGTGGTCACCTAGTTTTGTGGAAGGAATATGCCTCCATGTGAAGGTATGTGAGAAGGACCACAGAAGGACGGTGGGGGGAGGTGTCAGACAGTGAGTGGGCATCAGAGGACAGTGGTCTGCAGTTAGCAAGTCAGTGGTGACCTTGGGGTAAGGTTTTCTGTGGAGAATAAAACAGCCTTAGCTCCTCACTGGGTCAGTGTGTTTGTGGAGAGGCAGTGGACGCACAGATCGGACCTCAATGCCGACGTTACTGTCATGGACATAAGGAAATAGAGATGCTTGAAGTAATGAGACAAGGAATAATGTGAAAGAACCACAGATTTTAAAGAGGCAGTCTTTTCCAGAGTACTTTGGAGTTTTATCAAACACAAGTGTCGCAGCAGGGCATCCTTGGCTGCCCTCCCTGGCCATGTTTCCTTTTCTGCAAAGAGGTAATAACCTTGGTGAGCAATTTCAATAGCGACTCTAACCTGGAAGCATAAATTATCACTGTGCACCAACACTTAGTAAAGTTCAAAGGATCTACTTCCTAAAAGAGGATTTAGAAGCAACTATTTTGCATTTTCTGTGAATCATTAAAAATCATAGGGTGAGATCAAATAATTCCTAACATCATTTAAGTTTAGTCAACCTTTCATCACCAAGAATTTGCAGCATCATTATCCATACAATTTTATGACCTAGAGAGAATAATAAAACTGTGGAGTGACAGTAAGTGGAAGGGCGGGTGCTGAAAAGGGACTCCTGATTATACTTGTATTTGTTCCGACTTGCATTATATCCCAAAGCACTTTCTCTTTTCTTCACTCATTTTCTCTAAAAAAGAACCAAAAATGGCTCTCTTAGTTTTTGGTTCCTACATTGAGTGCACAAGCGTTAACAAAAGATGCTGTTGAAATAAGAGACGTGAATCCACCATTCTGCGGCTCATCCATGAAAAATGTGGTTGTGTTTGGTAAACCTTTGTGATGGTCTCACACAAGCTCCGCTTGTAAACCTGTTATAAATAACAGATGTTCTATTGTTCATGCAGCGGCTCTGTGTTCCTTCAGGGAATCTGATACTTGAAGTGGGCCCCAGCCACTCATTTATGTGGTATTGAATTGGCTTGCTCTGTTAATGCCCACGTGTGCTTGTGTCACATGTCCCTGTTTGTGTTTACATGGTTTAAACTTGGGACTTGGGTAAATATGTATAAAGCAGCTTTAAAGTAACATTCAAATTTTGGCATTTCTGTGATATAACTTTTCTGTACCATTTTCTACACAGTGACTATGATTAATGGTTATTACTCAAAAAAGTAATAAGGCAATGCAAATCAAAGTGCAGACATTATGCAGAAGAATATGTATCACTAGCATTTCCCATCTATAGCGAGCATCTTCTGAAAAGCAGAGTCAGATCTTTTAGCTCCTTTCTTTTCAATCTCAGGCCTAGGATAACGCTAACACATGAGAGGGTCTCACAAAGTATTCAGCTGTATAAATGAATATCCAATTGCAAACATAAGAAAGACACAAACTTAACATAAATGCCACCTAATTACATTTTCTAAAAAGTATGTTAGTATAAAATGTGAAAAGGAAAGTATAAAAGCAAGGGTTTGAGAGTATGGTTTTGTGATTTCTGATTGTGAAACTGTTAGAGCCTTTAAAAAAAATTGTTACCTGAAAGTGAAAACTGAGCTCATTCTGATATTTCATGACCGATTTATGGGCTGTCTATCTTCCAAGAAGCTCACAGGATCCTCTAGACCCAGTCTCATTACACTTCATGCTCTGAGGTAAGTGATGAGCTGTGGCTAAATTATAAATGAAACGCTGTTAGACGTAGAAGAGAATATTTCATGCATGGATTCTCAAAGGGCAGAGAGACTGGACTTTGCATGAGCAAAGATCAGACATCACAGAGTTGCCTCTGATTCTGATGTCCCCTCATAAGTCCGAGTGTGAGGGTTGTGGACTTGTTGTGTCATTAACTTGGGAACCCCTACCAAATGCCATCGCACCTCAGGAATGCTGCAACTCCGTTTTTCAAATGGAAAAAAACAGCAAAGGTAGATTTAGGTATCTCGGTCTCAGATACACAGAAACCGACTAGCCTCCTGGGGAATCTAGGGATGTTGGGGGTCCCAGCCTACACCAGGCCAAGCCCCCTACCCGTTCCCACCCCCAGCTCCACAGCAGCAGCAGAGTGGCCTGGGTGTTGGCCTCACTGAGGTGTGAGGGAGGGAAGGGTTCAGGCCCTTCCCAGCCTTAGAGATGCCTTAGGAGTGGAGGTGGAGGGTAAACTGAACAGTACTGTGGACCATCTTTTTTCTTTAAACTCTGCATGTTTATTCTTTGGGAGAATGAAGTGAAACATCTGCTTTTGTTTGGCGGCCGGTTCAGCAGCATGTGCTGTCCTGTCCTCTGGTACCTTTAGAAAGAGTGATTTCAAAGTTAATTGGAAACTTCTTGAACTACCAGTACAAGTTTTCAGTTGAATATGTGATTCACCATTTCTACTTAAAAAATAATCACTGGCACAAATTTCCATGTGGATACATATATGTATTTTTTATAATTTTAAAGATGTTAGTTTAATTGGACATATGGATATGTGATATAAAGGTAAAGGCAATAAAAAAGTAGTCCATCCTGTTGTCACAAAAAGGAAAATATTTTCTATTATATAGAGAGGAGATTTTTTAAAAATTCAAATTTTCCTGTATGATTTTATAGCAGTTTAATGAAGTGACTCTTTTGCCATCAAATAATTATATTATTTGACATTTTCTGTAAAGATCTTATTTCTGGCACCCCTCAAAGTTACACAAATTAATTTTGTTTCTGGTGGATAGACTCTTGGTTTTCATCTAAAGGAAAAATTATAAGAGCTGAATTTTTAAAAATTTACTTTGAGAACTCAATTTTTCTTGAAAACTTACATGTTGAACCAAGAATATTAATATTTCACATTCCTTTAAACTGCTTCTCTACCTTCAGATAGGCTTTAAGAATTTTAGAAATCATCTAGTTCAAATCCTTGCATAAATATTGAGAAACTGAGGCCCAGATTGTTCAGTGATGAAGTAATGAAATGACAAACAAATCTCTTTCTTTCACTTTAAATAGCCAATAACCAGCATTAATATTGGAGCCTCTTTTGCGTTTGACTCACATTTAAAATTGAAGGGAAAAAAATCTTTCAATAATATGAAGTAAAATTTCTAAGGGTTGGGGGTTTTAATAGGATCTACTCCTAAAGCATGATTTTGTGAATTTAAGGACACTGATATTTTCAGGGATTGTTAATTTTTTTTTTTTTTTTTTTTTTTTGTGTGTGTGTGTGTGTGTTGGGGGGTTCTTATAAGCTTTATTTTGAATCCCAAATTTAAATGGTAGCTCTATGTAAAGTTAAATGCAATTAAATTGTTAGGTATCTTTTTATTGGCTGAAATTGCATTTATGGTGAAATTAATATTGATGGAGGGAGAATTGAGATCAAGTTGATATTATAGAAATCTGGAAAAAATTCACAAGTACAACTGTTTCCTTAAAATGGTTTAAGCATTTCTCTTTTTCTATGGCTCTTTACATATTTTTCTTTATTCTCAATATTTTAAAAAGTATTTAAAGCAATTCACAAGACACATGCAACATGACAACACGAGGTAACTATAAATAAATATGAAAAATAATAGAGGAGAGCAAAGCATTTCCACCGTTCAGTAAGGTATCCGACTCTAGGGTGCCCTTTGAACTTTGAGCCACGGGGCAGTGGGGGTGGGAATATGTTTTCTGAAGAATTAGCATGCCATGAATTACTTTATATTCCTTAGAAAGGACTCACAGATTTGTCTTTAAGCTTTATTGCATTTAAAGCTGATATGAAAATGTGTCAGTTACAATATTTACAGAATATGAATTGTAAAAAACAAAACTCATGCTCAATAAAAAAGAACTCTCATGCTGCTAACAGATATGTCTTCCAGAGAAATATCTCCCATAGTCTTGGAGTGAGTACAAAGATAAATCTTGCTATGATAATTCTCTTTTTATATTATGTATGAAACTGTATTTCTAAGTCTGGGGGGATAAACCTGAGGTACAGATGCATCTTCTATAATCATATAATTAGAAGTGAGTCCAATTTACAAAAATCAGGGACTTCAGAACTCAATTGATGGTCTCACTAAGCAATCACAGCATGTCAGGTGCTAAGCACCACGTTGTCCACTGGAAGTTTTCTTTTCACTTTCTGCCTCAGTCACCCAGGCTTCTGCTTTGTCCTGAGTGTCCTGTGTGGTCAGCTGGTGAAACCACAGTGCCCACGTTGGGTGTAAAGGGGACAAAATCGACCCTGGGCAGGTAGACCACAATTAGACCCTTAAGGGTGCTCTTGAGAAACAGCAACAGTGCTTACAAAGCAGTAGGCCAGGGCCCAGTTAAATAAGGGGGAATACAGAGTATCCCACCAGTTGAAAAGAACAGTGCAGAAAATGAAGAGGTGTAGGGTACCACTGTTCCATCTAATGCATGCAGGGGGACTGTTTCCTTGTGTTTGTATTTGTAGTGAAGGAATGTGGAACCGGCTGTGATCAGTCATCAGGGACATGCAAACCAAAGCCACATGAGATGTCACCTCACACCTGTTAGGATGACTGTTATTAAAGAGGCAAGAAATAGTAAGTGTTATAACGAATTTGAGAAAAGGGAACCCTTGTACACTGTTGGTGGATATGTAAATTGATGCAACCACTATGGAAAACAGTTTGGACGTTCCCCAAAAAGTTAAAAATAGAATTACCATATGATACAGCACTTCTAATTGTGAATATTTATTGGAAGAAGAGGAAAAACCTAACTTGAAAAGATATGTGCACCCCTACGTTCACTGAAGCATTGCATACAATGTCCAAGATAGGGAAGCAACCTAAGTGTCTATTGTCAGAGGAATAGAAAAGGAAAATATGGCATATATACAGTGGAACATTATTTAGCTCTAAAAAAGAATGGTTGACCCTTGAGGGCATTATAGTAAGTGAAATAAGTCAGGCAGAAAGACAAATAGTATATGATCTCTTTTATATATGGTATCTTCAAAAAAACACCTAAAAATATAACAACAAAAAACAAGTTGGTATAGAGAATAGGTTGGTGGTTGCCAGTGGCAGAGGTTAATAATGTTTTTAGATTGTTAGTTTCCAATTGCTGAAGATGACTTAATTGTGTGTCTTTCTTGCTGTAATAATATCCGCTAGGTACCTTTCTGAAGGTTCCTTTTTGGCTGTAGGATAAAACAATTTAATTTCATCAGTCTTCTATGCATGTCTCTTCACTTTGGACTTGGGGGTAATTTGTTCCCTAAGGAACTGATGAACACTTTTATGTGCTAAGTTACGAAAAGAATCACTAGAATGTATTACCTTCAAACAGTCAAACATTCTACTTCCAGCTTGAAATATCATAGTACATTTTAGTGTAAGAGCTACCTGTATAACACCAACATAATTTGTTTGGCAGTGAACAGGAATCATTCACATGGAACATTTAGCATCACAATATTTGGGAGGGGGATATATATTTTGTTTATTTAGATTAATTCATCTAAGCTTACATACTACACATATTAAAGTGAATAATGTACAACTATCAAAAACTTTTAAAATTAAATTAGAATTCTAAATTAATTTGAAATGACTAATTTAAGTTCATTTACATTTCCAAAATCTTTAAAAGCTATTTATCCTGTAAAACCATAGTCTTATTTTAGCTGGGCTAAATTTGCTTTCAATTTTATACATGCTCACTGAGTCTCTGAAAAATAAGAGTATCTTTTTACAACCAATAATAGTATTCATTATCATTTAACTAGAATATGTTTTTGAATGTAGATTCCCTTTTATTTCTTAAAAATCAAATCTTACATAATGTCTTATTAATTTGCTAATTTAGATTTTTAGAATCTTTAAAATCATAGAACATAATGAAAAGGTGAATTATGGGACATTAATTCTATTTTCAAATTATTTTTAATGGACATGCTTGAGAACTGCATGAAACACATTTGTAGAAAATGAGACACATTTTTTTAAATGAAATACTTTTTTTCCCCAAAATATTAAAGCCATAGAAATAATCCACAGAATCATGAAATTATAGATAGGGTTGAAGAATTGAGAAAATGTAAGAAATCTATGTCAGTTTCTTGTTTGCCTTTTTTTCATCATATTTTTTGTTTTCTTCTGGATAAGGCTGTAATGGGTTTAAGTAACAGGCTTAAAATATGTACAAAATTAGTGTTGTAGAATATATTTATTCCTTGACATTTCTTATTAGCAGGCATAATGGCCTCAGCGTGACTTGGGTGGGGAACCCATGGTTTTCCCGGTGATGATGGATGACAGGATGTTATCTCAAACTGTGAGATGGGAGGTAATTCAGTTTTCATAGAACATTTATGTAATGCTAATTGAATTAATCCTTGGGTTATGTGGCATTTCTTGCTTAAGGTATTATAGGCCTAGTGCTTTTACTTGTTAGGAAGCCTCTCCATCATGCATTTCATATTTGGTTATCTGTGGTCCTGGCTCAGGTGGCCACTTGCAAAAGACGTGACTGTAGCTTGGTGGTCGGGCAGCCTAAGGGTCAGCCTTCTTTCTTGAACATGTCATGAGCAGCAGGTGCAGAAGTGAAAGGAAGCTATAAATCTGCTTTCCTAAGTTAATAAAAAGTATATACTTTACAGATTACATTGACAATATCTGATGGCATGATTGAATATTCTTTCTGGTGCCCATCGTTGATAGTGAAGAGGATTTTACTACTTGCTAGTAGGATTTGGAGGGAGGAGGGTTTCCGTGGGACTGGAGGCAGATGAGAAATCTGGGAAATCAAATCCACACAGAGATGCTTAAGAAATGTCTTCTGATGATGAATGTAACCTTTTTTTGGGAAAGTTCCTAGAATTTTGAAGCTCAGGTACTAAACTAGTTTTGTTTGAGGGATGCTCCATTCCACTCCTGACAGAATAGAGCTAGGTCTGTAAATCTCCAGTGAAAACGCCAGCCAAGTGCTGCAGCGGAGAGGAGGGAGAGAGGTCTCTAGGGATAAGTAAAATGTTGACAGTTTGATGGGGAAGAGGGATGTTCTTTTTAAGTGGCCATCCCTATGGCTTTTTTTTTTTTTTAATGCCGGCAACATGTAAGATACTCCACTGGATGCCAAAGACACAATCTACTGAGTAGGCAACAGCCCTCTGGTGGGGAAAAAGATAAATACAATGACTATGTGCAAATTATAGGCCAGTAATCTAAGTGGGATGGCCTGTAGCACAACGAAATAGCTCTTGACCACACCATCAGTGTCGTTGGCTTCCCAGGGGGAAGAGACACTTTGGTGCATTCTTACATGACAAGAGTTTGTTAGGAGGAAGCATGTGTAATATGTGCACACATGTGGGCACACATCCGTGTGCATGTGTGTGGTCAGCTCTGGCACAGAGAAATGGAAACATGATGGCGTATGTGTGTAACTACAAATAGTTTGGTTTGCACAGACTTGCAGCATTATGCAGCATGCGGACAAGATGAGCTGGAGATGGAGCCCAGGTTTAGATTCCTAAGGGCCGCTTTTTGCCTTTTGTGAACTAACTGGGGACCTATTGAAAAAGCAATTTGAATAGAGAATGACAGTCACATTTTTGTTACAGAAATGTCATTCTAGTGGTAGTGAGTGGGAGGGACCAGAACTGAGGAATGATTCATGGCAGGGGGATTGTTTTAATAATATTGGTAAGAAGAGATGAACAGGGGCAGGGATGGGGAAGCTCCATGTGGCTGAAGGACCAGCATAGTCAAGATAAGGGAATCTGAGCTGGGACAATACAAGGCTGCAGGCAGGTAAGAATCTGGAGTTTGATGTTTCAGAAATAGAACAATTTCAAGTGATGACCAGAAGCAAGGTCTGATAATGGCACTAGGTTTCTCAAAAGTCATAGTGATTGAGGAAAAGGCGCAATTCATTTTGTTTACAGATTAAGATATAAATTCAGTGTTTAGCATGAAATACAGTTTGAGGGACAGAGCTTTGATAAATGATATGAAATGACCTGAAAACTCTAGATACTATTAGGGAAGGTGGTAGAGGGCCATGCAGATTAAAAAGCAGGCACAGAGATGAGGAATGTGAAGAAGAGACCAAGAGCTATGGATGGTAGAGAGGTAGGGCCCTTGCATAAGCTAATGCTGTTGCCAGGGAGAGCAGAGGCACATGGCAGGAGGCAAAATTCAAAGATGGATGAGAAGTTTGCAGATTCAGTAAAACCCACCCATCCTTATTTTGGGGGATTCCCCACATCCCAACAAAGATAAATAAAAAGATACTCACACAGGGTGACAACGTAATGAAACTGCAAAACAAAGAGAGAGGTTTTCAAAGTAACCTGTAATGGAGCCGCTGTCAGAGGGCCGACTGGCATCGTGTGGCAGCAGTGGACTCTGGGAGACAGTGCTCAGGAAAAGCAACGGCATCTACCCGTTCAAAGGCTGTGTCCCAAAGGAGGGCTCTATACAGCCCCTTCTGGTCCAACAAAAACAGTTTCCCATCACCAACCTTTAAGTGAAGGAACAGAATTCTAACATGTGACATTTGTCTAGGACTGAAGTGCCAGGTGGCATGGCTAGCCAAGAAGTGGCACAATAGGTAGGAAATCTACACGAAGTATTGTGGGGTGGCAATGTTTCAGGTATTGGCATAGGGTGAAGTTTAAGCATATCCTTTAGAAAAGCAAATGGAGAGCCACCCTGGGCAGAATCGGGGTGGGCATAGGTTCCTATTTAACACACACCTCAGGGTATTCTGTCATTGTCACTGGACAGCTTTGGAGGGAAGACACAGCCCCAAAGACTCATGAAAACCGCAGGCCATCAGCAGTTAAACCACAGCCAATATCGTGTAGCCTCCTTTCCACGACACCCAGGGTACGTCCTCTTCTCACTGGGATCATTGATCAATCCCTTTGCCTCCCAGATACACACAGCCGTTTACACACACACACACACACACACACACACACACACACACACACACACACACACACGACACAGTCACACAAAGTCGGAGAAAAAAAAATTCAAAAGTACCTTCTAATGAGCTGCTATGTGGTGGTGGTGGTAATACCAGGTAGGCTAAAGGAGTGATTGGTTTCATTTTGGCGAATATTTGTAGTTCTTCTAGAATTTCACAGTGTATATTTGAATAAAAGAATTGGATGAATTTGTCTGGAGCCCAGGGCAAACTTTGAAACTGAAGATGTACATTTAGAGAAGACATTTTTCCTAATAATTGTTAAACACACAAAAAAATTAATACAGGGCATCAATTCATGTATATAATTAATCAACTAAGAATCAAAGTACTTATTTATTTATTTTTTTTCAAAGTGCTTATTTTTGATTAAGAGAAAGTAATGGCCTGAGTTTGCTGGCAATTGTTTATTTTGTGTTAGTCTAAGTTCAATTGCAGTATTAGACAATAAAAGGATAGGATGGAGGTTAAAGATAAAAATGAGCATGTTGTGACATTTTCAAAGACACTGAATCGTTGTGATAGTCCCATGCAGCATGGCCCCTCTTCCATTTGCTTTCTTCTTCTCTTACTCTCTCTTAGTTTTCTTTTCTTCTTTTTAATCTTTGGAAATTGGTGTAGAAGTCAAAACAAAATGTCACTTGATTTTCAATTACCTGCTATTACTCCACCAATAATTATTTTTGCTCCTTCTGTCTTTAAAATTGCTTTGGCACCCCTTTCTAAGTTAAATTTTTCACCTATTTAATTCGTACACAATCTTTCAGTTGCTAAGTAGCTGTCTGATTAGGGCCGTGCGCTAGGCACTGTGCTAGAGGCTGCTCTAGACACCGTCAGGAGCAAAACGTGCCTTTCGAAGAGCTCACAATTCACCTAAATAGAAGCCTCATTTTATCTATTGCTGTAAGTCAACCATCCCATTTCTAAAAGGAAACTGAGAAGTTGGTGGGGAAAAACATATTCTAACAGGTGATTGAAATTGTTGGGTTTCTCTCTGCTTTGTCAACATGAGACACAGAGAACGGTCCACACAGGAACCACCTGAATAGCTGCTGTTTTGGGGAGAGAAAAATTCATGAAATGATATGATAAATATTAGTTGTGTTTGTAACATGTACAGCTTAAGAATATTTCACTAAATCTGATATGTCATGTACATGCAAACTCCAAGAGGCTGTTCACTTTTTCACTTGTGTATGTAGACACAGCCATTTAATAACACTCGGCCAGCTAGCATCGCCTGCCTCATACGGGTCTGCCAAACACAGAGAAATACACATGCCCTGTGGCTGGAATTGAGTGCGTGCTAAGAAAAGCGCTGCGTACCCTCTAAGTACCATGCTTGCTCTGCGTGCTTCGACCAAACCAGGAGAGACAGAGACAGAGAGACAGACGGAGCTGTTATTGAGTTTTCAGAGTAATGTCTTATGTTTAGTTTCATTTTTCTTCTGTGCTCAGGAAGGATAACAGTGCTGTTCTCCGAGCTGCACATGAGCGCTGCATGACCTTGTGGCTGTGTTCTTCCTTCCTCACCTTGTTGCACAGAGATTTTTCTTTATTTGAGACCCCAAAGTATCTCCTCCTTGTCCGAAGGACTTACTAATTGCTTGCTGGGTAATCCCTGGTAGCTGTCAGCCCATGATTTTCGTTCCTTTGCACACTTTAAAATGCATATGCTCAGGGCCTGGGTCAAGGCACAGGGTGCCCATCAAGAGGGGCCTATGGAACCCCCAGTAGGCGGAAGCCCCTTACTTTCCTTGCCATCCTGTCCTGAGACTGCCGTCCCCACCTGCAACAGGCAGGTGACTAAAGTAGGCAGCTGCCATCTACAGACCCCCCACAGCACCCCAAACCAGACGGGAGAGGTGCTCCCACTTCTAGGTCTTTCTCACCTTCAAATACAGCAGCAAGGAGAAGTTTTTACATTAAAACAGACACTCGTATTTTCACTTGTTTGGATTTAAAATTTTTATTTACAATTTCCCTCCTTCAGTGTGCATGTGTGTGAGGGGTGGGTGATACGAGGCCAGTCAGTTTGCCCTTGGAAGCCTCGGGGGTCGCTGCAGTGCCCAGGGTGAAGTCCAGGACAGGACAGTGGAGGTCCCCCCACCAGTCGCCGTGCAGACCACGGGTGGAAGTAGGGAGAACATACTCTGCGTGGGGGCCGGCCTTCCTGATGAGAAGCTCAAACGGCACAGGAAGCCAAACATGGAGCTTATGACTTAGTTGACAGATTCCAACATTTCTATGGCTTAATTTATGATAAATAAAAGAGAAAATTGGCTTATGCTAAGAACAACAGTGGCTTGACTATATTTATCAGTGTTAGATGACTAGGGACTAAAATAAATCAATGGATCAATGTAAAAATAGGTAATTAGTAGATGATTCCTCCCATCACCTAATTCAGTTTATTTTCTCTTTCAACCATCAGTAGCTGTCAGTGAATTGGCTTCCCAACTGGTAATTCCCAATTAGCTTCTCTCCCTGCTAAAAAATATATGGACAAAGAGGGTATATTAGTTATTGGGCTAACACTAAAATGCCCAACTCAATATACAAAATTTACACATTTAATTCAAATGTGGTAAAATACAATGAGATTATTTTTCTTGAAATGCCATGTGCTTACAAATGCTTAGAAATGGCCATTTTCAGTGATAGTATCTCTTTTAATCTCACCAAGGCCATTTACACCTTAAACCCAGGATGAATTTTTTAGCCAATCAAAAACTCATTATCTGTAATGCAAAATCCCTAATTTGTCCTTTTCACCATATATGTGATTTATTTTATGCCATCATTCAACAAATATTGATTGAGGCTTGACTGGGTGCAGGGATGTTCTAGGAGTCAGTGGTGCAACAGTGAATAGATACAATCTTCTCCTCACAAATGGTTACTCTACAGGCAAAGTAAGCCATTAAATCAGCAGTTACATAACAAATATGTGTTAAGGTAGAAGAAACCATAACATTGTTGAGTGTCTCCTTCTTCTCTAGGCTGAGGGTTTATGTGTGTGCATCCCTATCCTTAATTTGATAGCAAATAGAAAATTTTAAGTTGCATAATGCAAGCAATAGGTGCACTAGAAAACCTGAAAAAGGAAGCGACTGGGGGGGCTTGATTTCAGTTAGCTGATTTCAGTTAGCTGAAGTATATTTGCCAGTAACTATTTACATTTTAATATTTTCTTTTAGCACAGGAGGCTATGTTTACCACTCAATATATATAATCTATGTATATATTATATAGAACAAACTGTCATCATAAAATAATCATCAATATTATTATTTATATGTGGCTATACTTATTCCTGTTAAAATGTATTTACTGACTCCAACATCTTCGTGTCTCCAAATGTTACATTACCATTAACATCCTTCTCATGTTTGTGGTAAAAGTAGAAATGAAAATAGAAAGCTATAGGGTTGCTATATATATATATATATATATATATATATATATATATATATATATATATGCAACAATTTTGCAATTTAAATAAATTTAACTTGTGTAATCTAAGAGATACTGTGCAAATGAAATGCTATTTTGGAACAACACCGGTCCACAGAGTAGATGTTCAAATTGCACAGTATATCTCAGCAAACCTCATTTATTTAAGTTATCTGTGCAGAATTACCTAGATTTTTCAAATTAGTATGTTTCAAAATAATTAATGATTGGCATGAAGGCATTCTGCTGGAAGAATTTGATCAAATAAGTGAAATCAGAATGTATTGCATTTAAGGCTTTAGGGCCCCTTTTCCTTGTCTTTATTGAGTATGTATACATATTTAATTTCATGCTATAATTTCTGCTAATTATGTTTGGATCACAGTCAACACTGTATTTTTTTTTTAACATTAACAGAATTAGCCCCAAGCAATGACATTTTAATCATACTAAAAGTTGACTTGGTTTTCGCCATCTTCTTTGTCCTTATTTCCATTTTATTCCATCTGTCTTGTTCTTTTCACAGTATATCTTTTGATAGTGTTTGAGGACAGAGATTGCCTTTCAGTAATTTGACCATTACATCTTTGTGTTGAGGTATTGACAGAGATGAATATTGCGTTTGTACCTTTCTCCTGCTACTCTGATCCCTACCACGTAACAGGCACGTATGCACAGTAACCGCAGAAGAAATGAATACCTAGCCTACGGCAGGAGCGCTTTGAAATACATGCAAAGATTTTTGGCACATTAAAAAAATGCTTATTTCACCCAGCAGTCTGATTTTCAGAGAAACAGAAACGGAAAATTAGAGAAACAAAGGTTGTGAATATTATATGGTGCCAGTGTTGAATTCAAAGAAGTACTGATTTTTTGCTTTATTTTTCTTATCCAGCAAAGTCAGAAGCATAGACACATTTTGTAATGCCTTACATTAGCTCCAGGGGAAAATAAATGACAAAACGGAACATTTTAAAAAATGGTAAATTATTCTGATTTTTCTAACTTGCAATTCATGTGATTGGTTGGTTAGTGAAAATTATCAGATTTGCTGAAGCTATGAGATGATTAGATGTTGATAATGAAGTTGAGGCTAGTGGAGGCTATGTTTACCACTCAAGTAGCTCTAAATTGTTTTATATCAATTTTCTCCCAAATAACAGAATACCTTTTATTATTATTAAGGATAAATGAAATTTCCTGATGCCATTCTTTTTTAAGGAAAGACCTTTGTTTCTAAAGAAAATTGAATTTCATCTAGTGTATTTGCTTCTGGAAATTATACTAAATCATCATTAACGATATAGAAACATCACAGGACAAGAATCTAAGTGTGAAGAAAAAAGTTAGGTAGCAGGGTTTCCACCAGCAGAAGAAACTGAGTTTTGGAGATTTCCTGTCAAGACTTAAGGTGTTTCTTAATGTATAATTTTCATTGGGTTTTCTAGAATATGTAGAGGTTTACCAAGCCTGACTGCTATATTTTAATGCTCCTTTTCCCACTATGAGATAGTCTTGTTGAATTTTTTTTCTCTTTATTTAATAGCAAGGATACCTAACTCAGATGGGAACATAGAGCCAAAGAGTGACTTAAGAATTCTTTATCCACTCCAATTGCTTATGTTTTTAGTTTTTATAGCAACAATAAGAAATACAGGACAGTGATTCTATTGAATAACCTTGTGGCAGCCCCATAGTAGAGGCGAGCTTAGCTCTCAGAGCTAGGAATGCTGCTAGAAGCAAACCAAGAATGTGTTACCATTTTTTCAGCAAAAAATGCTTCTGTACTGGAATTACATTTCCTGACAAGTAGGGAGGATATCATAGTTATTACCAGTCTGAAACCCTTCAATAGGAAAGGTTCCTCGAACCCTCATTTGTCTCTGTTGAAACGTGGTTGGCAGATGTCATGAAGGGAGAAAGGGGGCCCAGTAGACACAGAACAAGCTGTGGACAGATTTCGAAAGCAGCCGCCTGAGCCTTCCAATGGTACTGCGCTTCTCGCCACTGGTCCCTCCATACTGTGAGAAGGGAACAATCCATACAGCGATTCCAAAGATGAAGTCTTTGTTTGACAATGCAAGGATGATAAATTTATCAGGATACAGGCAGGCAGAAAAATGGAAATGGAACAATACTCCTGGGATGTTCCAAGGGATATGGCCTCAAAGTTCCAACCCTTAAAAAAAAAACGATAAAAATGAAAATAAGTTATTGGTAAACGTTATGTTTCCTGGCCACCTTTATGCTTTCTAATAGTGACTTAAAAAATCCCAAATGCATTAATCAATTTAATAATATGAACAAATATGGCCATTATTTTCCTATTTGGTATCTTATTTTGTATTTATTTTTATATTTTTTGCTCTCATCTGCTTTGTGGCATTAGATTGAAAGATACTTTGAACCCAAGCAAGAGCTTATTTTGACTAGTAGATTCCCCAGACTAAAGATGAAATAAATAAAAAGTAATACAATATTCTGCATCATAGCCCAAAGTTTATTTTTTTCAGAAAAGCATAATAAAACTATACAGGTGAACATACCTATATCTATAAAGATTTTTAAAAATCACATATCTCCTCATTTGAGATCTCTCATTCATTGAAATGAAAAGCTTCCAAGTTTAAAATTATCTTCAATATATAAACACCGGGCACTCTTCATAGCTCTGGTTGAACACCTGAATGTCAGGATGGAAAGATGCACCATTCCTTCTTTCTACCCTTCATCTCGACCCTGAATCTTACTTTACTTAGACTGCATCTTAGTGCTTGAGATGGAGTCACCTTCAAGTGTGCATCACTGAAAACAGCCTGTGGAACAGTTCTTGAGGAGCCTCGTGATAAGCTGAAGCTTCAGCTGTGTTCAGAGACAGTGGGAAGTGCTGGGAGGTGAGGGTGGGGGCTTCTGTTCCTGCACAGGGAATGAGAAGCAAGCTGAAGCATCTACTCCAGTTCACGGGTGGTTAACGCGCTGCTCCACTGAGCTGGCTTTCACCTCTCTGTTTAGTGCTCGTGTCCATTAAGTCTTTTGTTATTGTCAGGACAGGACATTCTCACTGCTTCCATATGCAGCCTTTCTTTGTTTCAGGGTTTCCATCACCCCCATACACAGAAGCAAATGCAGTCTGAGACATCAGAATACTGATGAAAATCTTGGATAGTCATTCAAATGAGATAATGCTAAACTGAGCTGGGGGACTGGACATTTTGGCATCTTACAGTGAGAATAGTGACATGTATGAAAGGATCCCTGACATGACCTAATGCCACTGCTTTGCACAAATGAAGGAAAATGGAGGAAGCCCAGGACCAAAGGTCTGAGGCCCAAGAGGCTGTGCCTTGTGGCCCTGGCCCAGTCCCTCACTCTCTCTCCATATACAAAAGAGAGTCGGCAACTCGTTTTCCTCTTCTCTCGCCGGTTTTTAGGATCAAATTAGATAATGGATTTATGATTATTCCCATAAGCAGGTGGTAATTCAAATGCAGTATCTGCCCAGAATGGGCTGGTTTTGTTAGAGGGGCTGGATGGCCACCACTAGGTGGAGCAGCCTCCTACCTCCCTCCCAACGGCTGCTCTGGGCAGCCCGACCCGGGGTCCTGGCAGATGGGGATGCTTTGCTGACTTCCCCGAAATCAGGGTGACCTTCCTTTGCATACGCTATTGTTAACTTGGGAGGCATCTGTGTCGGCATCATCTTATCAGGAAAATCAAGAGTATTTTATTAATAACTACATAGGATATGCTCAGAGTGGCACAAATCCTCTAATTCTGGACTTGCCAGGCAACTGTAAAATACTTGTATTAAGAATGTTCAGATCAGCAGAGCAAATTTAATCTCTTTAAAATTGAGAGTATGTTACCGTATGATTTTTAATCTGTAGTTCACTTTGTAAGTCCCATAATTTGTGCAAAGTAACTCACAAGTATCAGCAACAATCTACATAGAATTATATTTTTAAACGACAGGCTGTCTTTTTGGAGCTAGAAGCTGACCTGTGCCTGTACCACTGTGCTTAGCACGGATTCTAGGACCCATCACACCACAAAATACAGTTTCCTAAAAGAGTCTGTTTTATAAAAAGTTGAATCCCCTGTACTATCTCAGTTATATTATAGCTTCCCTTTTAACTGCTTTTTAACGTAGCATGACTCTTTTAAAAATAATTCTCCAGAAAATGTTTTTCCCCCCTGTGGCTGATCAATTTCTTACTTACATGAAGTTTTTTGCACTAAAAATGGATTGGATAAAGGTAAACATATACAGTATTCAATAAATATGCCTGTTGGAAAAGTAATTTATATGAAATACTTAATTCTATAACCCAGGTCTCAAATGTAAATGCTTGACAAAGGAAATATCTGATTTAACAATTTTGAACAAAAATCTAACTTGTGGAAAAAAATAACTTTACAGTCAGTACATTTAAAAAACCTATTTATGTAAGTTTGATTATACAATGTTTAAAAAACCAGAGTAACCTTTAAGAATATCTTAGGTGTAAACAAAGTACAGCTCTCTATATTCATATGTATCTTGATGTTTTAATCCTCAGATTCAAGATATCAAAGTCCTTATTTGAGAACCTGCATATCTATGGAAACAATGCAAATTTAAAGTTCCCAAATCGTGGGATAAAAAGGAAAGGAACAAAGTTTATTCATAGTATAGCTGGTAATATAATTTTTTAAACATTTTTAAATAGTGATATTAAGAGAAAAAAAAAGCCTAGAATAGGAGAAATATTTTCAAAAACATTATCTGATAAAGGAATTGTATCTTAAATATACAAAAAATGCAATTCTAATTAAACAGCCCAATTAAAAATGGGAGAAAGACCTAAACAGATTCATAAGCAAAGAAGATATTCAGATGGCAAATAAGCATCTGAAAAAATGCCCACATCACATGTCATTAGGGAATTGCAAATTTAACCATGAGACACTGATATACACCTGTGGCTAAATCCCAAACACTGACAATACCAAATGCTGACAAGGATGTGGGAAAACAGAAACTCTCATTCATTGTTGGTGGGAATGCAGAATGGTACAGTGACTTTGGAATATGGTTTGTCAGTTTCTTACAAGTAAACGTTGTCTTACCATATGATCCAGCAAATGTACCCATTGAAAATATATCCACACAAAATCCTGTACATGACTGTTTACAGCAGGCTTATTCATAACTGTTGAAACTTGGAAGCAGTTGGAATGTCCTACATTATGTCAAGGGATAAACAAATTTTGGTACATCCATATAATGGAATATTATTTGGTATTCAAAAGAAATGAGCTATCAAGCCACAAAAAGACAAGGAAGAACATTAAATGCATATTACTAAGTGAAAGAAGCCAGTCTGAAAGGCTATATACGGTATGATGCCACTTATGTGACATTCTGGAAAAGGCAAAACTATGGAGACAGTAAAAAGATAGTGGGTGCCAAGGGTTTGAGCTGGTAGGGGAGGGATGAATAAGTGGAGCTCAAGGGATGTTTAGAGTAGTGAAATCATTCCGTATGATACTGTGATGATGGGCACATGACATTATGCCTTTATAAAAATCCATAGAATGTACAACACCAGGAGTGAAGCCTAATGCAAACTATGGACTTTAATCATTATGTATCATATTATTTCATCAATTATAACAAATATATGAATGCAATATGTTAATATATTGACACTGGAGCAAGGGGAGGCATATGGGACTCCTTGGATACACTACTCAATTTTTCAGTAAACTTAAAAGTAATCTAAAAATTAATGTAGTGATTAAAAAAAATTCTAGTTACTTTTATCATTAATAGCTTGGTATAATATACATAATTTAGAAAACAAATTATTATATTCCATAAGCATCAAGTATGATTTACCATCATTTTTTAAGTTTTCTAAGCTCAGTTTTTAAAATTAATTCCTATGTGCATCAGTTTTAAAATAAAATATGTTTCTCTATTTTTTAAGATGTTATGAAACTCAATGACTTTATCTGGAGAATTAACACTATTGTTTGCATTATATAATATACTATACACACCCATAATATAAATATCCCTAGGCTATATTTAAAGTAGTTCCTTTTAAAAATTTTTTCTAACCTGATTTCTGACAAATTGAACTTAGAGTTATCAGTAAGTTGCTCAGGACAAATAAGTTATCATTGGTGGGGACTTCTGACCCTGAAGGCCATGTTTCTGCTCTAATAAAAGGTGGTTTATTGTAAACAATATCTCACTTATGCTAGTGAGACTTTCATGGGTGTGTGTGTGTGTGTTAGGTTTCCATTGTGTCTTTTATAGAAGCAATCTGTATGTCCATCAGTAAGGGAATGTTTAATAAAGTTGTCTTTTTAATATTGTTGAGCACTATGCAGAAATCTGAAAGAAATGAACTAGAACTGTATGTATTCTTTTAAATGAAATAGAATGTTTTTGGTGAAAAGCTAACATGTTCATATGATAAAAAGTTTTAAAAATTCAAGTAGTACATAATAAAAATGTACTCTCCCTCTTGGGTGGGTAGGACAGGAATTTCTTTTTATGTTTCTTGTGTATTTTTCAGGGAACATCCTAATCTTCATTTATTTGCCTTTTATCTGTTTTTATTTACCAATATGACTTAGTAATCTGATATGAGATAATATGAACAATCTTTATGGTGATTTACTGAATATATTTAATGTAATTTATTTAACTGGTCCCTACTAATGGGTCTCTAGGATATTTCCAAACTTTTAAGTAAAGTTAGTAAACATTTCAGTATATATATATATATATAGATAGATAGATAGATAGATAGATATAGATATATATGTCTTTGTCCACAGAGTGAATATATATCCAGAGTAAATTCCTACAAGTGGAATTTCTTGGTCAACACCTAAATACAGTTTTGATAGGTGTTGCCAAATCTTTAAAGGGATTTTTATAAATACATATCATTGTCCTTAGGAGCATAAAAAAAGTCACTATATAATTTTTTTTAAACACTGAGGCCATTCAGATTCAAACTAATGAATTCATGAGTGAACATCAGGAACTTTTCAGACAAAGGCTTAAAAAGAGCTGTGATTATTAAAAGATTTATATATACCTGTGTCATGGTTAAATAAAGCTAAATATAGGAATGTCATCAAATTTGATTTAGTTTACATTACCACGGATAAGTAAAGTGTAACCTGTTCTTTTCAAGTTCATGTGAAATATGTAAGAATATTAACCGTAGCCTGTCCCAACAAAAATATAATAAAGCAATTCTCAACTACTTGCAGAGGATTTCTTTCAGGCTACAAACATTTTTAACTGAATGATAATGAAAAGATGATACCAAAACTTGCCAAAGGCAGCCAAATCTGTACTTAGATGGTCATTTATATCCATAGATACATTACTAAACAAAGAAAGGTAAAAAAAATAATTGAATTAAGTAACTGTCTCAGAAGTCAGAGGAAAATTAGGCTATCACAGTCAAAGAAAGCCCATCACATTATGGAAGATAATGAATGTAAGAGCGGATATAATTTAATTGCATATAAATAAATTGCATATAAATAAAGAGTTACTATAAATAGAGAAAAACTCTAAAAAAGGATCTTTGAATAACTTAGTAAAATTAACAGATGCTTGGCAAATCTGGTCAAGATATAGAATAAAAGAAAAAAACATAACTTATTAATAGGAAGAAGAAAAAAAAGAGCATCATAACAAATCCTACAGAGATTTAAAAGTTCCTTGGAAGTTATCAAAAATAATATGGCAGTAAATTGGAAAAGTCCAGTAAAATGGAAAATTTCTAGAAAAATGCAACCTATTAAGAGTGACACATACACATACATATTAAAAAACAAAAAGAAAAGAACATAATCCTGTATGTGTTAAAAAATTATCCTATAATAACAGCCCAACTTCCCCAGAAAATATCCAGCTGATATGCCTTCACTAGTGAATTTTTCTGATCATATAAAAATAAAATAACACTGATTCTGTTAAACTCTTTCAGAAACCAGAAAAAGAGTTAAAAAGAGTATGTGTTCCAGACATATGTTTACTTTCCTTTATGTTAAATTTCAGTTCAAAAAAGGGTTGACTAAAAATGAATGCCTAGCAATGAATATACTGTTCAAAACAGTATTTTAGACCTATGAACCAGTCTACTGGGACATTCCATCATTTGTAACTTAAGTAGAAGCATAAAGATGCTCTAAATACCTTCCCATACGACTTTTCCTGGTCTGTGGTGCTGAAGTAAGCTAGAGGAATTCTTTCAGTAAGCTCGGGGAGGGGTGGTTGAGTGGACGAGACACAGGCTTGGAAGTTAATACAGTGGATTTAAATCCAGTCTCTGGTGTTTATTGGCCATTTAGTGTTGGAAAAATGTTTTAACCTCAGTTTCTGTGTATATAAATGGGGAAATAATACCAAACCTGATGAGCTTTTGTGAAAACTGGAAATAACAGACGTGCAGCTCTGAGGATGTAGTGGTGTTTTGTGTATTAGCAGAAGGTATTATGCAGCTGTGAAAACCTGTCATTAAAAATTCATCTGAAATTCAGTGGCAGGAGGAGTTTCAGTCTGCTGACTATGAACTTCTCCATCTTTCTTGATGTGAAATCCAACTGCCAGGCAGGCCAGGCGTCCCTGCGGCTCTGATGCCCGGGAACCCTCTGCAGGTGGCACAGGAAGGGAATTACCACAAGGTGCAAGGTTGACGACTAACAAGGAAGGCGGCAGAGGGGTTTAGTTCTAAAATTCAAATGTTTCGTGGTGTCAGGCATGGGAGTTTCAATATCCTGTGTTTTTCTTATCTCCTCTATTGGCATTCTTTTCTATAACTTCCTGTTCTTTGAAATCCTAAGCATGAATACCTATATCACATTCCCTTCTTGAATGGGAATAGTTTGTTAAAACACACCCTGATGGTTTCCTGACCCTCCTTTCTGGCACTTTCTTTTTTAGTTATGCTAGTATTTTAAGTCTATAATACTTTCATCTCTAACATTGTCTCTAGCTGTCCCACACATGGAAATAATTATGAGTCATTTGTTTATTTATGACATAAATCATGTTTTCATGTTTTGTAACTTATATTTAATGGGACTATATTTTTGAGGAAGGCGTCTTCATGGGAATTGGAACACGTAAGCCCTTTTTCCCATCAGACCACACCCGTGCCTGGGTCCCAGGTGGGCCTGGTGAATGCAGCCCCTCCTGCCCCTTTGGCTGGGGGCACTGGGCAGAGAATAAACTGCAAAACTGAATGACATAAGTAGGATCTTGAGCTTTAGTAGCTTATGAAGTAAAACTGATGTGAAATTAATTAAATATTATGAGAATGTTGCCAGGAAAGTGGGCTACAATTTGAGTGCATTCCTATTTTATCATGAAACTATTGTATTAAAATGAAACAAACCAGATAACCTGATACATCCAGGAATATTGGATGTTTCCAAAAAGAATCCAAACATCAGAATCCTTTCAATTACATTCTAAAATCCCCTACCCTGGCTTTTTCAATCCTGAAAATACTTGCACTGCTGTGTGAACACACATGGTCTAGTCAACTTACTGAAGGCTGTGTCATCTAGGGCAGGTTACAATTTTTATTTTGTTCTTCTGACTAATGCTGTGTGGTACTTAGTGGTTGAGACACAGAATCTGTTTATAACCTTCAACCTTGTAAACTTGTTTTCTTCTTCTTTGGCAGAAGAAATCTTCTAATTATAATTTTAAATGATTTCCTTTGCACTTACCAAAGTAATGCCATAATAAGAAGGCAAAGTAAACCATAAATATTTAAAGTATTAGATGATTCTAGTCCTTCTGAATATAAGATTTTCCATTATCTTATCATGTACTTGCTTGGAAGATTTTTTATTATAAAGATTGGTTCAAAGGAACCATAATATAAAATAAGTTGAATGATACCTCTCAAGTTTTTATATATTCAACAAACATTTATGAATATCAACTGCCTTTCTCGGGTATTGGGAATACCAACATAGGTAGAATATAATCCCACTCATAAAAAATCTTACAGGCTGCTACAGATGTAAAAATAAAGGGCTACCTGAGTACACCGAGGAAAGGGGCGAGCACATTCCCACTTGGGGTATGAGGCGTGGCCCCAAGAGTAGGTACCTTTGATGTGATTCAAGGAAGTCCATTTACTTTTAACTATTTATGTTTTGAATACCCATTCTACATCAGGATTTGTTCCTAGGTACTTGGGGTACAAAGACTTATATGCTCAACACTTGTGTCCTGAGGAAGCCCGTGGTCTAGTGAGGATAAAGTGTATTCCTGAACAAACAATGGTGGGAAATATGCACAGGCCGCCTGAGGACATGGGGTGCGGAGACAGGCCAGGCTGATGGTCAGGGAACTTTCTCACATGAAATGTCACCTCAGCAGATTTTTTCAAGCATGAGTTGGAGGCATAGGGAAAGGACACCCCAGGGAGAGTAAATACTAAAAGCAAATGCAAAGACGACTTGGTGCTTGTGCAGAAGTATAAGATTTACTTGGCTGGACCATTGGGAAAAAAGGTGCCGAGGCTGAGAGGTTTGCTTGAGAAAGTAGGCGAGGGTCAGATCTCTCAAGGTCTCGTTCCAGCGTAAGGTGGTCAGGCTGTGTTCCGTGGAAGAGCAGACAAGGGGGGGCGGCGTGGGAGTCTGCCTTACAAGTCCGTCTGTCTGCCATGGAGGATGGTTTAGAACTAATCATTTGGCCTCTAGCAAAATAAATAGCTGTATTAGGTAAATTATCTCTTCCATGGGGACAGCTATCTTTTTCATTATTTCTCCCAGGAGAACAATTTGCTTCTGCTGGGAATGCCCCGTAATCAATCAGCTGTTCCAGCAATAATCAGTCAGCAACTGTTGACTGGGCTCCTGTTAATGAAAAGGGCCTCGCATGGGATGTGCGTATGCAGAATCCAGACGGCAGGCACGGGACTGGCCCCGATCCTCCCAGCCCGGGGTCTTGGCCCTTGCGGCTGTGGGCTCATCAGTGGCCCTCTTCCCTGTGGCCCACTCTTCGGCCATCTCATCAGCCCTGTGCAGGGCTTCTGTCACATTAGTCCCCTTCCGCTGACGTCCTTGCCCATTCCCCCTGCCTGGAGAGCTCCTTTCCAGAATCTTCAGGTGGCTGCCCCCTTGAGGGAGGGCTTCCCTGACTGTGCCATAGAAGCTCCCTCAGCTCCCTTTACTCCTTCAGTTTTCATTTTTTTCTCCTTAAACCATGTGTTGCTCCCAGAAAATGTCTCACTGGGTGATGACTCCATATTGTTATTCCCAGGCATTCTCTTCATGCCCTTTCGCATCCCAGGGAAGGGCCTCCCCGGCCCCCTCAGGGCTGCCCCCCAGTGCTTTGAACAGAGATGGGCACACAGCAAGCTCTCCATAAATATTTGTTGAATGAGTGAGAATGAGAGAAATCTCATGTGAATACAGCAAAATCAAGTCAGTGGTCAGGTTCCTGAGAAGGATTAAGAAAAATCGAGACTCACTTGGCATCCTGAACAGAAGGCATAGAGAGGCTACTAATTAAATTCATTATAAAATTAAGACAAACTTAAAGATTGCTATAATCTCATCCCTTAAAACATTCCCCCCTACCATACAGAATTGGGTAAGAAGAATTCTAAAAAGGGGAAATCACCATTACTTCAAAGGGCAATCAAAAAGCAAAATAAAATGATGCATGGTGGAAAAAAAATCACTGAGTTTTAGAGTTAGAAATAAGGAAAAGGGCTCATCCTTTTAGAATTGTTTCCTGAAAATAAATAGTTACATGCATAGTCTTCAAGGTAGAGCTCTTGAGCACCCACAAATCAGTCTTTTAAATAACATGCAACGAAGAAATGTTTTGGTTCATCTTGCAAGTTCTGTGGAATTGGCATCAGACAATTCCAAACAATTATGTGTTTGTTTGAAGGCTTTCAGTGGATGGATGCATGGGCAAACTCATCCATATTTCATTCCAGTTTATTTCTTGTTTGGCAGCTTTGATTTTTGGATCGAGTCATGCTGGTTAATGGATTCAGTGATTCAACTGTTCGGTGCAGGGAGAGTTGCTGCCCCTCAGCCTTGTGGGCGGAACCCGATGGACCTGTTTTGTCCTGCCTTTGGTACAGACTCAAACTGTACCATCAAATAATGCATCGGTGGCGTTCCCTGCTTATTTTCCCTTCCACACCTCCAGAAAATGCTCTTGCTTACATTCCATTTAAGTGGTTTTTCTTCTTAAACATCTCTCAGTCTGATTAGGGTTTATAGGTTTAATAATAGTACCCCGGAAGGGGGAAACCAAATCATATTTGTACATTTGAGAAAGGCTTTTGTTTCCAATTCAAGGCAATCATTTAACTGTGTAAGTAAAATGTTCTGATTTTGGGCTGCTACTATTAATTACGCTAACATCGAATAACAGTCACGTGCTGCTCACGGGGTCGGGTGTTTTCCGTGAATGGACATATTCTTCACACAAACCTAAGAGTACATTACTGTTATTACCATTCCCTTCTTATGGATGGGGGATTGAAATTTAGGAAGGCTGGTTTCCCAAGAACAAGCAGCTGGTAGGCAGGGGACTGGAGACGGAGAACACGATACAAACTTTCATTAGCCCTGAGCGCTAACCATCAAGATGTGGAAGCAACTGGAGTTTGCAGGTGCGTGAAGGTCAACAACCCCACAGTCTGTAGAAGAAACTCTAGTTGTTAGGACATCCAGCTATTCATGTTAGGTCACAACATTTTCATTAGTGCCCATGTGCAGTAACAATTATGTTTTTAGGAAACAAAAGATAATTTACAAATACACCCATTACTCTTTTCCTTGTTGGTATAATCCATAATCTGATACCCCTCGCAGGGCTGGTGCCAGCCCTCTTTAGAATTAACTGTGCCCCTCTCACCCTATCTCATGCCCACTGCTGGCCTGTGCCTCCACGGAGCTACCGCAGCGTCTCTGGGACGCTGCACAGCCTCCCTGTGGTCTCCCTCTTCTGCCTTGAGGAGAATCGTTGACTTTTCTGGTTCTATTGACACTCTTCACTTTGCCTCTGCCCCTGCCCTCCACCATTCTTCTCTCCCTGAAAATAAGACAGACAGACAATAATTGCCTCTGGCTCCCTTGTCATAGCGTTTTCCCACCCCTGTGTTCTTGTCCCTCCTCTCCTTATCTCAGTCTTCCATGATTCAGCTGGTGTCCCGTCTCCAGAAATAAGTCTTTTGCATTGCTCCAAGCCCTCCAAGTTTTCTCCTTTCTGGACTTCTGTTGCAGCACCATATGTTTTAGAAACAAATTTGTTCTCTGATTTGTTGACATATATTAATTTCATTTTTCCAGGTGCATATAAATATATATATGAGAAGGGGAATTAAATTAGCATTGTGTTCCTTCATGCCTCTCCACCAGCCCTGCCTCCTTCCCAGAGGTTATTCAGAAATATACCTGTATGGACAGGAAGGGCTAATTCATGTCCCCTGCTCAGGGTCAGTCCAAAAATTCTATATGATTTCATAAAGGATGAAAGGGCTGCTACTTAATATATCTTGATTTTTTAAAAATATTGTTGAAACCTATATAACTCCCTGAGCATTATAGTGTCTAGAACAACAATTTGAGAGCAACTGACCAATTCGGTGAGCTACATATCATTATCTCTCACACATACACATATAAATGAAAAATAAAATGTTGGGAATTGTGTAGTAAACTTAAAAGAAAATTGTCTGGATTTGTTTTCATGTTGCTATTCATTGTCTTACAAAGGAGAAAAGAAAAGAGAAAAGAGAAAAGAGGTTTAATAAGGTGGTAATGTGACATTTATGAGGTTGAGGCTGTAAAGCATCACAAAGATCAGGGGAGGGAGAAGACGGATTGGATGGGTGTAAAATCTTTGATTGACTAATGTGTCATCATCAGCTGTATAGAATTATCAGTTCAGAAGGAAGATCTATAAAATAGTGCATTATGGTGGCAGGACAGAGCCTGACATGACCTCGGAAATGATATATCCCAGCTACTCGTATTCTAGGCATGATAACTGAAGAGTAAAGGGATGCAGGATTTGCTCAGTGTGCACATAGTTTTTGTGAGTTCTTAAGTGTCCTGACCCCAAACTTTTACATTTTACATTATTGTTTGGAGAATGTCTTTTATCTGTATGTTATATATATTTTATATACATGGAAAGCCTTAAAAACTTATTTTTGAGATGTCATAAACTTTTGAAGTTCTCCACCTTTATATCAAATACATGTCTGTGCATCTGAATATGCTATTTAACCATTCTTTTGCTTGTACACAAAGCTTATTTCCCCAAAAATAATTTTAAAATGGGGTGTTATTTTAGAATTACCAGATCAGTTATCCCCCCTTTCTAAAAATACACACATTCTGTATTTTGCATGCCAGTCCTCACTGAAGGCAGGTGCTAATTTTAAAAAGAGCTGCATTAATTAAAATCTGTCAATGAAATCCATACACCTGCACTGTCATGTGTTTTCATGAGGCTTGGTATAAAAGTTTCTGCTTTTATTTCCATTTTTCTGGGCTTTCCTTCTCTAGAGAGCACATCATGCAAAACTCACATTCCATTTATTCCCTCATTCATTTTGAATATACTGTTCATGCTCATTTTGTCTTAAAGTCATTGACATATATATTTGCATTATAGCCTACTTAAATAGCAGCTGCAATAAGACTTCTGGGTGGGGCAGCTAAAAGTGTGATATTTTTTTCACCCTCTATTATTGAGTTTGGTGAGGGAGTTAGTGGCTAAGTGACATCAGCCTGGCCAGGCAGTTGAAAACCTGGTGAAGAAATCATTCAAAGATGGATGAGAAAGAGACAGACAGTGAGAGAGCATCAGTGATCTTGGAGCACGCCCGTGCAGGGGAAGAGCAGAAGGTGGAAGTGTTATTAGGACGGTGGTTTCTAGGAAAGGGAGAGAGGAAAGGATGGGGGAGGGTGAAGGAGACACAGAAGAGGGTCACCCTCAGATGCCAGTCAAGGCCGGGCTTTTCTGCTCAACCCAAATTTATACTTCCTTCCCCAGCGACCAGGCGTGACTGGCCCATGGAGATAAACAATCAAATGTGTGTGTGTGTGTGAATGGATAGATGGAGAGTGTTAAATATACAGATAAAGAGAGAAAGATGCATAGATACAAAGATAGATGCAGCGTTTGTCAGTGGAGCACTGAAAATATGTATGTCCTATCACAGACACTTATAACAGCACAATGTGGTACTCTAGATAGTTTCAATTAAATAACACATGCAAAGATGTTTTGCCAACCACGCATGCTATGCAAATGACAGCCCTTTTATTGCTATTAATATATTAACATGTAAATTTTAAACTGTATACCCAGAATTTGAAATGTGGAGGAGTAACACATGGGCTTTTGTCATTTTTGAGGCCTGTAGGAATATCTTCTCTCAAACTTTGAAGAGGAAATTGAAGAGGGGAAAAAAAAACAAGAAGGAGAGAGAGAAAGATACAGGCAAGAATGTTACATGGCTGAAATGATGCTTTCCTGGGTTGCCTTTGAAAAATAAAAAGGAACTCATGAAATATTTCTAATATTTCTGACTATAATCTGTATCAGACAAGATGAGCTATCCCTCAATTTGATGTCAGCAAGGATACGTGTGGGGCTTCTCATGAAGAAAACAAATCGTTTGCTTCTTACGGTCCTGGCGCGTCTCTGTGCACTGAAGTCAGGCGGCTCTGTGCGCCCAGTGGCTCTCAGGTGGGCACCTGCCGCCGGCTGCCTGCGCGCGGCCTGCCTGCCGGAACAGGAACCACTGCCGACCGCCTGCAGCAGGAGCTCACCGTGTCCGTGACCTCAGTGGCACTGCTGCCTCTGTTTGCCAAATTTTCAAAAGTAATTTTCTCATATTTTAACAAACTAAAAATAAAAATTAAGATGACTATTCTGCTTCTGTGTTAAAAGACAGTATTTTTTTCCCCTTAAAATGTTTCTGCCATTATTCAAATACAATATGCTTGGATATCTGGTCCTCATTTGTAAAATAATGGGAGCAATGTCTATATAGGAGGAGTAGGGGGAGCATACATAAGCCCCTAACACAGGGCAGCACAGAGCAGGCACCGTATTTTGTCAGGTTTTATAATTACATGCTCATTAAAGAATATTTGAAAGTAGAGCATAAGAAAAGACACAAGCTCGTTGCCAACATAAGATAGTATTTCCAGAACAGTGTTATATGTAAGCATTCAGATCTATAGATTCAAAAAGCTGGGCAGTTCATGTTGAATTACTTAGGTAATGGTCTCAGCCGCCTGCAGGATGGCACGAATCCTCATCTTTTCTGTTCAACAATTGATCTGTCAATTACTCCAGAGATGAGAATATTAAACATACATCGTAACATAACAAACCATATATGTTTTATAAACCATATCTCAGAATTCCTTTCTGTCTTAAAACATTCACCTTTTTTATGCCAGTCATACCTGTATATGAAAAATAAAATCTAAACCAGCTATTACTAGTTATAACCAAAAGTACATTTCTGTCCCAGCTATTCATTCAACGTACGCATAGTGAGCGCTTACTCTATGGCAGGGACAGAGGGTTGAAGGATGATAAAAACAGGGTGGGGTGGGTGCTCTAGTGAATGGCAGTGGTACATGAGTTTTGTGCAATGATGACTTTTGAGTACTCAAAGAAATGCCTGTATTTTAATGCTATTTTGGGGACATACATGGATGTTGAAGCATTTTAGGAATAATAATGAAGTCAAGAAGGGGCCCTAAAGCCAGAGAATTCATGGAATGCAGAGAAGTGACAAGTGAGCCAGAATAACTGCCAAGGTGAGCAGAAAATTCAGAGGTAGCGGGTAGAGGTGAGAGAGGACAGGAGGCTTAGCAAACTGTGAAGTGCTTCTTATGTAAGGGCCTGCATTTGTCCTGTTAGACAAAGGAAACTCATCACAGGGATGGATAGATGAGAGACAGACACATAACAGAGATGACAGGTATTTTAGAAAAGATATCTTACTGGATGTAGTGAGAAGATCTTTGAAGCCAAGATACTAGTTAGGAAGCTGTTAGACTAATCCAGAAAGTGATGATGTGATTTTCATTGAAACAGAAAAAATAAAATGAGGATGAATACACATACACACACACACACACAGAAGTAAGTCTATTTATCGATGGGTCTACCTGTCACCTATCTATTATCTATCTATCCATCTATCAATCTACATCTGAAGTAGAATTCACAGGATTTGGTGATCAATTGAAAATGAATGCAGTGAAAGTGCTGAGAAGGCCCCCAGTTTGTAGCTGAGTGACAGTATGAATGGTGTCATTGTTGCTCAAGATGAGGAGGCCACATCTGGGAAAATGACGGCAAACACTGAGTTTTGGACTGATTTTGACAAAATGAGTCCATTAACCAAGAGTCAGTTTCCACTAGACATTTAAAAAATAATGGCTCTAAAGCTCAAGAGAAAGATCAGACTTGATGTGGATCTATGAATCAAAAGAGTATTTTAGTTGGAATCATGTAATTGCCCAAAATCTCAATCACAGTTTTCAGTGGTATGATTTCATGACATGCAGAGCAATATTGTAAATTCCTTACAGATGATTGTAAAAGTAGACTTCAAAGGTTTTGATTGTTTATGTTGACCTGAATAGATATATCTGTAATGGTGAGAGCAGAATGATACATAAATGATTATAACTCGATCAGTATTGTTTCCAAAAACAGCATTCTAGAGTCAACAGTCAAATTAAAAAGTCAGTTGTGACCATTGATAGAAACATGAGCTTTTCATAAAGTTGACCAGGCCTTCAATTATATGTCCAGACAATTTCCTTCTTTAATGCAAGGTCCTAAGGGATTGAATTCATCTCCATCCTCAATGTATGAGAAATAGGTAAGAAAGTAGGAAGTACAATTTTTTAATGAAGTGAAGGGTAGACTTCAAGTACACTGCTACTTACAGTAACAGAGAAAAGAAAAAGAAATGTCCTAAGGATATGACATTTAATTGGGGAGCAGGTGTATATATAGGGAAAAGAATTCACAGATAAAGGGCACAGAACATAACTTCTTAACCCAGCATTAAATGTTTGTTAAAGAAGTACTTGAAGTCCCAGTGCCCTGATTATTAAAAATTGCCCCTTTTTTAATAAATTATTTTGAAATAAAAGCATCAATAATAATTAAAAAAATATATATATATATCCCATTTGGCATTCCATATGAAAGCTAATCAGGATTTTGTTTGGTTAGATACTTTAAACTAACACTTGAGATTGGCAGTATTGTTTTAGACAATGGCTTCTTCCCTGGAAAAGGAAAAAAAAATGTGTCTAAAAGAATGTTCAAGCTATTATTTAAAACTCTTACAGTTTCTCTTTTAAAAGAGCATTGAGAATTAACCTCAAGCAACTGAAAAACCCTGTTACCTTTTGATATGCAAAATACTTGAACAAGTTTATTTCGGCTAATTATCTTTTCTGTTCTCTGTATAGTTGTCAGCACATTGAATCAATACACATTTTAATAGTGTGAAACATTTTATGAAAAGTAAAAATGGAAAAGCATTTCTCAGACCTTTCTGTGTCACACGGGAGATGAATTGTGGCGAGCTGCCTGGAATGGATGTGTGTGTAACTCCAGCGACCCTGCAGAGGTCTCTGTTTCCTACTGAGGCTGGTGAACAGAGATCCATACAAACACTTGACATTCTGCCTGAAAAAAAGAATGACCTAAAGGATATCCTGGGAAAAGAAAGTGGGGTTGGGATCCTGTGATGTTCAGTACATGGAATGGGATCTGGATTTTGTCTTGAAAACGGACTGTTAAAGTGCGAAGTGTGGCAGGCAGGACTGTGTGTCGATTCAGAGCACTAGAAGACCAGAGCGTGGGGCTGGCTGTCTTTTTTAATGAAACGCCTTGCCTCGGGAGGATGTCAAGTGTCTGTTGCGAGGGTAGCAGGCCTTCATGATGGTTTATTTAAAACAAACCAGTAAGCAAACATAAAAGTCACTCATGTGGGTGAGCAAAGCGTCCGTGCCACTGAAGAAATACGTCTGATTGGTGTGATAGCTAGTGCATTTTCAGATTTATGAGTGAATAAGTTCATCTTCACAGCTTTTGTAGATTTTGTATAGATGTTACTGAGAGATCAAATGTTTCTACTTTCAAGGCTTCAAGGCAGAAAAAGGCCTGTAGAATGGCGTCCCTACTGTCTAATGAGCTGGGTTCCTCAGCAGCGCCAAGGTACTAGCTGTTCTCAAGCTTAAGGCCAGTGAAGCAAACCTATAAGGAAGGTCTTCATATTGAATGCATGCAAATTTGTACTTTCTCTCTGGAAGGGGGAATGTTTTTAAACTAAACTGAGAATCAATAAGAGTAGAAGGGCAGAGAAAACATGGAGCCCTTAGAGTTCTTTCTCCATAGTGGGTTTTTCACTTGATTCTTTGTTGCAAGTTGCTTTCTGAGTGGCATTTTTCTGTAAGCCTTTATGCGTAGGCTTTAAAATGTAAGTTTTATAGGAAATTGCTTCTAGGGAGGAGTGTGTTCCTGTTGCTGACATTCAGGCCGCTTTCGTATAGAGAAAATATAGGTACAAAAGGGACGCCCTCACTTGAGCTTTGCTGGTACATAGTAAAAGAGCCTCCCCCTCGCCCTTCGTAAATAACCCTGAAAGGAATATGACTTTCTGTTATATTGTGAAGGCCATTATAGGCTTTTCTAATAATAATTCCAAGGAGGAAAAAACCTCAAGAAATCTGTTCATTTTAATAATACAAGGCCTGCTAAATAAGTTTGATGGAATCAAGCCGGTGTGCACTGCTTAACCTCACAAGGTACTCATTTCCTTTTGTAAGTTTTTTGAAAACCACTCTCTAATTCCCATATCCCCAGGGAAATAATATATATTTTCTACATAATTAAAGTCTTCCTGAAATCACTGGTACATGGAACAACGACTAAACCAGTTGGATTAGAAATATTTCAATTGGGGACAAAAATCACCTTCTGGAGGTGTGGATTCCATTTTTCGTGTTATGCCATCTCAAAACAGACTCACTGTTTAGAATCGCTCCTTGAAGGATCTTGGGGGGAAGAATGAGGAACAGTATGCTGCTTGGAAATTCACTCAAGTTTTGGAGTTTATCCTATGAGATAATAGAATGTACCTTTATTTAGCCACTTTCTAATTATAGATCTTGATTTTTTTTCACTTTCTAGTTACAAATAATAGTTCAAGAAGCAACGTTGCTTAGAACTCCTTTACAGGGTCTATGATTGTGATAGATTTATAAAAGTGGGAGCTCAGTATATATTTGGAAGATTTTGACATATCTGTGACCTCATAAGTTATTAATGAAATCTATTAGACATCCATTGCCATTATTTTCCAATTTTGTGTAGTGCATAAGATTAACAGATTTTTTGTAAAAAGCCTTTTATGGTCTACATAGTCAACACTTGTTACATAGGTGTTATTGAACCAAATTGTTATTGAACCAAAAAAATCTGAGTGTGAGTGAACAACTGTACAATTTTCTGCTTTGAATTTGGAACCCCTCATGTATCATTCATGACTGAATTTAGTAAGCTGGTGTCTACATTGCCAAAACAACCTGTCAGTTCAGAGAAAATAATCAGTCAAAACAGTTATTTAGTGTCAGGTAGGAATGAATTTTTCTCTTTTCAACAGATTTTTCTGGTGTTTTGTTGCTCAGACTAGAAAGCACAATTATCCCCAAAACATTATCCTTCCCGGGAAACTAGAACATTCCCCTGATTGGAAGACAGATGAAAAGGAATGAGGAAGAGGAAATGGGCATTGGTACTGAATGGAGCACCAGAGAGGCCTGGTTACTTTTTTCCAGCATGCCACTTCTAAACTCTTGATTTTCCAGAAACATTTTGTATAGAAACCCAGGGCCTTCCATAAAATATAGCACTAATGTATGTAGAAATGAGAGATGGGGGGATTATGGTGCATCCTTACAGTACTTCTAAACATGTTCTCATGTATAACACCTTAAGTAACAACTTTTACATTAATTGAATTGTCTAATCACTTAAGATGTAGCTAATTATCTGGAGTGGGTGGTTCGTATCTGTGTGCTGTTTTCTGCTAAATGCAAGAAAGTGAACATCTTTTGCGAATCATTAGTATGCTTTCTCCAAAACATTGAGCCATATTTTTTTTCTCTTCAAGTTACATTGCCCCTGGGTGGTGATGAATCTAATGCTGTATCTACATAGAGCTGCAGGCAGAGCTAGGTTAGGATCAAATTACCAGGTGTTAGTGGTAATTTAATCTTTAAAGACAAGAGAAGTGTTCCCCTGGGTGGGAGTTCTGTGTCTGTGCCCTGGTGGTTGTCAATTGCTCAGCACACAGGACTCCTGGTCTTGATAAGCAGAAGGATCGTCTGCATACAGCCAAGATGAACGCATGCTGGGAAATGCTCAGGGGTGTGCGGAAGGAATCTGTGTTAAAAACAGCAGCTTGTAAATGTCTGCGGTTTAGCACATTTGAATGTGTCACTTTTAGCTTTGGTCTGAAATGTAACCTGGCGTTTACCTGGAAAATTTGGAGCTCAAGCACCTTTTCCTCATCCCCCTGTCCCTACCTACCACTCCTTTATTGAGAAAAGGAGGGGAATAGAGGTTATGGCCTGCAAGCAAAGAGTGCGATGATCAAAAGCAGGATTCAGGGAGGGCTGGAAGGTCAAAGGCCAAAGAAAATCCAACTTTACAATTTAACTACATCTGTTTTACATTCACCATTCAAAAGTTTTATAGGAAAAATTAGGACACAAGCATCCATCCAGAAACATCCACACACTGAAATACTCTGCAGCTGTTAAAAAAAAAAAGCAATTGATTATATTGTATTGGTTATAAAATATCTCAGGATAGGTTAAATTTTAAAACAACAAAGAGAGGCGTGCAGAGTAACGTGTCTGCTCTGCCGCCTCTTCTGTAACAGGGAGGGAAATGTGCGTGCGTGTGTTTGTGTCTGGAGGGCTCCATGTTATGAGGTGAGTATGGCTTGGTGCGTACTGAGATTGAGGAAAAATGAGACAGAGTAAGAGCCAAGATGTTTTAATCTATAATGTAATAAATCACTTTGATTCTAAGCCATGTGGATAAATTACTACTCAAAATAATAAAATTCACTTTAGAAAAGAGAAGCTTTATGCCATTTAAAAAAATTGTATTATCCACCTGAAAACACAAACACTTGCCTGAAAAAGTGTAAAAAAGTGTTACACAAGGTGACATCCTGTGGCTTTTCCCAGAACTACAGATGGAGGAATCTCTGATTTCTTAAGAATTCTTACCAAGGAGCTCCAATACACTGTGGAAGGCAAGACGTATAATAGGCCATTTGAATTATAAAAGCTCCAATAATTGTCTCCTATTTTTTTTCCTCATCCTTTCTCCCCACTGGCCACATATAATTTTATTTACTTTTGTATAAACCATACAATGGTTAGTAGAAGAGCTGTTAGATAGTAAATCAGAAGAAATTTGCATACAGTCTCTATCACTTTCTTCTGAGTACCTGCAGATAATTGACCAACATTTCTGAGCTTTCATTTACTGTGTTTGTAAAATGAGGATGATTGTTCCTCTATCAAGCATTTAATGCTGTAATATCCCCAAACCTATTACAAATGTTAAAGTACTACACAAATGGAAATTGATGATATTATGGTTATTCTGTTAAGCAGCTGGAGATAGTAATTATGTTCCAGTCAATCAAGTCTATATGCAGACTTATCATACATATCCCTATATATGTTTTCATCCATTGTCTTGTTTTAAAATGCTTTGCATGTCATTTTCTCTCCATCTAGAAAATACTTCCTCATCTTTGGGCCAAACCAATTTCCTTCCTTCTATTCCCTGATTAAATATTGTCTAGTCCAAAAACTCTTTTCTAATTAGTATTGTCTTCTACATGTGTCCTTCCATATTTCATTGCTTATTTCTTGAGTAGATATTTATGATCATTCACTGTATTTTGGGTTTCTCAAGACAAGCTTGGGACCACAGAGAATCAATCCCATTTTGCTTACCTTACTTCCACACAAGGATGGCCTGTCTCCGCATTTCTACAGAGGTTTTGAGCAGGTGACTGGAATTATGCATACAACAGGAAGAAAGAGTGGTGCAGACAGCACGTTCACTTATGTTCCACTTATATTTCACTTAAAACTTCAGAATATTTTTGCATTTAAAATTCTTAAGCATTCACATTTCCAAAAGTAACTTTGGAAATATGACCAGAGGGGAGTGGAATTACTTCTAACTACCCAGCTCCAAAGGAAATCTTTCCTTTTTGAGTGATGTAGACCTTCAATCTAAACAATGTGATCTTGCATGAAAAACAATATTTTCCTAAAAAAAAGTCCATATAAAGAAAAATTGCTTTATGTTTGTTTCTTTGAATACAGATTAAATAAAAGAGCAAAACAGTGGAAGATGTATAACCTTCTAAATGAATTATATTAATAGGAACTTGAAGGAAAGACTATTCTGAAATAATACAGAGTTGACGTGCATGTGTGTTTAATAGTTTATCCTAACCACACATTCTTATGAGGGAGCTGTAAGCCCTGGTGACTCAAGGCCTTGTGATCAAGCTTGGAGGTCAACCCCTGCATGCTTAAGAGCATGTCCTTGGTGACAGTGGCAACCTACTACTGGAGTTTCTTTTTTAATTTAAAAATAATAATTTGTTTAAAAAATGTTTCCAGCTTTATTGAAATATAATTGACATATAGCATCATGTAAGTTTAAGGTTTACAATGTGTTGATTTGGTACACTTACATCTTTCAAAATGATGACCACCAGTCCTGTTAGCCAACATCTCATCACATCACATGGTCACCGTTTCTTTTTTGTAGTGACAGTATTTAAGATCTACCCTCCCAGAAACTTTCAAGCATGCAATGCAATATTAATAATTGCAGTCATCATGCTGTACATTAGATCCCCAGAACTTATTCATCTTATCATTGGGAGTTTGTGCCCTTTAACCAACTTCTCCCCATTCCCCCACCCTGGCAAGCACCATTCTGCTCACTGTTTCTGTAAGTTCAACTTTTTAAGATTCCACATGTAAGTGATATCCTGCACTATTTGCCTTTGATATACTGACATACTGGTCACATCAGGTTCATTAGATGATCTCCATAATTTTGCATGATGCAGTGAATTTGTTTCCCAGATATACATGGTCTCTTATCAATGTACTTTTCTCACTAATATAGAAATCCACTGACATGGTGGTATCTGTCACTCCCAATTCTACTGTTAGACTATTTTCTGTAGCAGTTTCTAAAAACCATTCCATATAAGATACAGTGTCTAAAGGAAGCAAAAACAAAATTTTTTTAAATTAAAAATCAGTGACTTAGTTAACCTGAGCAAGATCTTAAATGGAATATTTTTGCTTGTGAATAGTGATTTGTTTACTGACTAATCATTGACAGTCTACCCAGGTGATTGATTCATAAATCTCTGAGGTGAAAGCAATCCAAGGATTTTGTATAGTATATTTTTCTCTTTTCAGTAGTTTACCTCTGAGGTATGCAAGAGAAACTCATGAGAGAGGATCAGGGGAGTAGAATAATCATTCTTGGAAAAACTCTCTCATGGAAGTATTTCAGATATCATTTTGTGAATCATAGCAACATGTCCCGTGAGAAGGACAATTTCATTCCAAACTTAGAAACACACAGGAATGGTGCTTCGTTGGGACGAGAGGACACTGTGGGTTAAATGTATGTTGTCCTAGAGGAAGAAAGAATACCTTGAAGCAGACAGTAATATCCTAACAGCTCCAGCAGAGGAACACAACCCTTGGGGGGGGAGAGCTGTTACCAGCAGCCGCAGGAACAGGAGCAGCAGAGCTGCAGAGCACTGACATGACCCTTTGCTGGGACTGTGCTGCTTCTGATGACGCAAGCATTCGCTCTCTGTAATTCTGTGTCTGTCTAATTTGGCTTAAAAGTTCATCACACAGGATTCTTTTACTGTCTTGTTTCTCACAGTGCACGGCCCCTTGGTAGAGATTAGAGTGTTTAATGTTGTCACTAAAAATGACATGTACCCTCCTGGTTCTACAATTCTTTTAACCTTAGCGATAACCTTAACGATACCAGAAACTATGTCAATTCAAAATATAATAGGCAAGCATTCTTACTGACCTTGAAATATGCAAACTGAAAGAAAAGAGGGGATGTGAACTCCACAGTCCAAGCAGGTTTATTGCTGACCCCGAGAGGGACCCCTCTGGCCTGGGCAGCAGAACAAAGGAAAAGGGGCCCCTAACAGGTCAAGAGGCTTTTTATGGCCAGGGCTTTGGCGGGCTCTTTGAGGGGAGGGGTCAGAGGAAAGGTGGGCTGGTGGCCTTGCTGACGTGTCCTGTGGAGGATGCTTGTGCCCCAGGGAAGATGACACCCAGGTCTCTCTTGGATGACAGGTGAGCTTATTCAAAAGGCGGTACTTAGGTCCGGATTCTACCACAAACCTCCTGACAGTGGACTGCTGTGTTAGCCCTGCAATTAGGGACAGGAAGAACCCGATGAGATTGCAGGGACCGTGAAGGCAGCCACATGTAATTAAGCTGGAATATCATCCAGAACTCTGCGTACCTTCCTTGACGGGTCAGCGGCAAAACTTCCGAGGTCAGGAGTTTGTCTGATCTTAATAACATGTTCTCCTTGGCAGAGTAATGCTCCCTGCGACTCTCAGTCAAGTGTACACTGTCTTCGAGCTTCCAGTAAGCTGAGTCCTTCTGACTGAACTTGGAGAGAAAGAGAGGGAGGGGTGTGGGGGGAGAGGAAAGAGCAGAAGAACGGATTACTTTTGCTGCTGGTGGCTGAAGCTTCTCTTTAAATAAACCAACAGTGTTGTGGAAAATTAGAAACGCACAGGAATGGTGCTTCACTGGAACGAGGGGATGCTGTGGGTTCATGCGATGGGCAGCTCTCCCTCCTGCCCTCCTGCCCAGACAGTTCTAGATTTCTGTGCCACATGGTCCTGTGGGAATGGAATGTCAAAGAAAGTATGGTTGAGTTGGAAATACACTTAATATCTAGGAGGTGATGTCTGGCATATTTGTTGGCTGGGTGTCATGTACTAATACATACATTGACTACCATTTTATACCTTCATGTTCCCACAAATGGATGGTGGACAAGAGAGCATGTGTCCCAGGGCCTTACCGCTGTGACACAGTCATTTAGTGTGACAGTATCAGAAACCATTGCCCACTCACCAGGGAGCCCACAGGTGGGCTGGTTGATGAAGGTGAGAAATATGACAGATTAAGGTTCTAGCTGGTTAAGAATCTTGTTAAAGACTTGTGAACATTTGGTTACAGAAGTGCAAGGCTGGAAACTTCTCTGTTTTTCTTCTTATTTCCAGACTATCCAAACAATTAGAGATTATCCTGTGTCATTCAAACAATAGCCTGTTATTCCCCACATCGATTATCTCTATTAGAGTGTGGTGACTCTTTGTGGCAAAGGTACTGACAGCTTTCAATTCCACGGGTATTTCCCACTCCCAAATCACCATTCCTTTGCAAATGCTTCCCTGCTCCCCATCAAATTGTGGTTGCAATGTGTACTTTGGGCTGCAATGATAAGCTTCCTGGCCAAAGACTGGCAGGCTTTTTTTTTTTTTTTTTCTGTCCTAGAGGAGGTTTTTTTTGGAACAGTTTTCAATCATCCCAATTAGAGATTATTCAGCTTTAAAGGCCCTATAAAAGCCAATTGGAAAATGCCAGGAAAAAAATGTTCAATTGATGTGTGCGAGATTACTTAATAATGAACACACAGAAGGGACACCTGTTTCTTTCCAACCCCCTAATCTATTTATGATATGGGAAATTTGACAAGAAAACAAAATGTCCAGGCATTAGTGTCTCTGAAATTTCTATATTGGTTTTCTCTGAGAAAAAAAAAAACCTTTTTAAAACCTTACCACATAGCATGGTTAATTAGCCTCTAGGTGATACTCACTAAGAGTAAGGGGACCTGCACTCTCGTCCTGGCTCCCCCGTTAGCTGGTTGTGGGCCTTGAGGCAAGAGTCAGTGAGTCGGGCACTCCTGCTGTAGTCGGTGGCAGACTCGCTGATGCCGGAGTGCCTTCTAGTTCAAAGAGTCTGTGGTTTCCTCTAAAATGGGAATTCATTAGTCATTCATATTTTTTCTTATCTTTACAAATTTGCCCTTAGTAAAGGATTGCATATTTGACCATGATCTAATAGAGAAAAGTGCACTGTGCCAAAGATTCGTTCTCCTTTCGGAGACAACCCAACCCGCTCTGGATCTTCTGTCATCGAGCTCCATCCTTCCCCAAGTCTCCGGTGATGGGCGGTGTTCACAGGACGGGTGAGGTGCTGAGACACTTGATGATGGGGGACTGCACCTGCTGTCATTCTGGGAATCCGAGGAGGAGGGTCCTCCGGAGACGCAATCCTAGGAATAAAGAGGAAAGGAGAGATGTAAGAAATATGTAGAAACACATCAGCAGGCCTGTCCGTCGTCGCCACACCTCAGCCCATGTGCACGCTGTTCGTCCTCCCTCCCACCCCATGCGCTCTGATCCTCACACTTCTCCTCCACAACCGTGACACACGGGAAGCCCACCGGCCAGTGCTGCAAAATGCCTCTCAAATCCAACCACCTTTCACCCTCCACAGGTGACACCCGGGCCTGCCAGCCTCGTGCCTCTTACCTGGGCAGCTGCAGAAGTATTGAAGGCAACCTCTTCTCCTCTTGTCCTGACTCTACCTTGTCTTCCACACAATGGCCAAGTAATTTCTTTTATGGAGTATAAGTTAGCATATATCACACTTGCATTTATGACTCAAGGGTCTTACCTTTGCACTTATGACAAAACATGACCCTATGGCCCTTTGACCCAGTAGCCCCTGACCTCCAGCCCCTGCCTTCAACTCCTTCCCTAGGAAATATTTTGCTCACACGGTGAAAGGGCTGATTTCTTCTGGCTTCATCCAGTCTCAGCTGAAATCTCCTTTCTTGGAAGAGGCTTTTCCTGTCCATGTTACTTTAGGCCCACCTCTATTTTCTATCTCAGCACCCTGTTTCGATGCTCTGCAGAACTTCCCACGATCTTTTAACTTTTAATGTGATCAAGTTCCTTTTCCGTTATTTGCTCAATGAGAGCAGCACGTGAAATGTTCCAATAGATACTCATCAACTGAGTGAATAAATAAATGAACACAATGCAGTGATCCACTCAGAGTCACCTGCCTGAAGCACTTCTAAGAATGAGATGCAGCAGAATTTCAGCGAGAAAAGGTGATCACAAAAGTTCTGGTGCGTGAAATTCATTCAGAGCGGCCAAGTTCAGGCGACCGGGGGCAGCATGAAAGCACCGGGGGCCAGGGCGCTGTGGGACCACTGAACTGAAAACCTCAAGGGGAAACAGAAACATTGCCAGACCCCTAGCACCGGCGGTCCTCCGTGGTTATGCCCTTCAGTGACCTTGTTTCCGTGCGTCATTCCTGTGCTACTTTGTCTGCCAGACTCCCCCGCCTCTGCTTGCTTTCTCTTCGGTCCGCAGCCCTCCTTCTCTTTTGCCCCTGTGACCCAGTGATGACCTGCCTCCTCCTTGGGGGCTCACCGTGCCTGGAGCTGTTTTCCACTCGCCATCTGCCCCCCAGCGCCGTGATGCTCAGACTGTTGTTCATTCTTGAGAACTGTGTTTTCTAATCCCGCCTACAAGTAGTAAAAGCGAAATGTTCCCTCAGCTTCTGAGAAGTTGCCATTCAAACACCTTGTTAAAGGAAGGAAGCACTGAGTTCTTCTTCATCGATGCAGAAAGGAACAATAGATTCCTTCCACAGAAGGGTAGTGACTGAAGATTCTTGCAAGACCGTTGGATGCAATCGGTGCCTGTAAATTAAGTGATGCCTTTATCGGACATTAAGTAGAAAGCTGTATGTGGTAGAGTATGCCTGGACAGCTGCCTCAAGTGGAAGCAAGGTTTTTAAACAATTTTCATGGTTAAATTTAGAGGGATGTAAATAGGCTCAAATTTAAGGAAGCAAGATTTAAAATGTAAAATGCTGAATTTCTTTTATTTGGATCATAAATTTCATGGCAAATTGAATGTATGTGTCAGAGATAGCTAAATGTATGCTTATTTGTAGGTACTGGAGAAATCTCACTTTTTATATACCCTGCATTAAAAAATATTAAAAGATAATTCTTAGGAGTGATTGTTTCCTGCTATACATAGGAAAACTAACCATTGTTCTGTAAGAGCTTTCCTCTTGTCCAAATCCCACCATTGTTTCATAAATGCCACCTGCATCACAAGAAGACTTCTGTTCTTACAGCCCTCACTCCTTCAATTCTTATGGCACTGATGGCCTCTGATATGAAGATGTTGGGCATTCATCAGGATATAGGTCATAAGGGGACTAATACATTGATCTCCTCCACCCGTGACAAGTCACATCCTTCAGCCTGTGGATTCTGTGTGTGTCCCAGGAGGAGAAAGTTAGGGAGGAGGAACAGTAAGAGGGAGCATAAGTAGGTAAAGTTGTAAACCATGTACCCAGGGTACAAAGAATAGGAAGGGGAGGGCAGGCTTTGTGAGGCACTCCCTGTCGACAGCTCTGGGCTGTGACAGAGGGCATAGACGCACTAAGGGACACCATGTTTAGGCCTTGCTAGGAAAAAATAAATGTGGAGTGTTAGATGCATTGAGGGAGGAAGATGAGGTCAAATGTATGCAGGCTGGTTTTTGAGATTGTGGCTTCATATTTAGGTGTTGGTGGTTAGAAAGAAAAAGAGATGTATGATTGAAACTAAGAAAGTTTCAAAAAGAGGAGGTTGCACCTAATATTTAAGGGTAGAAAAAGTGAGTATCTGCAGTTAGTGGACAAACTCCCATCTTTCTCCAGAGAATAGAGAATACATTTGTTTATTTCATAAACATTTACATAACAGTTTTTCAATTTTCCCAGAATGATTTTAAGTGCTTTATCAATATCAATCCATCAACTCCTTATAACCTCATCTAGGGGAGGCTGCATTTTTTAAAAATTGTAGTAAAAAACACAACATAAATGTACCTTCTTTATTTGTGAGGTTCCCTAAAGAAGCAGGATCATTAGGTGATTTTATGTGTGTGTATATGTGCATGTATATATATATATATATATTTATTTATTTATATGTATGTATTTAAATATACACACACATATGTGGGGCTGAGAGAGAGAGAGAGAGAGTGAGAGAGATTTGCTACAAGGAATTGGCTTATGCAAATATGGAGACTGACAAGTCTCCAGATCTGCAGGTGGCGAGGAGGCAGCCCCGGGGAGTCCGTGGCTGGCGTGGCTGTGGGCTGAGTCTGAAGGCCAGAGAGCTCGTGGGATGAACCCCGGTCCAGAAGCTGGCTGGAGGCCCAGGAGCCGGGCTCTCAGCCTGAGTCCGAAGGCTGGGGAAGACCCATGGCAGGAGCTCCTGCCTCAGCCTTTTGTCGCACGCAGGCCTTCAGTAGTTTGGATGAGGCCAACCACCGTTCCGGGGGAGCCATGTGCCTCCCTCAGCCTGCTGACTTGGTGTTCATCTTGTCTGGGCACCTTCACGCACACACCCAGAATGCCGTGCGACCCGGGCTCTGGGCATCTGGCGGCCCAGTCAAGTTGACACATAACATTAACTGTCACACCCTCCTAGCAGTCATTAAGTGTACACTGCTGTGCTGTCAGCCATACACACGTCGTACAACAGACCTCTAGGGCTTCTCATCTCGCGTGTCTGAGAGTCTCTCTCCCCGTTTCCCCTCCCCCAGCCTCTGGTAGCTACTGCTCTGTTTTCTCTTTCTATGAGTTTGACTAAGTATCTCCTGTATGCGGAAGCAGGAGTTATTTGTCTTTCTGTGTCCTGCTTATTTCACTTGTCCAGTGTCTTCAAGCTCCATCCACGTTGTCATGTTTGGCAGGATTTCCTTCTTTTTACAGCTGAGTAATATTCTATTGTATGAGTATCTCCTTCCTTTATTCATCCACTGATGGACGCTTAGATTGCTTCCACATTTGGCTACGGTGAGTAGTGCTGTGGTTAACATGGGTGTGCAGACAGCACTTCAACATCTTCTTTCCAGTTCTTTTGAATATATACCCAGAAGTGGGATTGCCAGATCATAGGGCAGTGCAATTTTTAAATTTTTTTGAGGAGCCTCCTTACTTTTCCGTAGCAGCTGTACCACACACAACCCAGGAGAGGCTGTGCTCTTCGTAAAGCTCAGGCTAAAACATCTTTCCTTGTTCTCCCTTAGCACCACCGAGGCAGGCTAACATTTCAAAAGAGAATTCAATGTACCACTGGAGAAGAAAAAATGAAAATAATCATACAAATGCTACATAAAAATAGTTAAACCTAAAAGGGCAGTTTCTAGGCTTAAATTATCTCAATTCTAGTACCAAAGAGTGAACTCAGTTTCTCCTGCCCTCTGCTTGGCTTCTCTCACCTTCTTGTGTGTCTACACCTGCCTAAGACACAGGGTGCTCTTTCCCAACCTCCCTCCTCTGCAGACCGTACTTGTCAAGACTATCAGCTTGCTCTGTTCCTGCTCCCCAGCTGATGAAAAGCTGCCCTCTGTGGTGACCCCTTCCTTCCTCAACTGTCGTTTGCAGAATTAGGGGGCACTGATGGCTGAGCGTTTGGTTGATATCACCCACACCAGGCTCTCCTACCCCTTTCCTGCCGCCCAGAGACCATTTTGTTTCATTTCCACTTTAAAGAAATAACATTTGTTTCCAAGTATTTTAATGTACTTTAACTTTAATAATGCAAATAAACTTCAAATGCTCTAAATCATAACTGACAACTACATTGTGATTTGACATGTCATTCCAGTATAACTAAAACATTTGTATATATATTATATTCAGAAACAACATATATCATGGTTTCATGTCTCTTTAAGGTTTATAACTGACAAAATAGTATATGTATTATACTGTATTTTTTCACTTAAAATTGTTGAGGTTCTTTTATTCATATATACACACATATATGTATGATTCTAAGTGTTCTCATCATTTCATTCATCCATTTAGAAGAGTGGATATTCAGATGGTTTTTGAGTTTCTTTCCTTTTACAAATAATAATGCATTGGACATTCTAATATAAATCTCTGACCTTATTGTGCAATATGAATGTTTCTATAGTGTGTGTGTACATGTGTGTGGATATGTACATACATGTGTGTAAATATATGTATATGTAGTACACATATGTATATGTGTATGTGTGTGCACATAGACATATATATGAAATGATGGGCCATATATGGTACACACGGCTTGTTATACCAGATCCTGCCAAGTTGCATGTCAAAGTCGCTCTACTGATTTGTTTTCCATTAACACTGCCTGTGAGCTCCTTTTTCCACATAGCTTCATCAACATTTAATTTCTCAGACCATTTACATTTGTTCAAATCTGAGAGCAGAAAGAGCATTTCATTGAATTTCATTATAGCCTTAATTTGCATCTCCTTCAATAGTGATGAGGTTGATTATCTATCACCATCTTCATCTTCTTTTTGCTTTGTGGTTTTTCTGTACTAATTTTAAGAAAAGGATTGTTTCCATTTCTCAAAAATTGATTTTTAGAAATACACACACACACACACATAATATAGATTAACATGGAATATTCAAGATAATTGTTAAGTATATCTGAATCTTTTCTCTAGGTATGTTGCTTGTCTTTTAAATTTAGAATTTTCTTTGATGACAGTTTGCTGAGGATTTTTTTTTTTTGAAGAGTGGAAATTTTACTGAATGCTTTTCTCCTGAATCAATTGACATGATTATATGATTTTTCTCCTTTAATTTTTAAGTGTGGTTAACGGCAGTGACATATATTGAGTACAGTATAATCTTTGCTTGGATGTCCAGAATTAGCTCTAGATCACCAAGGATAGCTTCCACCCACCAGCCAGTCACACAGCTATTCATACACATTTCAGGTTTTCCGATATGCCAACACTCCAGTTTTAGTTACAAAATCTGTCTTGGTAGTGTACTAAGCCAATCAGAGTTTAATTTGTAACAATAATAATTATTTGACTCTGAATCTGCAAATCAGGTCTGTAGTTTGAGCTCTTTTTTGCTCCATTTGGCATTAGCTGAGGTGCTCAGGTGGCCTGAAGGGGGCCTGGAGTCGCTTGGATATCCTCTCCTAGCCGGTGGTCGACTCTGGCTGCGGCGCCCCGAGCGGGAGCTGCTGGCTGGAACGCTGACACGTGGCCTCTCCGTGTGCCCGGGCTTCCACACAGTGTGGTGGCTGGGTCCCGAGGGCAAGAATTCCACCAGGGCCCGTGGAAGCTATGGCACCTTTCATGTCCTGGTCTCGGAGGGCCTGCGGCCTCACTTCCAACACATTCCATTCCTCAAGGCAGACAGTGAGGTTGGGCCACACATTATGCTTAACCTTTGAATAGGAGAAACGTCCAAGGATCTGCATACGTGTTTTAGAATAATATGAAATGGACATTAAGGAAAGGATAAGGCAAAATAAGAGTTGAAATTTTCTCAGAGAACAGTAGTCCATTGTTTCAGTGCAGACAGTGAGGTCCATGGAAAAACTCCCACAGAAAACTTAGGGGATTTTATTTATTGACAAAATATATTTACTGTGTATATGGGTATGTTTTACACATTTTGTTCACCAAATCCTCATAAAGCCCGATGAGTTAGGTTCTGCAATTATTCCCATTTTAAAGATGTGGAAAGTGACACAGGGGTGGCTGACAAAGTTGTCTAAAGTTGCACAGCTGGTAATGAGAGAACCAGGCCTCAGCCCGTATGATCTGACTGCAGAACCTAGGTTTTAACTCTGGCTTTGCCTCTGCAACGGAGACAGACAGGGACCCGGAGGAGCTGGGAGAGGAAGGGGGGCTGAGTGGTGGTCCTTCAGGCAGCTGAGTGATGGTCCTTCAGGGAGCTGGTGGGATCGAACGGACCTCCTCGGTTGAGCTTTCATTTTAGACTTTTGTCTTTGAAAGAACAATACAAATTATCCTTGCCTGAGGTTTTTACATTTTGCTGCTAGTTTTAAAGAACCAGCCTCTGGTTTTGTTAGAAATCTCTTGTCCTTTTGCTTTCTAATTCATTAAATCTACATTCTTTTCATTATTCATTTCTGTCTTCTCTCTTTGGGTTTTCCATAGGCTTATTTGCTAGCCTTTGAAATTGAATGCTTAGCTTATTTATTTATAAGTTTTCTTATATTCCACCAATCCATTCACGTTTACACATGTCTAAGCCCTGCATGGTTGGATGCCTAATGCTCCAATACGCTCCACTCGTGGTCACATCTAAATATTTCATGTTTTTCTCTTGGCTCTCTTTTTTGTTGACACACCTCAAAAACCTCCAGCCTCACTGGAAGGAGGCCCTGCACATTATAAAAACCCTCAGAAGATTTTCTAAAAACTCCCCAGGAACTGGAGACTAAATGTAGTAAGAATTAGCCTTCAGAGTAACAGAGGGGATTACCTCCAGTTACAAATGGGCTGGGGCAGAGCAGAGTTCAAATAGTGCTTTTGTTAATTGAGCAAAACTAGATTGCTATGGAATATAAACAGATCAGGCCTAATAAATATTTCACTTTTCAGGGCAGATAAAACCTATTTTAAAGAAGTGCAAATTACTAGTGTCTCAGAGAAAATCCAGAGCAGAGAAAGTATGGACCCAACCAACTAACTATATATTCAGTTTGGAAACAAGATTTGTGTTGAGAAAGTAACAGTTTTAACATGGGCTTGTTTTTGTTTATGATTAAATATATTTTAAATGCTTCTTCTTAAAAGATGTTAAGAAATACAAAATCGACAGGAGGGTAGAGGATGCTCCCTAGGGAGTAAGAAATCTCCATCTGCTTCCTTTGGTCACTGTGGACACTAGTGCCATTCTCATAGTTACACTTGCAGCAAGGACTAAAACCATGCGCAACTGGGGCTTTTCAATGAACACGTGCTTTTAAGCAGTAGCAAATGCATTTGTCTCAAGTTGTTCATTTGACCTGCAGTGCAGATACGAATGAAGAATGAGGTTCTTCCAGCTATGTCAGGAAATCTGTCGGAGATTTAACTACTGAATGCTAAAATTCAATCAGCCTCAGGTTTGTGCCCCATGATGGATCATGATTTGGGTGATACTGTCTGGCTGGGTCTACATGTGTTCTTGGAAGAAAGTAACTGGTGCCTAAGAAGTAAGGCATTAGCTGCTCAGCATGGGAGCCGGTTGTCAGGTAGAAAATGTTTCAAGAAATGTTTCCTTCAACTAATACATTTCACTGTGTGCAGGGGATGTTTCCCAGAAGCAAGGACTTCATTCTGCTCTGCTTAATGGGAAACACCCTTGTCTAGCTCTCTAGAAACACGCCATATAGGAAAGTAAGCTTTATTTTCAGCCCATAGAACATTGTAGTTTCATATATTGGAAACTTCCAAGTAGGACCAAGTTAGGATTTTTCCCTTCATAGGAATGAAATCTATTTTCTTTAACAGATCATTTTTTTTAATGAACCCCAAAAATAATGTATATAGTAAAAGCAAACAGATAGAAATATTAAAAACAAAAGTGTGATAATACATAATTACGGTAATAGGCCTAATAATGAAGTTATTGTCAAATCTGTTATAAATCTGCATGGCCAAGTCCTGAGTCAGTTAATGGAGGCCAGAGAATGTCTTTGCTCCTAGTAGGAACACTTGGCTATGGTTAAGCTGGTAAGGGGGCATATGTTACATATTTAAGGCCATGAACAGTAATAGCTTAAACTATTTCTCTGGAAAAAAAGCACGTCAAGTTCCTAGAATTTTGATCAAAGGAGAACACAGATGTTATTAGATGTGATTATATAAAATGATGTCCTTGCACAAATGGAGGTTATGCTTTGACGAACACTTTCTTTCAGCCATACTTTTTGGGGGTAGCAAGGGAAAGCAGTTTACAGCCCATCTCTAGAGCCAATCTGGGACTAGATTCTGCAACCCAATCATCCTGTGACCTTGGGCAAGTTAAACAATTTTGAATTCTTAGTTTTTTGTCATCTATAAAGAGGAGTGATATTGTATGTACTTTGGTGTGTACTTTTTAAAGAAAATGAACAGACGTATTTGCTTAGCATAGGGTCTGGCACATAGGAAACACGGAGAAAGTGAAAGCTCTCAGCATTATTATGTGCAGCACTATGATTATTTCATGATAACAAGATGATTGAGGAGAGAACTAACAGTCTCTGGCTCCATGCCAGAGTTCAGCTGTGCTGTTAAGGACGCAGCAGAGCTTCAAGGCGCCACACCATTGTTCTCTGTCACCAGGTGTCTTGGAGGTAGCAGAGACTTTTTTTTTGGAAATTTCATGCTGAGGACTTAAATGTCTAAAATCAAAATACTACAGAGTATTAGTGAAGCAACTTGGCATATTCTGCCTCTTTTCTCATTCCGTGTTTTACTCCCTGGCCTTAATTGGAGAGAATCATTTTCCTACTTATCTTTTCAACCAAGTCTTCCAAAAGAGTATCAATCATGGGAACCAGATAGACTTTCCTGAAATCAGCAATGTTTTGTGCAAATACATTTCCTAAGACATGAAAAATTCACTAATTCAGGTTGGAATTAACATTGCTTTGAGTATTTTCATTTTGATTCTGACTCTTCTAAAATTGTCTAATTATACAAATGAGAAAAATTGTTTCTCAATTCCTTCAAAAGGGGGAAAAAAAAGAACTACTGAAATCCAAATGTGGATAGAAAATATGAGCACATAACTATTTGGAGTAAGGACCAACAATTTTAAATGCAGCCTCTCAATTCCCCAAAACAGAGAAGAAGAAATTTTAGTAGTTTGGATTTCGGGGATGATGATGATAATGGTGACTGACGGTCACTGGTAAGGATGCAATTACCAGGAGTGAGGTCCTCTCTGATCTAGAGGTCACTGATTTAGGAAGTGCCTGGGGAGGAGTGGCATGAGTATTTTAACCTCTGGATGCTTGGGTGTCTTTAGGCTTAGACCTTTAACTGCAGGATTCAATTTCTGTCTTCAAAAATAATTAGAGGACCTTTTCCTAGAAGATCTGGAATTGAAAATGACCTATTTTCCTCAATTACAAACAGAGATAAAACCTGTGTGTTCAAGCACAGCCTCCTGTGACGGGGGCTCTTGTGTGTACACCCTGTGCTGCCCTCCGGCTTCAGGACAGCATGACGGAAGCATCTCCCGGTGCTCAGTGTATGAACATAACTCATCCTGACCTGCAAAAAGTATGGCATTTTCAAAACAGTTCACTGTATTCACCAGAATCTTGTTGGTGTTTGGAGGAACAGATACAAAGAAAATGGAGCAACATACACAGATAAGCCTGGATCACTGGTCAGCCCTACAACATTCAGAGGATTTTCATCCTAATTGTTGCTTTCTTCTTTGATTTAGTTTTTATGGTCAGATTTTAAAGTGGCAGTTGGTTGATGTGGTTCTTACTGATCTGCTATTAAAAGGAAAGGAGTGTACCTTTTATGTGATATTGTTTAAACAGTTTTCTTTTATGTTTGATACACATTGGCATATTTAGAAAAGAACCCCATATCATTAGTTCCAGACTGTGTTATTTATGATGCCGGGGTTCTTGTTTGCAGAGTCGAAGAATGAACTTTGCAAACACTCAAGGTAGGAGAGCAAGGCAGAGGCTTTTATGTAGAGAGAAAGCGAGAGGACAGAGCTCCTGGCCCAGGTCAGGAGGGGACAAGTGAGCCCGGGGTAGTGGGTTGTCAGGGGTTTTATAGGCAGTTGAGAGACAAAGGGCTAGGGATGTACACCTGCTAAGTGGTCCCAAAATGTTTACCTTTGAAGAAACACTAAGTTTCTTATTAGTCTTTCTGGTTATTTATAATACTTTTACTGCTCTGATTTCCTCCCAGGAGAGCAGCTTCCTGGGCTGGGAGCCTATCACTCAAGGCTGCCTGCTTTGCTCCCAAGGTGGGCTGAGTTATTGTCTGTTTGTTAAGAAACTTACTTTTTAACTAATTGGGTTTTAAAATGCAATCTTATTTACAAGATGGCATCCTTCCTTTTTTACTATGTTGTTTTGGACTTGCTGGCTTCATTGCCCAGGTTGCAAATCATTTGTTTAGGGCTGGGGGAAGAAAAGCAGCACCTGGGTAAGGTCAGAAAAACAAGCTGGAGCCCCCGGCAGGCCAAAGTAAATCCCACAATGGATTATCTTGCTGTCTTTTCCAGAGGCCCTCACCCTGCTCTGTGTAAGCCCATGGTCCCTGTCTCATTTGCATGATTGATGACTTTAAAAACAGCAACAGTTGCTCATTACTGATTCAAGACAATAAAAAGAACCCCTCATATTTGGCTAACCTATCTGATTAACCTAAGAGTAAGTTTTATCTTGAGCAATTTGGGTAGAACACAGCAATCTTATCTTCTTGAGAAATAGGTTTTTGACTAACAGGAAATGGAGTCATGAGGCCATAAGGACAATGTGAATAAAAAGTGCATTTTAATTAGAAATGTTTGGCAATACCATTTCAGCAGCATTAAAATATTGCGACTAATTATTAAGTTGCATTTAGTTATGAGAGAAAAGGAAAATAATCATTTGGATTAATTTTAACACGGCTTTATAAAACAATGAAGGAGTATTTTTTTAAAAGAAATCTCAGTGAGAAATAATGTTGAATTTACCAAGATTTTTCACAGAAAGAACTGTGACCAGGTCATCTAGATCAGGGGGGCTGTTAACTCTACCCTGTCCCTTCTGCCTCTAAATAGACCTCTTTGCCCAGGCATTTGTGCAGAATGGGATGTGCTATACAATTACTAAAGAAGACAAGTTATGAAATATATATTGCTCAATCTGTAATAAAATATGAACATAGAAAATCATGCATTTTTGTGTGTTTATCCTTTTTGAGCCTTCCAGGCGATGAGCTTTGTTGGTGACATGGATGGAGTCATGTGAAAACTTACAGATATGAGCATGTGATTTGCAAGGCTAGATACCAGGGAATAATCTGATGAATCAAACTAAACATTAAGTTTCACCTTTAAATATCCATCCAGTGTTTAAGGGTAAACTACAGTGCAATTGGAAACATGTTATATAACATTTAAGGAAAATAGGAAAGTATGAATAAGCCGTATCACCATGATGCAAATGCCTGCAATTACAGATTATTTTGGTTTCTCATCTGATCTGCCTAAAAACATTTGAGATAAAGAAAACAGGTTTATCATTATCTCTTTACGAGATGAGAAAACACCATGTCTGTTCATGGAGATTGACTAACCAGGACAAAGACCCCAAGCTAATTGCTGCAGAGGCACATCTAGAAAGGTATCAGAGTTAACTCGCACGTAGTGCCTTCCCCTTAAACAGGCCATGCCTTCTCTCTAAAAAATCTGCTCGCAACCTTTTTCCAGTCCTAATGCTTACAAAGCCTTCCCTCTTATGACTTGAGCATATAGATTCCAGGCTCAATTCTATTGGGTGTATAGATGATTAGAGTTGAATGATCTGTAGATCTTCTGGTCTGACCTTGTCAGTTAATATATAAGCCCAGTAAGGCCCGGGGTTTGAATGACTCGCTCACGAACACAGAACTTTGTAGCTGTGGAGTTGGGATTCACACCCGGTATATTGCATGCAGTTCCGAAGCCTTTCTATTAGGAAAACAATGTGGACCTTACTTTTACAGAATTGTCCAAATCATGTTGATCTCTAAGAAAAAAAATGTTGAAGGAAACAACGGGAAGCTTGTCCCATTAAAAAAAAAAGGAGGAAAGGTAAAAAAAGGAAGGAAGGGAGGAAAGGAAGCTTGGATAATTTCCTCTGACTGGATAAAGGGAACGTTGGTTTTCCATCGCAGTGTGATGGACCCATGGCCAAGGATTTGTCTGTGTGAAGAAACAGCTCTGGTTCTGCCTTCCTAGGCAGAGGTGATCTCTTTCGTCTTTGTGTTTATTGTTTTGTGTGTATGTGTGTGTGAAGGGTCTCATTTTGTTTTATCTTGGAGGCTCCAAAACGGTGCTTAAGAAGAAAATGTCACTAACTAGTTGTAAATGAAGTCATGCTTTATAAAGTTCTTCAGGAAGTGGAAGGAAGACATTGGCCTTTTTGCGATATTTGTACACCTTGAGAAATTGTATCAGGAGGTAATCTAATAATTAAGCAAAGCAAACAAAGTCTCTCCTTAAAAAATGCGAATGCTGCCGCGTTGGAGTTAATCGGGGAAGAGCTCCCGGGGAGGGGGGCTGGGGTCGTTGGCTTCAGAGGGCTCAGGGGCGCCGTGCGGGGCGGAAGCTGATGTGTGTCTTCCGCAAAGTCACTCCAGCTCTCTAGGCCTCCCTTCCTCAACTGAACAATGAAAAGAGTGGGTAGAATGATCTACAAGATTATCTCAAGTCCTTGATTTCCCATTTCTGTGTTTTAGAGGGAATTCGCATGCTGGAATCCCTCTTCCTGCCCTTTATCCTGGGTCGTAGCATCCCTGCCCGGCTCACCATTATCTCCAGCCTGGAATGTTCCCTGGCCTCCTGTTGGGTCTTTTCGGCCCTGAGGCTGTGGGAGGGATGCTCTGTGCAGTCCAGTCCATCTCCTCGGGAGATGAGAGCGTCTTGCTAAATGGGCCGCTGTACCTTGTCACTGCTCAGCTGATGACTCTCAACAGCTCTCTCTTCTCCTTCGGATAAAGGCCAAGGTCTTTCACATGGTCAGGACAGCCTAGTGACCAGCAGCTCTTCCTCATTCTGTTGTCATTTATTAGCATTCTGTTTTGTAAGGACTCTGCCTGGTGCATCTCCTGACGGTGCAAACACTCCCTGGCCCTGCACGTGGCTTGGACAATGTCTACTTACCCCTCAAGTCCCTACAGAAAAACAATTTTGTCCATTGAGTTCAAATTAGGAGTCAGGAATATTTCCAATCCAAGCACTGGTGTTGTCCTAGTGAGTCTTGCACCATTTTATTTGCTTTCATCTTTCCTTCGTCTGCGTGTTCCTGAAGTCAGGGCCCATGTGAATGTTATCATCACTGTTCCCAGAACCGGGCTGGGTGCCTGCATGGAACACAATTGGCCCTATTTACTGAAACTGGCTATTATGCCATAAATTGGTGGCAGAGTGAGCATCTCAGTCTGTGATATTTTACCTTATCTTTTATTCATGACTGTATTGATTGATTTTTTAAAATATAATTATATATTATTTTACAATTAGCAGCAACAGCTCTTTTCATTAAAAAAAAATTAGGCAGGCTTTTCATAGTCTCCATCTCAGGATAAGTTTCTACTCTCATGTATCATATTAAACTACCTAATGTGACTTTTTTCTTTTGTAAGCTTTTGTATTTTTTCCTTAGGAACAAGCCATT